>NC_069382.1:137019142-137326285 GCF_027475565.1 Acinonyx jubatus | reverse complement strand
GCAGTGTGAAGATGTATCTTCATACCTTCTTGGTCTTCCTGTTTTCCTTTTACTGAGATGGAACTCGAGAGAAGTTTATGCACCGGCCCTAGAAAAGAAAAAAAAAATCACTATTGAAATATTAAAGCAATTATAAAAAGGCATAAGAATACCTAGTTTTCCTACCATGACATAATAGACAATTACCCAAGAACACGTCAATGTTAAGATGAACCGTTAAGTCATGTTTTTTTCCCTTGGGTCAAAGCATGGTGGTGGTTCATTCAGATCTTTTCTGGAGCAAGTTCACCTACACAACCGTATGGTAAAACTAGAGTGGAAAGAACTCTATGTAAAACAGAACTATGTTATTGCTATTTAAAGTATAGCATTACTATCTTAGCAATAAAAATATCAAAGCCAAACCCTATGTTTCTTTCTATAATGGATTTAAATGAAAGTATTTCTTTATGCAATCTGGTGCTTTTAAAACTGATATAAAAATGGTGCTTCTAAAATGTATATATGAAGAATGCACTTGAGAAGTAGTAAGAGACGGAGGATAAGGAGTCAGGGAGAAAGGGAAGAGATGGCATCTCTTTCTGTTTGCATTTTAATAACAGGCTTTTGCCAAAGACAGTAGAAAACTCATCCTCTGTTGTTGACCATTTCTCTGTGTGCAACTACACACCATCATTATGTGTTCTTAACAAAGGGCGACTATTTGCATTCCACATTTTCTTTGCTTTCTCTTTTTTTCTTTTTGAGAAAGCACCTGTGTGCACGTGCATGAGCCAGGGAGGGGCAGAAGGAGAGGAGGAGACAGCATCTCATGCAGGCTCCATGCCCGGTGCAGAGCCCAACTTAGGGCTTGATCTCATGAGAATGAGAGCATGACTGAGCAGAAATCAAGAGTCAGACACTCAACTGCCTGAGCCACCCAGGCACCACTACTTTCCACGTTTCAGAGACTGTCATCCCAATTTCTTAGCATTTCAAGGAAGGTTATGGAGACACATTGTTTCCTATGTAATTGTAAATAATCCAAGAATTATTTGAAAACAAAGTTTTAAATTATTGATAAAGGATCTCCTCTTTTGGTCTCCTGGGTACAGCCATGGTGATACTCTGTACGACATAAACCACATCCAGATTTCTCAACAGGCCAAAAGCTAAGCATACTGCTTTTTTCTAGTTTTGGGTAAAGATTATCATCTTACTGAGATTTTCCTATTTGTCATAATATCTGCTCTTTAACTTCAGATTTTAGAACTTCTCTTTACTTCTCTCTAAATGTGAATAGTAAGTTTGTTTTAAATATCCAATATATGGTAAGATTCAAAAAAACAACAAATATTGTTGGAGAAGACAGCTTAGAACATAAAAACAAGATTTTGGTCCATTTTCCTCTCAAAAATGTTTGCTCAATAAATTTAGAAATTTCAGAAATTAATGAAAAAAGAGAAAGCATAAAAGCAAACTTGTTTCCATCAGCTTTTGCCTAAAAGGCAGACAGTCATCAAAAATTATACATCTTCTAAACAATTTTGGAGGCAACATTATTACAACTGTCAATTTTATTACCTACTTTGTACCTAGTGTCTACAAATAATAGCTGTGCAAATGAGAGTGGGAGAAAAGCAGAGAGAAGACCCTTTTAGAATGAGGTCAAAATTCCTTGGTCATAGGTCATGGACACAGACTGTATTTTTGTACTGTCTAGAACCTTCAAACAAGAACTTTAGGATGAATATTAAGTGAAAAGATGCTCTTCTCCAGATTAACTAAGTATGACACCAAAAGCCATGGGAACATTGAAAACATTATTTTCATTACACATCCCTTTTCTAAACATTTTTTAAGGGGGAGAGGTAGAAAAAAATGACATGATTAATAAATGTTTGAGCAAAGCAATAAAACAGTGCTTCTAAGCCATGATAGTGTAACTTCATGTGCAATAAGATATAGTTCTGAACTATGCATATTAAAACAGTGATGGACTGTTTTTTTTTAATAAAAATATTATCTTCTGGAGCCTTTTGGATTGTATGTCCTGTACAATGTCACTGCAGTATCTAACATAGATCCAACTTGTAATAAATACTCACTTAGAAACAAATGAATGGATGACGAACATAAAAATGAATGAATACATAATAACCAGACCTCAAAAATAGGAAGACAGAAGAAACATAAATTTGAAAGAGAAAAAGGATTACAAAGGAGAAAAATACAGCAGTGGAGAAGGAGAGAAGAAAATACAGAGATACTGGAAGAGATTAGCCCTAAAAAGGGAAAAATAAAAATGATAACCAAGAAAAAAAAAACTATTGGCCAGAAAGGAATTTTTATTCAGTATTACATCAGGGATCTTACTCCTAGGGGAATCTGTTGACTACTCACTCTGGGAGTCACCTCCAGCTACCAACTATGACAAAGTTTTCAATGTTCCTATAGATCACCTTGTTTACTCATCTCTAGGTTGTATTTACAGTTAACATCCTGTTTGAATCCATCTGAATGCAATTCTACTCAAGAGTGCATGGTTTGGGGCGCCTGGGTGGCTCAGTTGGTTAAACGTCTGACTTCGGCTCAGGTCATGATCTCGCAGTCCGTGAGTTCGAGCCCCGCATCAGGCTCTATGCTGACAGCTCAGAGCCTGGAGCCTGCTTCAGATTCTGTGTCTCCCTCTCTCTCTGACCCTCCTCTGTTTATGCTCTGTCTCTTTCTGTCTCAAAAATAAATAAACGTTAAAAAAAATTAAAAAAAAGAGTGCATGGTCATGATGCAAGCCAATGATGAATACATCTTACAACCCATAGTCAGCATTTCATTTTTATGATACACATTTCTAAGAGTTTCCATGAAATGCCTGTTCAACCACTTACACACAGCCTATCTGAAGTTCTATGCATGCTGGGATTGATTATATTTAAATAATAATACAGGAAAGCTATTCAATTTTCATACCACATCGATCTTTCTAACCATATGCCTGGTATCTAGAGGTACGTATTTCTCTATTCAATGAACAACGTAGAATATTTTACCTCTGGCACTAATGGCAATAACTTTGGAATCCTGTCTCTCCAGATCAGTTGGCAAAATTATCTCCAACTGGGAGGGAACTTCTAAGTGAAATGCCAGCCATGTATTTCTCTGTCAGGTTTTATACTGTAGTCCATGTAGTCCATTGTAGGTGCCTCAGGGGTCACCATGGCTGGCACGGTGCACAAGAAGGGAATGAGGTGGCACACTACAAGCCCCTCAATACTCATTTGGCTCAAGGAAGTCCATCTCACCTACCTTTAAAATTGCAATTCACTACAAGATTTTGTTTCTATTTGTATTAAAATGAATTTTGATAACTATTATTCAAGATATTCATGCTTATGTTAAGGCAGGTCACCAATAAGCTACTTATATATCTGGACTTTGGTTTCTTTATTCTTCTTTAGACATGCCTTCCTAGATCTATGACACCATTACAGCATTATTCCCTTGACTTTTGGTCATAGGAACAGCCCAGATGACTTCTGGTCATATAAAGAGAATTTTATATTTTGGAAAATTGCTATTGAGAACACAGATATTAAGGGATCAAGTCTTGAAATTAAGAGCTAACTAGGATAAAGCTTGTCACTTCTGGTAAGTTTATGTGCTACCCTTACATAATGGCAACTATATAACTCAGCCTTTCTGTTTGTAATTTGGCTTTCAAAAAATGCAGGCACATGATGTTCCAGAAGCTATGACCGCCCTTAGCGTTCATTTTCTAGTGTGACTATATAGTGTGACTTTCTAGTGTCCATATAGTGTGACTATATTTTTATTCTGTAGTTTGATGGTATGTTTTTTTCTTATGATTTCTTTAGAAGTAGACCAGGTATAAGTAAATTTAAACTAATATGTATTTCTTTCTTAATTTTCAACTTTCGTACACATAAAGATTCCATATTCAGGTAAACCTTCAAAACCTTCCAACAAATGAATTGCCTCAACCTCTATCTTATACCAAAAGACAATATCATGTTTACTTCCCTTCTTTGTTGCTTTTTCTTATTCTGGTGGGACCTAATGAAGTATTCTGCAGACAGTTGATGTCAAATGATTATTAATTTGAACTTAATCTTAGTTAACTTAGATAATTAATATGAACTTGAAGTTTATACTTGTAATCATATTAAAACTATACTATTCTTCATAAAATCCCAAAAGTTCTACAAGAATAAATATCCTACGTCTAAAGATTGAAAGCTTAACTTTGTTTTCTTTGGCTTCTAAAAAAATAAGCACAATATGATTCTTTATAAACTTGAAATACATTAACATCTCAACTCATCTATTAGAATAGAACTCTATGCAGAAGATTTACTGCATTATCCACTTTCCGTCCACCTGAGAAGGAACAGAATGTACCAAGGATAAATCACAAATAAAACTCTGGTCACAAAGTCTAAATTCACAATTAGAATCTGTCATCTTTAACATCACTTAAGTGATTTTCAGGCATTTAACAAGTATCTATTAGAGTAAGAATTTCATTGACATTTCTCCAGAAATCCTTGTTGGAAATATCTTCTTTTGGGTCTCTTAATAAGTGGGAAAGGGAAATTGATGCCCCAAATAAAAATATCTGGTGTTGTTACTGCTCTACAGTTAAGTAAACCAAGAGATGAAAACAAGATAATAGTCGAAACTGACATATTTGCTGTTGGTTAAGTATATAGACCCTAACTCTTTCGCAATATTTGAAAACTGATTTCACCTATTCATTTTCACTGTAGCCAGTAAGAGTAGCGTTAGCCAGAGCAAGTGCCATGTTTCCCATCTTTTTCAGCATTAAAATTCTGCTGGCATTAATGCTAGTGAACTCCTTTACTAGCTATCTGCACAGGATATATTTCACTGCTATAACTGTTATAGTATTATGCTCACCTCATAAATATCCATTGACAAGCTGAAGCATACAACTGCACTTTAGTTTAGACTTTTCAAACACAGATAGCTGATTTATTTATATCTCCACTTCTAAATGTACTAAACCTTCGTGCTTTGTGCAACAGTAAACAGTGATTCAAATTTAAAATTGTATACAAAGCGTGGGTACATATAGAAATAGACGCAAAACAATTCAAGAGGTCCAGAAAATCATGATTATCAGGAAAGAATGTCGACTTGACACAATAGGCTCTTTGGGCAGAGATTTTCTGAAGCAACTGAAGGTACAAGACTGAAGAGAGGGCACATACTATCATCTTTCTCCTATATATGCAACAGAGATCTATCTATGTATGAGATATATATCAAGAGAGCAATTCATATATATAAACACATAAAATTTTACATCATATATATATATGAGTATACACACACACACACACACACACACACACACATATAGGAGAGAATCCTTACTATCCTCTGCTCAAACCAAAAGTGCAAGATTTTGAGCTGAAATATAAATTACACATACTGTCTTGTAATGGAAGTTCAACCTATAAAAATCTCATTTATAGTTAGAGACCACACACCATATGGATATTCAGTAGATGTCATGAAGTGAAGTGCTGAGTTTGCTTGACAAATTTACTTTCAAATGCTTTTTTCCCCTTTTCTTTCTGTTATGGCACCTGAAAAATTTTAGTGACTCTATACGCCCTGCTAACATTTACTTTGCAAATATTCAGGTCTCTTAATTTTTCTTTATACACACACACACACACACACACACACACACACACGTACACAAACACACACATACATATGTAAAACTTTGATGGTTTTCCAAAAACACTGTTGGCAATACGTTCTTGGGCCTCATGATACATTGTAATGGGAAGAAGATGCCCAGTAGAATTATTTATGTAAAATCAGAATTCCATACGTTGTTTTAGTTGGATACATTGTAAGTAGTGTAGGAATAATTTTCTTCTTTCTAATCTCAATTAGAGTACTATTTGTATCTTAGGTCTTAAACCAATAGTAAAAAAATAACTACTTAAAAATATAACTTAAAGCTATAGAAAAACAGAATATAAGTTCTGTACATGCACAGTGTAACATTATGGGTATGTAACAAAACTGAAAAATACCCAAATACCCATCAGTAAGAGACAAGATGAATAAACTATAAGATACAGATAGATAATAGAATATTATAAATCATATACAGCTGTTAAAAAGAATGGAGGAGATGTCTTTATACTACTATAGAATAATGGCCAGGGTCTATTAATGGAAAAAAAGCAAGCTGCATATAGCATATACATTATGCTATATTTTATGTTACAAAGAAGAAAAATACACTAGAATTGCTACATACTTATATTTTCAAATGGAAATTAAAAGCCAATATTTGCTTTGAAAATAAAAGCAGTTATTGATAGGTGGAAGAGGGGACTCAGGTTGGGACCAGGATGAGGGTGTAAAGGAGATCTTTGAACAGATCTTGTTATATACTATCAAATGCAATCATAAATACATACATTTGCAAAAACATTCAATAGAAAAGAAATCCCTACAAACTAAAATAGGCTTCACTAAGTGCAAGTCAGAACTCTGCCAAAAACTGAGGACATGGCAGAAAAGCTAAGGGAAATCCCTCCATAGTACAAGAAGTTTTCCCTGAGAACAAGAATGTAGTCAACTAAAAGATGGGAGAAAGGCAGGAAGGAATAGGAATCTTTCCCTCTCCAAAGGGACCTTCCTCCAGGGAAAGGAAGCAGCTCACTGAAGGTTTGTGGAATGGCAAGAGTGATGAGAAAAATAACCCTGAGGCACCTGGGCCTTAGCAGCCAACTGAAAGCTTGAGAGCAGGAGAACTGAGAAAAATCCCTCCAAGATTCAGGAGGCTTTCTGAGAGTGCAAATCACTGGTCAGTTAAAGGCTATAAGCAGGAATCAATATGGAAGCTGGTCTCTCAAGATACAGAAAGTTGCAGAGGATGTGAGTGAGGGGATGTGATACTGGCAGCTGGAGAGCGAAGAAAACTCTCCTGCTACCCACAAAGCTCACAGGTGGGCTGTAAAGCAGAGAGAGAGAGAGAGAGACAGAGAGAGAGAGAGAGACAGAGAGAGAGAGACAGAGAGAGAGAGAGAGAGAGAGAGAGAGAGCGCGCGCTCTGATGAAAAGAAATCCCTGATCCTGCCCTCAAAATGTTTTAAGCCAATAGGGAAATAAAAATAACTTAAATCGCAACAAATCGTGACCCAGCTCAGCTACAGATTAGCAACATGACAGAGGAAGTGATAGCTATGTTTCTAGAGGTAAATATTATCCAGTGTCTATTTTTATGTACAGTGCCCAGCATAAAATAAGAAATTATAGTATACACAAAGAAGTAGGAAAACATGACCCATAATTACTGGAAAACACAGTCAATATAGAGAAATATGCAGCCAAAAGATACAAACTTTAAAATAACTATGATAAAAATATTAAAATTTCTAGTGAGAAAGATAGGTAGCATGTATAAAAATGTGGTAAGTTTCAGCAGAAACTATAAATAAGAATGAAATGGAAAAGCTAGAGAGAAAACTGTAATATCAGAATAATGCTTTTGATTTGTGTAAAATAGACAACACAGCAGAAGAAAAGCTTACTGAACTTGAAGGTAGGGGAATAGAAATTGTTCCCACTGAAAAACAAAGAAAGAAAATAACTAAAGAGAATCTGAGATTTGTGGGGACACATCTAATGGATTAATGAGTAATTGGTGTCCCAGAAGTAGAGGAGAAATAATGGACAAGAAAAACTTGAAAAAATAATGGCTGAGAACATCCTAGAATTCATGAAAGGCATAAACCTACAGATCAAAGAAACTTAGTGATGCTCAAGCAGGATTAAAACACAGAAAAATATATCAGGGAACAAATAGTAAAAGTCATGAAAACCAAAGAATATCATAAAAACATACTTCTCTGTACCTCATCACCCTTCCTAGACATTACATACAAAGAAAACACAAGCAGGACAGCCAACTTTCTATCAACAGTGGAGGACACAAGACAATGGAATTCCCCAAAATATGCTAAATGGTGTTAAGGGAAGGTAAATCAACCTATATTTCCATATCCAGAGAAAATACCCTTCAAAAATGTAGGCAAAATAAAAACATTTTAAGATTATCTACAATAGACTTCAAAGATAACAAGTGCTAAAAGTTCTTGAAACTAAAGTAAAAGACACTAGATGGAAGCCTAGAGTTGCAGGAAGAAATAAAGAAAAACAGAGGAGGAAATATGTGAACAAACAAGAAATACAAATATAGAAAAGAAATGAAAAATCTTTACGACACCCATTGATTACTTAAAGTAAAAAAAATCCTATTATTGAATTCCTAACATATGTAGAAATACAATATATGACAACAAAAGCACACAGAGTTAGAGGGGGAAATGTGAATTAGGTCACTGTAATGTTTATATATTGGTCTTAAACTGCTATATTATGTGCTAATGTATTGTGAAAAATTCTAAAAGCAAATTGTTATTTCTAGAACAACCACAAAAAAAACAGCACAAAAATCTACTTAAGAGAGGAGATGAAATGGATTACAAAACGACTACGTTAGCACAAAGAGGGCAGAAAAGGAGAAACGGAATGAAGAATGGATAGAACAAATAGAAATCAAATACGTGGATGTAAGAACTGGACGCAAACTGAAACAAATGAATTGGATACACAAGTACATCCAGAAAATAAGTATTTCAAGTGACTAAAACAGTATTTTGCCTGTATACCAACAACAGAATATAATCCAAAGACAAATATGGCAGCAAAGAAATGTTTTATTTCATTAATCAATCTTAATTTTACGAACAGTACTTTATTATTAATTTGTAGGTATGTATCTGGTAGGTTAAAGCAAATAAGTAAATACTTCAGTACTGTTAAGGCCAAGATTTTTCATGTAAGGTAAAAGAGATACAAGTATAAATTTTTAAAAATATTCAGTAAGAGCTCTTAATGCTAAGTTAGAATTGAAAATATACCATAATAAATTCATGATATTTTTCAAAACTATTCAATTTTCTAGCTTTATGTTCTGAAATGCTTAGAAGCAAGACAGCCCAATAACAATTAGCACCCTAATATTCAAAATGTGTTCTCTAAATACCATTATCTACTAAAAACATCTTGGGCTCTTTGGAGTTGAATGGTTTATGTCAGTTTTTTTTTTTTTTAGAAATTTTTTTAATGTTTATTTATTTTCGAGAGATAGACAGAGTGCAAACAGGGGAGGGGCAGAAAGAGAGGGAGACACAGAACCCAAAGCAGGCTCCATGCTCTGGGGTGTCAGCACAGAGCCCAATGTGGGGCTTGAACTCATGAACTGTGAGATCGTGACCTGAGCTGAAGTTGGATGCTTAACAGACTGAGCCACCCAGGCGCCCTGGTTTATTCCAGTCTTAAAACCAAAATGTAAAAGATGAATCTGGGACACATTATGCCAAAATAAAATAAATTTATTAAACACTAATGTGGGCCATGTTACAAATATATAATAATCAATATGATGGATCAGACTCTTACAACCTGCTTTCTCTGATCTATCCTGGCTACCTAATAGAAATTGATGTGATGCATTATAAAGTGCACAGCACCACTTGTGAAGAATCCATGCCGAAAGAAAAATATAAATCTGAATCAGAGTAAGGGGGTACAGAGTATCAGTATATATCAGTCTGTGTGGGGGACCACTGCTGGAGAAGTTGTAATTGTTTAAAAAATGTTGAGGTAGCTCTTGAGCAGAGATTCAAAGGAAGTCAATGAGACTGTGACTATCTGTGGAAGAGTAATTCTGTTAGAGAAACCAATTGCAAAGACCTTGGGGTAAAACACCTCTGGCATATCTATAGACAAGTAAACCAGTGTGGCAGGAGTAGATTGAGCAATGGAGAAAGTGTAAGATGAAGTCAGAGAGGAAGCAGAGATCCTATCATGCGAAAGCCTTGTAGGGTACCTGTTACAAATTCTCCTTTGTAAAAGCAAAGTTACTAATTATACAAAGTTAACATCTGGATCCCTCTCATCTCTTTTACAGTAGATAGAGTTAAGCTGTTAAATGAGCTACTTTTCAAAGTTCTTAAGATTCACGCGTACCAAAATATTCTCCCTCCTTTCCCTCCCTTTCTTACACACACACACACACACACACACACACACACACACACACAATATCACAATAAAGAACTCAAATACCCACCATTATATCAAATAATGGCTAACTGAAACCTCAATCCATATTTGAATTATGCATTTAGGAAAATTTTAATTTTAAAAATCCAAATGAAAGACATATTAAATCACTACTGTTAAATTAGGTGAGAAATAGAATAAATTAATTTACTCACGGTGGAAGAATGCCATGTGAAAATACTAATTTGCACTATAATATTTCTAAACTTAAAGTTTTATGTTAATATCACAGAGCAAAAAAAATTACATGCAATTCATGGATTTTTTTCCTAGAAAATCAGGCACTGAGAAAATTTGTCTTATCAAATTGCTTTTGTCACATTTAAAAGAAATCCTGAATACTTAACACATATAAGCACTGAAAATAATCATTGAGAGATTTTCCTCATGTATATGACCCTAGGGATGTAATGATGCATCTCTGGCTAAATTAAATTTCTAAGAATTAAATCCTCACCTTTGAGACCCTGAAACAGTATGTGTTGTCCCACTCAAAAATTAATAACTAAAAATATGTTGGTGAATTCAGCCTGCACTTGAGTCACACAGATTTTTATTAGCTCTCTCTACTTAAAAGTATTCACAGTTCTTTGGGTCATTTGTCAGATAGCTAAATTCCCGGCTAATTTGAGATGAGGATTTTTCAAAGAAAACCAATTATTAAAAACTTCACTTTAAATTTTTAAATTGATATTGCATGAATAATATCAATTAAAGATACTTTATAGAAATGTACAGTTTTTAAAGCTTCACTTTGAAGAGTAATTACAGATTAGTTTCTAGAAGATTATAAATAAAAAACGTTATGAAAAATCTGCCTACCGCTTTAGCTGGAAAATTAGTTACTCTGATAATGTTTTCTTTCAGCATAGCAAATATTTATGAACTCATTCAAGGCATTCAGTCTTAATAGAAAATATATGCATGTATTCAACAAATTTATGCTTTACTTACTTTACTTATGTTTTGTCAAATTTTGGAAAAACAATTTTATTTATTTATTAAGTTTATTTACTTTGAGAGAGAGAAAGAGAGAGAGAGCACGTGCGCACAACCATGAGCGGGTGAGGGGCAGAGAGAAAGGGAGAAAGAATCCTAAGCAGGCCCTGTGCTGTCAGCATGGAATCAGACACGGGGCTTGAACTGACTAATCATGAGATCATGACCTTAGTCGAAACCAAGAGTCAGACACTTAACTGACTGAGCCACCCAGGTGCCCCTGGAAAAACAATTTTAAACAATTGCTAAGTCACTTTTATATCTACTGAGAAGATATCCAAATCCCCAAAGTCAGGACTTAATTTTGTATATATTTATTAGAGACTAATATTTAGATATATGATACGAAATGATATATGCTTTTCTATAACATTTGAGTAATGTGGATTCTGATTCTTCACATTATACCTCTACATTCTAGACTGCTAGCACAGCAGCCAAATGACTACATTTATTACTAAACTTATACCATGGAGAACAAAACTTCAAGTGGCACCTTAAATTGCATATACCAAAATTAGGCTGGTAGCAGCATGAAATCTATCCCTACTTTTATGTGCAGACACCTTTCAAACATAGCCACAGGGATTTATATTGCAAATATAGATACTACTGTGACCCAGATGTCATTTCACTGATCAGTGAGAATAAAATGGTATTTAATAGAATCCCTTGTTTACAGTTTGAAAAGAAACTAAACATGCATTAATTTGTCCCTTAATCAATACAGACATTCCTAGTCTAAATAACATATCAACTAGCTAGACTGATTTCTGAAACAACTGTGGAAGTATTAGACCCTCTCTGGAGATATAATTAATCCAACATAATTTCCCCAAACAGGAAGACTAAACTTTCAAAGTTTAAACATTTATACACATAAAAACACACAGATGCGTTCAAATAAGTGAACAAACATGATTATGATAGTGTTTCCAACTACTAATTACTCACTTGTGTGTAATAAGTTACCTCTATACACAAAGGACAGTTTGCTTATTGGTCCATAGAACTCAAAAAAGATGAAGACCTGTATATTGAAGGGTCAAGGAACAAAAAGCGATTGGCTTTATTTAATCTCCACTTGACTGTCTATGTAATTACTCAACATAAATCCCAGTAGAGTTTAGATCTATCTACAAGTATTGGGTTTAATGTTTGTACCAAACAGATGATAGATAAAAAGGTGAATAGATAGATAGGAAGATATATAGACACACTGATGTGAATATAGAGTCATTTTTCAGTTAGTTTAGAAAAACAAATTCTGATAATCTAGGCCAAAATGATTTTCTAAACCCAAAATTATATTACTAGCCCAATATCTTATCCTACTACAAAAAAATAGACTCTGGGTGATAGCAAAGTTTGTTCAGCATTGTAACAGTTCTAATTTATTTTTAAATTTAAAAAAAAAATTTTTTTTTTCAACGTTTATTTATTTTTGGGACAGAGAGAGACAGAGCATGAACGGGGGAGGGGCAGAGAGAGAGGGAGACACAGAATCGGAAACAGGCTCCAGGCTCTGAGCCATCAGCCCAGAGCCTGACGCGGGGCTCGAACTCACGGACCGCAAGATCGTGACCTGGCTGAAGTCGGATGCTTAACCGACTGCGCCACCCAGGTGCCCCTCTAATTTATTTTTGACAAAGAAATCTAAGTAATTGTTTAAGTTCTGTCTTCTTTCCTAGACTGCAAGCTCCATGTTTTTTCCCCACCACCACCATTTTGCAAATTCCTAAGACAGTGTTCACCCTACAGTTTAACTCCTTAACAATATTTGCTGAGTTAATAACTACAGGGTTTGAAATATTAAATTTAACCTATGCAGCTAATATCTCTCTGAAACATGTAACTGACATAGATATCCATATGAATACTGAGATAGTTGAATCTAGTAACACAATGATTAGCAACCTATAAAATAAAATAGTTCACTTGTCTAAACATTAAAACACAAAACAACAAAACTGTACTTCAGTTTTTGCTAACTGACTTGTAATTAAGCAATAGTGGCCATCATTCCATGGGCAAAAGTCTTTCTGGCTTATTTTGAGACATGAATATTCAAGCCGTCCTAGATGTTCCATTTCCTATACGCCAGGCCAATGGGTAGGCTTAATAGGGAGATGGCTGAACCACAGGACAGAATTGTTCTAAGCTGGGAAACAAGTAGGCATCAGAGAGGAACTGAACTTGGGTGTCAATTTTAAATGGAGAGCAGATGGTAGAAAGTGAGGTCTGTTTCATGCTTGAAACCACCAACAGAGAAGATAGAGATAAAAGTATATATTCTAAGCCCATTATGATTCTTAGATCTAAATCAACACATGCTTTGACAAGCAGGAAGCAGTCATTACAAGCAACCCAACCACATGTAAACATGTTATGAAGTAGTGAAACATTAAATCAATGCCGAGTTAATTAACTGATTTCCTGGGCATTTATTTTCCTTTATCCCTCAGTTATTCCCTGTCAAAGAAATCAATATTTGAAGAAACACGGTATTTCTTCACACAAGTGGCACACCACTTTCTATCTCTACATGTGTTAAAAAATTCCAGAGACTAAGTTATGCATCAAGGAGGGATTATTCTACATTCGTTACTAACATTATTGAATTTGAAAATAATACAACACAATTTACGCAGATTTTTCAAAATACACGTTTTTATAATACTCTCAACATTGGTGGCATTTGCTGACAAATGTGAAAGTTTAGGATTTAATGGATACGGGGCTCTTTTTATCAAAAAGAAAGATTTGGGCTTAAAAAGATTGAGAACATTCTTTAAAAGGATAAATGTAACTTGAAAAATCAATGTCAATTAATACATCTTTAACCCGCATTCCATTATTGGAGTTGTTCTTTTGGTGAGAGGGTATTAGAAAAGTATTACTTCTATGGCAGGACTCGAGCAAAGAATGTTCTTTAGAGTCAGGAAACGTGAAAGGAAGGGACAAGAAACTGCCTCTTGCAATTGCAAAACATCTAATATTCAGAAAGCTTGCTTTCTTTAAATTCAGCCTCTGGTACACTTTTTAAATATGACAACGAAAATTCACTTTCAAAACGCTGCCACTTTAAAATATCTCTTTGACTGAAACAAAAGCGAGGTAGTCATGCATCAGTACAATGCCATAATAAAAGCTGTGCCAAGCTGTCATCCTCTAACCTGGCATCCTATCATCACAAATAGAAAGGCTATGTGAGATGACAATGTAATGTGTTGCTTGAATGGCATCCCTGAGAAAAACCCAACTGCAGCAGCACGTTTGTAGATCTAAATGTGAAAGATTGGTCATTCTAAATATATATCATTGTATTTTTTCATCAAAGTCAACACCTATCTTTGGAACTCAGAGAACACTGAATGAATAAAATATTCTGTATTGGCAAACCCCAAACATGGACAATCATATCAGCATTTTTATTCTCTTCTGACAACATCAATGCACCTTGCAAAAAGAAAGCCAGATGTTCGTTCTATTTGGTGCTATTAAAAGTCTGTTGTATAGACTTGAATTATATTCACTGTTTTTTTTTTCCTAAATGACGATGGCATTGAAGCTTTTAATAATGAAGAAAACATATTTTTATGTGGATTTTTGGTACTTCTTGCTTTAAATACACAATGTAACATACATTTGAAACGGAGCATATGGAAATAAGAAAAAGAAAATCTGAATTCCAGCCTCAAATATTGGTTCAAAAGCTACTTTACAGTAGTTTCAAATCAGGCAGGTTATGGAGACTCAGAACTAACAGAAACATAATCTCTTTACTGTAATCATACTAACCTTCAGGACTTAAAGTTTCCACAGTCGATGGCTTACTATTCAGGTTCTACCGAATTTATTCATGGATTTTTAAAGATTGTATCAAGAGAATCCTTCTCCTTGTATGACTTGGGGTCATTTTGTATTGAACAATATTAAAAATAACACTTGTACAAATCAGCCAGTGAATAAATTAATTAACAGCAACCAATACTATTAGTATAACAACCTTCATCTATCCACTTAACTGCATTATCACAGATGTGGTGTCCACGAAAAAGTAAGTACTGAGCAACCAAAGTCTGACAAAGAAAATCTGACATCATTCAGGTATTCTCAAGACAAGACAAATGTTAAAGCAAGCAGTTTTCTTTGGTTGCTTTTCACTTTTATGGGAAAAAGACAAATTCTACCTAATAAAATGATCTTAGAAATTACCTTCCACCAATCAGTGTGTTCTTAAACAGTCACTTCAGTGTCCTAGGTTATTTACCTTTGGAGACCTCTACACTAAAAACTGATTCAAAATGATGGCTCTGGAGACCTTTCAAGATTGCCAAGGGTGTGCTGAATTAATAGTGATTCATATGCATTGAGTGAATCAGCCGATATTTGTGAATGAGAATCTGAATCCAATTTCTGTAAGAATTAATAATCAATTGAAGAGTCATATGTTCTTGTGCATGTTTTTGAGAAAGTTTAGTTAACCAAAATATTTCACTTACCAAAACACAGCAACTTCAATCATGTCTATGAAAACAGTTTACTCTACCATGTTGTCAATGAGATAGGAAATGTGTCTACCATGATGTCAGAAGTAAGGTTCGAGTTCTAAACCTTATTATTTTATAGACTACATGTCAGCTTCCTATCTTGAAGGTTGTGTTAGCTTATGTGAGTTGAAAGAGAAGTGAGATGGTTGCCATATTGAAGCAAATTAAGAGATATGATTTTAAGCTTAGAAAGGAAAATGAGAATTTATAAAGATCTGTAAAGACTTGCATGTGAAAGTAACTATTTTATTTTAAAAATAAATCAATTTCATCAAATGTGGAGACAGCTGAACATAACATGTCTGTAGATATTTTTAAATGAACTAAGAAATCCAACTATGTTTCTTATATGGGAAAGCTGCTATGAGGTTACCATAATTTATCAGATAAGTCTTCTATCTTTGTATTTCCATGCCAAGCAAAATGCCTGAGTTGGAAGTACACACTACCTGTTTACAAATGGGAAAAATAAGTAGAAAAGTGGAAACTAAAAAAAGCTTATCATTATCTCACTTCACATCCATGAAGACAGCTACTCTCAAAACCACAGATAAATAAATAAATAGAAAAAAAACCCACAAGTGTTGGAGAAGATGTGGAGAAATTGGAATCCTCATGCATTGTTAGGGGATGTGTAAAATGGCACAATGTGGAAGACAGTATCGTGATTCTTCAAAAAATTAAACACAGAATTGTATGTTCCAGCAATTCCACTTCTGGGAAAACTGAAAGTAGGGACCCAAAGGGGTATTGTACAGTCCTTATTGCACACTCATATAGTTAGCAGCATTTTTCACAATAGCCAAAGGAAACAACTCAAAAGTCCATCGACAGATAAATGGATAAATAGAACACGGCATATACCTACAATGGAATATTATTCAGGCTTAAGAAGAATGAACTTCTGACACATGCTACAATATGGATGAACTCAGAAAACATTATGCTAAGTAAAATAAGGACAAATACTGTATGATTCCACTTTTATGTGGTACCTAAAATAGTCAAATTCGCAGAAACAGAAAATGAAATGATGGCCGCCAGCGGCTAGGGGAAAGGGAGAAGGGGGAGTTATTGTTTAATTGGGATGATGAAAAAGTTCTAGAGATAAATAGCAGTGATGGTTACACAATGTCAATGTACTTAATGCTACTGAATTGTGCACATAAAAATGGCTAAAATTGTAAATCTATGTGATGCATATTTTACCACGATAAACAATTATTATTTATATGATTTTAAAATCAGCTGAAATATCATAATTTGTAGAAGTCAGTGATAAGGTGATTTCAAGATATAAAAAAATCAAAATATCCCACATACCAATAATAATTCAGTTAGGAATATTATGGAATATTTATGTTTAAATAAAAACACTTATTAATATATTAAAAATATATAACAAATTTTACTATAAATTCCTAATACGTGGTTATCTCTACATATTTATCATGATTATTTTATTTGCCATGCTGGTCAATTCACTTTAATGTTATAAAAACTAATGATGGCATGTAAGAAAGAACTAATTGTTGGCTCATATGTATTTTTATAAGATAAGAAAATATCTGACACCTCAAAAATTAACTCAAAATCTAGTTTTAGATATATTACTGTACTAACCCAAATAGATGCTAACAGAAGCAACCAAATCTTAACCATATGTAATAGCAGGGAAACAAGTAATTCAGAGTGGAACAATTAATTATCCTCTTAATTGAGAGGAGAAGGCAAAGAAACTGCCGGTTTCCCCAGCCTCTGTTCTGTTCCCAGTCATCTGAGTTGGCCCTGGTAAAGAGGCTTCTCCCCTGTTGCCTACCCTCTGGTCCAAATCCAGGAGCTGCCATTTACTGGGGATGAACGTAAGTAGCCAACACTGGGCTGGCAGACTTGGTCACCAAAGATTAAGATGTAAAGACCTTAGCTATTGTTAGCAAAAGAAAATTCTCCTTAGCTGTTCTTAATTCTGCTGCCACCATGAGTGTCTCCAACAGAGACAGGACCCAGGGCCCAGGACAGGAGCAAATGCTATGGCATTTCTTTCTCCGAGTGCTAACATTGCAATATGACTGTGAGTTTGAAGACTTATCCAAACAGATACATAGCTAAATACACATAACATAGTACAGCAAAGAACTCAGTAATAATCATTTCTAAAAAATATAATTTGAACCATAACCAATTATATTCCACATGTATATAATCAGTTGTTTTCTGACAACAGCAGCAATAATTATGACTAACCATTACACAATTTAGTCCTTACTATATACCAAATGCTTTTCTGAGGGCTTTATAAGTACTGGTATTACTTAATAATCACAAAGGCCCTATGTAGCAGGTATTGTATTCAAAATTTATGGATGATTAAACTGATGTTTGGAGAAGGCAAATCATTTATTTCAAAGTCCATCCCAAGTAAATGGCAGCTCCTGGATTTGGACCCACGAGTGTCAGCTTCCAACACTCATAATCATTGCCACCCTAGCACTAACAAAATTCTGTATCTTGAATATTTATATAGGTCTTTTAAACTACATTAGACATAATAAAATATTACTGGATGAAAAAATGCCCACTTCTATGAAACTTAAATCCAGTGAAAATACAAAAACTAAATACAGGACAAATTTAGTCTGAAGAGCATTATGAAAAAGAATATAAAATATATTAGGGAAACTTATATGAGAGACTTTTCCTATTTGAGACCACAGAAAGTGACTCAGATATCTAGAACTGAAAACATAATACAAGCTAGTATGTAAAGATACGTGTAGATTAACTACATTAAGTCCTAAAACTCTGTATATTTTAGAATCTGGATGGAACTCTCCTTGAGAATGTATTCATACTTCCATCATCTTAAACTGAGTTATCTGCACATGTTCTCATATCATAACTCTGTAATGATGAATATTAATTATTATACTAGGATGTAGTCAATAATGTCCTGAGAGGATAATAGGGAATGTGAGGCTGTTTTTCTTCCTACATCATATGACCCCCCCAGGGGCAGTGCTGGTCTAAGTCTTTTGTCTATCTTCTCTCGTTCTCCTCCTTGCAATGCTGACCTCTCATTACTGTGTCGTACCTATCTTTTGTAGATAGATACATAGATATCTATCCTTCTGCCTCAATTCTATATCCCTTCTTCTAATTTGACACCAATAGGGAAACCAGATAATCAAGCCCACTAAAAGTAGGTATGAGATAAGAATAGATAATAGTGCCAATGAGCCGGAACTCTTCAACATCTATTTTTACTGATCAGAGAGTTATTTATTTCCATTTACAGTTCTACAGTGTGATTTAGGTATAGGAATTACTGATCTATTCTGTAATACCACATACAGTTTACTCTCAAACAACACAGAGGTTAGGTGCATCACCGTGCCTCTCCCCCCATAGTTAAAAATCCACATACAACTTTTAGCTCCTAAACCTCAACTACTAACAGTCTCCTATTGGCTGGAAGCCTCACGGATAACGTAGTCAATTACCAAATACCTTCTATGTTACATGTATTATATACTGTATTCTTACAAGAAAGTTAGAGAAATGAAAATATTATTAAGAAAATAGAGAACCATGCAGTTCAAATACATATTGTTCAAAGGTCAACTGTGGTTTATAATATAATTGCATGAAGATTCTACAGAATAAATTCAGTATCCTGATTATATGTTGAATATTGAGCCATACTGTTCCTACATGATTGTAATATTCTTAAGTCTACATTTCAACACGTTTACCAAAATAGAGTCCAATTCGAGCAGTCTACCAAATCTAAACAACAAAACCAAACTCACATTATGTATATTCACTGTCATATAAGCGCACACATATTCAAATTGTACATAATTTTTCTCAACTTGAAAATTTTGCAAATGTGCTTTGTTATACTTCCTTATTTAAATGCTTGGTTTTATCTTCTTTTGCATATCACAGGCTAAAAGTAAATAACTATTATATTTTATTTTTTAAGAGAACACAAATGAAGAGTTAGCTTTACAAGGGTTGGAGTCAGGGACACCAGCTGCAAATATTTTATGCTCACTGATGTGTCTTGTCTCCTAAATTCCACTTGTGCCAACAGAGTAGAATAAATGCTCTTAGATCTCTCCTTCTCCTCCCCTCCTTTTTCTCTCCTTTCTCTCTTCTTTTCTCTCTCTCTCTCTTTCTCTCTCTCTCTCTCTCTCTCTCTCCTTCCAGATAAATGCCAGTCATTTGGCCAGGGCTAACTCACAGAAGGTACAGCAGGCACAGATGGTACTAATGCATAAATGTAATCTAGTAAAAGAATGCCAACGCCAACCCAGAAAAGATTCCAAATAACTGCAGTGCACTTACAGGAAGTCTGTGATTGGCAAGGTTAAAGCGGCGACTGTGAGAGCTCACTATTTGTTCCCAGAGCAACAATAGAAATTCTGGAACAAATAAGCATATTTAATTCATTTTATTTGCCACAAATGCATTAATTTAGATGGTATTTAGATGAATGATGTATCCTTAGCAATAATACAAGAAGAGGATACTCTCTTTTGTGCACCCGCCTGAATGCATTCACATATTCATGTGTATCTGAGTATCCGTAGACCCTTCCCACCTATTCTCTATTTCCTTACCTCATTTTGTTTCCTTCAGAGTTCCTGTTACCTGAGAATCTTATTGGTTGCCTATTAATATACCAAATATGCCCCCCACTACTCTTATTCACAGAATTCTTCACAGGACTTCACATTCCATAACGAAATTATTTGCTCTGTGGCTCTTGAGCTAGAGGTAAACCTCACAAGAAGAAAGACCTGATCTGTCTTGTCCACTGATGCCTCTCAGTACATAGTAATAAACTGCTAACTCCATGAATATTAAAGAAAAATAAAGGAGGATATAAAGGCACTCATGTGTCACCTACGTTCACACGTTAAAACTCCTCTGACATACAAATTTATTGTAAACTGCTAATATAATATTACTTGAAGACTATCTTAAAAAAAGAAAAAGAAAGTATTAACTAAGTCAAATTAGCATACTCTAAGTTTGGAATGCCCCCAAAATATCCATTATATAGGTATATTAAGTCAGGCCTTTACTATTCATATTCAGTTAATTCTAAATACAAGCAAAACATTAAAAAATGACCTTTATTAAGTAACCCCACCTGTGCCCACCTCATAGTTAAGTTTGTTTCATGAAGACTGCCCCCAAGAGGAGAAAAGGGTTAAACATTTAATGTGTGATTCAGTCTAGAGAGAGCAGAAAGATTAGTGAAGGAGGCATTTCAGGAAGGTAGCGACTGTGCGCAGAAAGAATTTCCTTGTATAATTATTTAAATGGTTCACAACAACTCTTAATGGCATAAAGGAGTGGTGTATTTTCCTTGGAAAAAGATTTCCTTCCTAATTTGTCATTATAAACCTATTCATTTTCTCCTCAAATGTACCCAACTTGCAATCAGATTCATCACTGCTGCATTGGTTACAATAGTGTCCTTCCCATCACTGAGAAAATTATTAAATATCCAAACACAGAGGATTCCTAAACTGATCATAGTAAAATGCTTGGAAAATGTCATATGACGGTTATCATAAAAGCTATGTAACAATATGAAAAATAATAATCACATAGTTTTAAAGGAGACTAGAAATCAGTATTTATATAGTATGATTTCAATTATATTTAAAAACAGGCTCAGAAAAAGTTTTGAGGTAATACTTTCTTTACTAGTTTTGGTTTGTGTGATAGGGGAAGATACTTTTTTCTTTGTCCTGAAACTTTTGCAAATTTTCTTTAATATAAAGTACATATTTGTTTTGTAATAAAAACTTAAAACTTACTACCTATTTACCCCCATCTTCCACGTGCAAGAAACATGAAGTTACTTTTTCTAAATTGTTGTCTTCCCACTAAATCAAATTATTGGAAGAAACTAATTAGTTGCAAATAATTTTACTTTTTCCCTCAGATATAAACTGTAGCACGTTTAAAAAAAAAGTGTATGGGAGCATCTGGGTGGCTCGGTTGGTTAAGCATCCGACTTTAGCTCAGGTCATGATCTCACAGTTCGTGGTTTCAAGACCTGCATCAAGCCCTGTGCTGACAGCTCAGAGCCTGGGGCCTGCTTCGGATTCTGTGTCTCCCTCTCTCTGCCCCTCCCCACTCGCACTCTGTATCTCTCTCTCAAAAATAAACAAACATTAAAAAATTTTTTTACAAGTGTATGGAAAAAGCAACAGAAAAGAGTTTCTGTGACAAGAGTATCAGTAAATGACTGTCAATGCTTTTGAATACGATGGAAGCAGTGGTTAAGAGTGTAGGCTTTTGTTGTCTTTGAAAACCAAATCCGCCATTTTGAGAGGCATCTGACTTGGAAGAACGCATCTTTCCACCTCATTTCCCTTACTGATAAAATGTGAAAAGTGGTAGTACTGCCTCATAGAATTAGTGGGACAAGTGTGAGCTTGCACATGAAGCCCAATCTTCGACACATGATAAACATGCATAAATGCCATTCCTACAGCTGCTCCTCATTCTACTATTACTCCTGCTCCTACTACTAGTCCCATCTAACAGAGATGAGATGGCAAGTAGTTTGATGCATGGAATTATTTTAACTATAACTTCAAAGCAGATATTGGAGCAAAAAACAGAACTTTCATTAGTCAAGTTCCAAACCAAAGAACTATCTACCTATTCAGAACTTCTTTCATGAGGGACACACACAGTCATTGGGAGAGAGATCCTGTTGTGTGTTAAGAGAACAGACTCTGAGCATTCTAAGAAAACAATGAAATAGCGCTAGCCGTTGCTAAAAATAGGTAGGTTTATAACACTCTCCTAAAATTAAAGTGCATGCCCTCTACCTACGTGAAGAGTTTAAAAATTATATGTTCTGGGTATTTTTTTTTTAAGGCACTGCCTTGGCCAATTAGAACAAGCTCCCTTTCTTCCAGGCTGACTCAGGGTGGCCAACACAAAGTGGGCGGGATTTCAATGATCCTCCATTATTCCCTCAGGTTTTACCTTTATGCAGGGCATAATTCGCTCAACTAGAAACAGCATTCCTGAAATTAAAGGTAACTTGTGATGGGACATCATGGATCACAAATGTGAAAAGGAAATAGTGACAAAGAGTTGGCAGCGGATTGTCTAGGGAGAAATACTGATCATAAAAAGAGAAGCTCAGGGGCGCCTGGGTGGCTCAGTCGGTTAAGCGTCCGACTTCAGCTCAGGTCACGATCTCACGGTCCGTGAGTTCGAGCCCCACGTCGGGCTCTGGGCTGATGGCTCAGAGCCTGAAGCCTGCTTCCGATTCTGTGTCTCCCTCTCTCTCTGCCCCTCCCCCGTTCATGCTCTGTCTCTCTCTGTCTCAAAAATAAATAAAACGTTAAAAAATTTTTTTTTAAAAAAAGAGAAGCTCAAAGGCCAGCTGGTATGACAAAAAGGGGACTTGAAACAGGGAAATGCCAGAAGGAGCAGTGACTTGGGTGAAGGCTGGGTCATGCTAATATGAGGAAACAGAGTAGAAACTAAAGTGCAAGCAAGCACATTGCTATTTATAATGAAGTGCTGAAGGTATGCAGAATAAAGTAGAAAGTCTTATTTCTTTTGGCTACAGAAATTGTGATGCAAAGAAATTGTCAGATGTGTTTAAAATTCAAAGACTTGGAAATCTAACGTGGGTTAGAAAGGAGTATGTTGTGACCATTTGTGGGTACATTGACTGCTTGTTTTCAGAAGGAACACTGGCCATCTCACATCACTGCCATAATACGTGGTGCAATTCCACCACGGTCTAGGTGTTGTATAGTCATATTAAAGAGTGACACTCCAGTCAGTATACTCTCCGGAGATGACTTAGCTTCTGTTAGGATCTAGTTTCTTAAACTATAAGTGCATCTGCCAACCCATGCCCCCCAAAAAGGACCAAGAACTATGATCCCATTCTAAAGTTGTAAGAAAATGTGATTTACCAGGATTTGACATATTACAACTTAACTATAGATCACATATTCTAATACAGAGATAGCATTCAGTTCTAAATGTAGGAAGTAACCAGACATCATTGCCAGCATTACTCTGATGTTACTTTTTAAGGGGGCCAGTGGTTTCAATCATCACTCAAGTAAATACTACAAATGATATAATTATTTAATTCATAGGTACATTAATTTTTGCTGGATTTTTAAAAATCGATCCCCATTCAGATAAATTTTTAAATGATACATTACGGGGGGGGGGGGTGCACCTGAGTGACTCAGTCAGCTGAGTGCCCTATTCTTGATTTCAGCTCAGGTCATGACCTCCTGGTTCATGGGTTCAAGCCCCATGTCAGGCTCTGCACTGACAGTGCAGAGCCTCTTGGGATTCTCTCTCTCCCTCTCTCTCTACCCCTCACTCACTCATGCGTGTGCTCTCTTTCTCAAAAATAAACATTAAAAAAAGTAAAATGATACACTGCTATTTAGCTGTGCTATTTTCAGATCTTCTTTCATCTGCACTTGGCTACTCTCTTTCAAAACTATTACCATTCTTTTCCCTACGTCAGCACTATAATTGGTAGCACTACATTAGAATCCTACTTTGAGACATCCCATACGAGAAGCTTTCCCCTCTATCTCACTCCAAAACCCAAATGAACAGGCGAAATATTCTCACATTTTTCTAACTCTATTAAAGCTTCTTTTCCTTTTAAGAGAATTTATTTCCCTCATAAAAGTTCATGTATAATTGCTGATGGAAGAAAATAGTGAGGTATTTCCATAGCATTCAAGTTGCTCTTAGAGACTGGCCAATGATACATAAATAAATAAATAAATAAATAAATAAATAAATAAATATCCTTTATTAAACCTAAGAGATAGTGAAGAAAAAAAAAACTACATGAAATAATTAGAAAGCAATTAATTAAAAAATTATTGCACAATCTTTAAAATAATTAACTTTAAGCTCTGGTAATTTATTGCACTGTGGATTTTGACCTTTGCACTTATACATGATACAACAGTAGTATCCAAGGTTTAGATAGTATACTTATTTATATAAGCATGCTTATATACACAAGGGTACTAACTAAAGGTAAGAACTATACTTTTCTTCTTTCTATCTCTCATACAATTCTAGGAACAAAGTCAGCAAGTAATGAATAATTTGATTATGTGTTCATTCAATCACTTGGAGGCATTTCTCATTTTTATCTTCCTTACAAAGAAGAAAAAAAATGTACTGCTGATCTTTTTCTTTACTCTTAAGAAATAAATGAATTAGCCCTAATTTTATGCAGTTTAAAAATACCCATAAACTTAATTAAGCTTTTAACTCAGTTATAGAGAATAGGAGTCAATCACTATAGTCTCAACAGCAGCATTAAGAAAACAAGGTGCCCATTTCAGTTTCTTAATGAGGCAATTACCAGTAATAGGAAAACCTCAAAAGATTCAGATTTGGCTCAATTAAGGTCCTTGAAAACCAATCTCATAGAACCATCTAAAACTGTACAGCACAGGGCAGAAGAAGAAAGTCTCCGGAAGACTGTTTTAAATATCCATAAAAATGTAGGCTAGCGCGGCTGGTTTCTGATTACTTACACTTGGATGTATTTTCATCAAAGTCCTCACTATAGTACATCCACAAAAAATTGGCCAGTTGCAGGTTACTTTTTTCGCCACTCACCTGGGTTCCTTTTTCTCAACTCTGATTTCCAACTTGTATCTACCGTGATAGAGGTACTACCCAGATCGTGTCATTCTCAAAAAGCAGATTTGTTTCACTATCTAAACTAGAAACAGAGAAATTAAAAAAATGTTGTGTGTCACTAACAAAGTACAACTTGAGCAATTAAGTGTCTACTGAGGCAATTTTTTATACTGAGCGACAACTGTGTACCTTGCACTGTGCTTGTGTTTTTAAAACTCCCTAATACTATCAAATAATTCATTGCTTTTCAGTAAAAACAAGAAATGATATTTTGACAGCTGGTTCCTATTTCATTCTAGTTTTTATTAATAAATGACTGCCTTTCCCATTCCATATTTTTAGGAATTTGTTGTTTCAACTTCTTGCAAAAGCTTCCATGAGGTTGATCATAAGCATTACTACTGTCCTTTTAGACAGAAATGGTCACATGGAAAGAACACTGAACAAGATGGCAAGTAATCTTGCTAAGTCTGATGGCAAAACATCATTCATTTCTGAGTTTGAATCAAGTTAATTAAAACCTTCCAGAGGCTTTGCAAAGCCTAACAACACTGGTAGTGCTACTCATACAAATTAACAAAATATTTTACTCTAGAGGGTATCTTTGTGAAATGCAGAATGGTGATGGAAAAGCAGGAAAAAGAAGAGAGCTCTAGAATTCAAGCCCATTAAGTGTATCTGAAACACTTCTGTATTTTCATGCCAAGCTCTCTATAACCAATTTAGTTCCCTACAGAAAAATTTAAATAATGCTGAGAAAGTAGTACATTACCTTAAGTATCGCTACTTTGTTATCCATGGTGGTTAATATATTATATTATACATAGGAATAATTACTACTGTTATACTCATTAAAAGCCACTAAATCACAAGACCATTTGAAACTGCTGCAGTAGGAGAAAAACATTCAGATTTTTAGAGTATCGTACTCTGGCACCATACCAAAAGAATGATGTACTGTACTGCTTGGGGGGAAAAATGTGAACATGAATTCTTGTACTTAAGTGTGTATTTCTAATTTGTGTGACAAATAAAAGGTATTTTTTTTTGAGCCTTCACACTAAAAAAAGGCCTACTCTATGCCTGTCACAATATAAAAGCAAGCCACTGGCCTAAGCTATAGCCCATATGGTTGTTATACATACGTGTGTGAGTTTGGTATAACATGCCTTGTGTTGGCGATTTTCATTTCAATAGCCTATTCATCCTTTAAATACATTAAGCATGTCCACCACTGCTGCCAGACGCCCTGCCCCTTTGATTGTCTTTCCTTCTAGCCCAGGATTCTCACCCTAGAGCTGGAGGTTTCCGCAGAGTGACTCTTGCCAACAAAACAATAAAGAAATTCAGCTAAAATTAGAGTTGTTTTGTAATTCCCTCAAGACACGGCAGTTTTCTATGCTTGAGCTTTCTAAAACCAAGCATAAATGGTTTTCCAACAGGTCATTCTTGACTTTTAAAGCATTACTTGACTTATTTAACTCCTGAATGTGGGCTTAGTTTCCAGCAGCTACACTGGAGATCATGGATGCATCCACACTAGAGCTGCTACCGTGAGAGTGGATGTTCTCTCTTCTTTCTGCCACATTTCTTCTGCTCAGCATTGCCCACTGAAGGCAGGGATGAGAGAGCAAGTATGTGGAGATCTCTCGCCCAATTAGAAGTCAACTTAGTACAGTAAGCAACGCGTGCAGAAGTTCAATATGGAAATCTCATTTTTAGGAGTGTGCCTCAAAGTTTCTTTATATAGCAGTAGTTAACCTAAATATGGAATAATCCTCTTCCCCGAAATTCTCATTATAATTTCAGCTTCCAGATTTTCATGTCAACCATCATCCATCCCATATCATTTTATTGGAAGAAATGCACTGATTTCCTATGTATTGTAATTAATGACTAAAATAGTTGGTAGTATTTATGGAGTGTTTACTCTATGCCAGGCAACGCTCTAAGTGTTTCGCATGAATTAACTCCTACGACCTCCACAGAAATGAAGCAGGGTATTTATATGACACAACATGAAGCCAGGGAGGCAGTTTTGTTTTCTGCCTTAATAAAACTCCTATCTATTGATGTGAGATCCTCAATACAAGCTGAAGCTGAGATACTCAGCTTTTATGAGGCTCCTTTGTGTCAAACAGCATTCAGACTCACTCGGTGGTGTTTGTTGGGCACCCCTCCAGAAGACTGGGCCATCCTGCTTCTGATATAACAAGAATGGAAGAAGGAGCCCCATGCAGTCAACAAGGTCTGAGTTACAGCAGCTAGAACCTAAATTAAATGTATCCTGGTCATCACAAATAGGCCCTCCTTTAATATATTTGTTCTTACACATAAATACATATCCCAGATTTCTTCACTATATAATGACCTAAAAATTTACAAATAAAATAAAAATAAACTGAGCGGGGGGTGGGGAGGAAGTAAGATCTTCTAAAGCAGAATATGTATGGTGGGAAAATGTGGCGTGAGAATGAAATTGAGAAATAGAGACTACCAATATAATAATCATCATGGTAAAGATAATAATAGCAAATATTTATTATGGACTTTCTGGGTTTCAGTCACTGGGCTATGTGCTTTACTATCTCATTTAATCTCCAAACAACCCTTTGTGGCAAACTGCTGTTACAGGACAATTTCTGTTTTAAATATTGAAAAAAAGAGAAATGAGCTTTAGAGAGCCTAGGAATTTGTGTCAAGGCAGACTTAGTAAACACTACAACCAGGAATGGAAGCCAGATATGAAAAGAAAGCGATGGGTCACTAAGTGAGGTCATGTCCCCCTGCAAACAGACTCTAAGGTAATTATTTGTCTGCAAAATGTTCCCTGGGAGTGCTTTCAGAAGCAGCCCTGTTTCCATGAAGAAAGCAGGATTGGGCAACACAAGAATTTGTATTGTGTTGCAGGTCTCCCCACTTTACTGGGGATCTCTGGAGTGGGAAAGGCCCTTCAAATTGTTCTGAATTGAGCACCCCTCGTCAATTAGCCCTTGAATGTGGGTGGCCCTACTCTGCTTTTGTTGAACCATCAGGGGAAATAGTTTTCCTATGGCTTTCATGAAATGCTCAACAGAAAGAGAAAAGAAAAGAAAAGAAGGACAAAACAAGAAAAGGAAAGAGATGAGAAAAGAAAAGGAAAGGAAAGGAAAGGAAGAAGGAAGGAGGGAAGGAAGGAAGAAAAAGAGGGACAGAGGGAGGAAGAGGAAGGAAGGAAGAGAAGAAAGAAAGAAAGAAAAAGAAAGAGAGAGAGGGAGAGAGGGATGGAGACAGGGAGACAAGGATGGGGAGGGGAAGAAGGAAGAAAGAAAGAGGGATGGAGGGGAAAAACAGAATAAGAATAGGTGAGGAGCCACAAAAACCTCCTTGTTTTTGTCTTTAACTGAAGACATTATTTTTTAGGATGGTTAATCTACCTAAAGTTACATACCAGATAGTTTGCATCCTGTATGTGTATATTGGTAATCCTAAAACTTTAGGAAGCAGATACCATACAAAATAAAAAGGGCACAATGCCTTCTCTCTTTTCTTACTAAAGTGAAGGTTCATACACCCACAGAGACAATATTTCAAATTGCTATGAATCTCTACTATGTGTGAGATGCCTGCTTCCTCTGACCAGAAACAGAGTAGGAACAAACAACAATAACTGAACTGTAATCCCTATTCCTTAGCCAGATGGGGCTACGTGAAGACCCAAGGACAGTAGTTCTTCCCATTACAATTGTTCTCCTTCCTTCAAATTTTGGGATAAGAGGATCACGTCTGTCTTAAACTAGCCAGTATACACAGAGAAGAAAGTTCACATAAGGAAAATATGAAACTGGAAGAAAAAAATGATAATTATGCAGCTCTATAGTGCTACCTCTCACACCAAATCTGCTCTTACATACTGGTTCAATTAGGTAAATCTGGTTATTTGGATAGCAAGGTCCTAGTTACAACAAGGATTGGTTTGTCAGGACAATTATTCATGTTTTAAGTGCTACAAAGAAGAAACAGTGAGACAAGCTCTTAATACAAACAATGTGAAAATGTTTATTATTTTGTTCCAGTAGAACATTTTCTAACTTAGCGCTCCTAAGCACCCTTCACCATGGGTAATGTCAAAAACACTTCTTGCACAAGCAGAGATCTGTGTTTCCTTTGCCACAGACAATAAATCTTTAGTGTCTTCTCCTGATACGCCTCACTCCACTTGCTCTCAAGAGGCAGTGTAAGCCTCTCTTGCCTTCCCTCTCACCTAACAAGGTCACTGTTGAGTGATGCTACAACTTCTTGCAAAAACGTATATACACATGCACAATAATGACCTAACTATCTTGTCAGTATATCACAAAACTCTAAAAAAGTTTGCTCTCCAAATTTAATATAATATACACATAAACTTAATCCCACAAATATAAATTTGAATAAACCCATCTAAAAATAGACTTCTGTCCTTTCTATTCATTATTGTTATAAAATTATGCTTTATCCAGAAGGCCCATATTTGAGAAATTAATTTTACTTCAGAGAAATCAACCTCCTTTTCCTTGAGTGATACTCTGGGAAGTAAAAAATAAATAAATTGCTAGTTGGCTGCATTCACTTCTGGCTTGCAAAACCAAAGCCTTTTGCAATTAATGAGAAAAATAGTGGTAAAAATATGTAAAGTGGAAAATTTTCTTATCCTCAAGACCTGTGGAAGTATCTATTTGTATATGATACACTAACTTCTCACCCAAGCCTTATGCTAGTTGTATGGCATCCTTGGGACAATGAGAAGATAGTCCCTTAAAATATTTCCTCTGTTCTGTGATTCAGCTAAGGAGCCTCAATTGAAAAATTCTTTTTTTTTAAAGGTTTAGAAAGCTTACATAACTTGCTCAAGGCCAATCAGCTGTAAATTCAAAATCTGGTATTTGAATCTGGACTTTTGACAATAAAGCTGGGATAAATCACATAATAAATACAAGGCATGCATTATTACAAATTTCAGGCATGACTTATTTTGTTTTCTTAAGCTGTCAAATTAAGATACACAGCAATTCAGAAGCACATTTTAGACTAACTCCCTTAAGTAAAATAAACCATAACAGATGCCTATGAGTGGGTCTTAAACAAAATAAAGATAATACAAGTCTTAAAAAAAAGTTGCAATCTTCAATGTCTAAGACAAAGCAATTTCTAAACCCATTCAAGAAATATTGCAAGAATATTATAATGACTTAACATCATGATGGAGGTCCTTTCCATTTGAGTAATTTAGTGAATCCCTTGTGTCTCCCTCAAACTAAATGCATAAAAAAAGGAAGGGAGGGAGGAGAAGAAAGAAAGAAAGAAAGAAAGAAAGAAAGAAAGAAAGAAAGAAAGAAAGAAAGAAAGAAAGAAAGAAAGAAAGAAAGAAAGAAAGAGAAAGGAGAGAAAGAAAGAACAAAGAAGGAAAGGAGAGAGAGAAAGAAAGAAAGAACAGAGAGAGAGAGAAAGAAAGAAAAGAAAGAACAGAGAAGAGAAGAGAAGAGAAGAGAAGAGAAGAGAAGAGAAGAGAAGAAGGGAGGAAGAAAAGAAAATTGTCCTCGGAAGTAACTCAGATTTAAGTTAAAACAAAGTTTTTCTTATCAGCATTATAATACCCTCTGTACAGGATTTATACTCTGGATTTGGTCATCATGTTTCCTTGAGTCCCATTCCTTCCTCTGATTTCTACTTTAGCTCTCCAGTATTTTTAGCAGGACAAATAGAGACTGTACATCCTTTGGCCATTATTTTTAAAACAAAGGAGATGAACTTTCAATATGAATGACAAAATGAAAATGCTTCATTTAAGTATAAAGTGTATCGGAACACCATGAGAAAAGAAGAAAGGCAGAGGACACAGGTATCCACAAACAGGATGAGAGCACAGGAGCTAACATGGGTTTGGTATGTCACATGATGCTCACATGTCTGGGATGACCAAGAGCTCTGTTAAATAGGGGGTGACAGGTAGTAATTATTTTAATGCAATACACTGTACACTAAACAAGGATGGCTGGGATAAAGTGTCACATGCAGGTCATTAATGATGACAAGGGCTGGATTCGGCTGCAGCACCTGTCACTGTCCCAGGTGGGTAACCATACTGCCATAATCCTTATCTCTATGGAGGTCCTTCCTGGGAAAGTGCGGGCTTTACTACATCTGCTTAGAAAATAGAAGTAATAATATATACAGAAACATGCACAGAAAATCTCAGTGTCCTCAATGCCCCAAGAATTTACTCCTCCGTAGATTATGTCTGTATAAGGCGCTAATTCCAGGGTAATATAAGTGAGAGCTTTGATGTCGTCAAACTCTGAGTTTAAACAAACCACTGTTTTATTTTTGTTAAATTCCTTTGTGCATAATGGAAAACCTACTCTTTATAAGGATTAAGTTAAAAACCAAATGTAACACAGCTGGCACAAAGAAGCTATGGGATAAAGTTTTGTTATCTGCTAATCCACTGAACAAACTGATCAAATCTAGATTAAGATTGCTTTCTCCAAGGAACATATTCTTACATACTCTTATATTCTTACAAAGTTTTGCTGAAAAATACATCAACTTATAACTACTATAACTTCTGAATTATGGTCCAATATTTTAAAAATAAGGCATACAACTGATGACTATATTTATACGCGTAGGAAGGGAACAGAATGGCTATCATATCAGTGCTGTCCTCTTTGAATATGCATCATTCCAACTAAGTTTATAAAACCACTAGCAAACTTCTTTAAAAAATTCCCACTCAATATTCATTATTTTATTCAGTATCTGGTATATTCTTTTTAACTGAACAGTCATCCTGACACTCTCTGTTGGATCATCAATCTTAGAAATAGTTGTAGAAAAAGGCCCCAATTTCCTTTATCATATCTTCATTCATACTCTAAGACTGCAGTAGTTACTATCTGTACCATTTAATACATCAAGTATCATCATTCATGGGGCGCCTGGGTGGCTCAGTCAGTTAACTGTCTTAGGTCATGATCTCACAGCTCATGAGTTCGAGCCCTGAGTAGGGCTCTGTGCTGACAGCTCAGGGCCTGGAGCCTGCTTGGGATTCTGTCTCTGTCTCTGTCTCTGTCTCTGTCGTTTTCTCTCTCTGCTCCTCCCCCACTTGTGCGCTTGCTCTCTCTCTCAAAAATAAAACGTTAATTTGTTTTAAAAAAAATATCATCATTCACATCATTCTTTAACATTGTTTTCAGATACAATAGCTCACAAGAACCTACAGACCCACATCTCTCAGTTACTATCCATGTTCATTTGTGAAACTCTCACTGCTTTAGAAGAAAACCCACATCTCTGGTAGCTACATAGATCTCTAGCTCTTAAAAGAATTAAGCTGCTCTAAACAGCTGCAAGTTAATAGCTACAGAATTTTGCAAACCAAAGCTACTATTTCTTCTTTCTTCTCCCTTCTTCTCCATTCTCTCTGCCCATCCACCCTCCATCGTAGATTATTCAAACCCTTCCTTTTTTGTATCTTTCATGTTACCAAAAATGGCAAAGAATTGGGAAATAAAAACAACTGCCAACGAGGTCAGTAAGATATTTCTAATTAAAACAATAAAATAAAACAGATGTGGTTTTGATCTGCAGGACAGAAAATACGTGATATAAAGTAGGACAAACTGATCCTCAATCTCTTAAAACACTGCCGCAGTTTCAATTACATAAGGAGCCTCTCTGGTCTCCATATCCAGGTCTGATTTTTCTGACACATCTAGTATTTCCAACTTCCTACTGAGCATTTCCAACTTTTTTTTTTTTTTCAAGCTCAATTCCATGGCACCATCCTCGAGTGTTTTCTCTTCTTTCTTCGGCCTCTCTTTCTTTCTAGATGTATGGCTCTCTCTAGTGCCACTTAGTAATGAAGTCTTGTTAGGAGCCCCTTTCTAATTCCTATTTCCCATTCTGATGAAATCCCATTGTCCCCTCCTCCTGCATTAGTCCAACCTTCTTCTGTTCTCTCTTTCAACCTATCCAGGAGTATATATAGTGTGGATCACCAAGCTAATTCCTTTGAAAAATGTTTTCATGGGGGCACCTGGGTGGCTCAGGCTGTTAAGCGTCTGATTTCACCTTAGATCTCACAGTTCATGTCTCTTACACACTGTCTCTCTCTCTCAAAAGTCAATAAACATTAAAAATAAATTTAAAAAATAAAAATGTTTTCATGAAGAAAACAGAATTCAATAAAATATCTTTGGTGGGGCAAAGGTTTTAAAGAAAACTTGAGACACAGAGCAATAAGTATGTGCTGGACATTGATTGCTACATGTTAAGTCTAATATCCTAGACCCTTGAGAATGGACATGACCTTGATTTATTCCCTACTATTTCCCCCATATAGTTTGGAAGTTCCTAGAGAAAATACTTGAACCACTCTCCTAGAACAAATGTTAACTTTCCTACCTTTTCCACCTGTACAAATCCTTCAAAGTTAACTCATATGTTTATTTCTTCATTTGTTAACTAGCCTAGTCTGAAGTGCTAATCTCCTTCAGACTAATCTCCTAGTCTGAAGTGCTCTTCCCTGGTAACTCCAATAGCAATTAATGTCTAGACCATTCATCTGGAAAGCAAACGATACTTTCACAACATCTCTTTGTTACTGCCTTGAATTGGTATTTAAATATTCCATTATCTTGTTTTCTATATGTGCATTCTTGGTCCTTTGAGTAGATTATAACTTTATCGAGGACTGTGTACTAAATATTTTGGGGTCTCAAAGATAGCTTAAAGTAGTGAGTGTTCAAAAAGAAATGAATCATTTTATTTTTATGCCTCTCATTATTTTAAACTACCAATTGTTTCTGGAATTGCAGTTATGGAGATATACGTATATATATACATACATACATACATATGCATATGTAGATATGTATATGAGACCAGGCTTTGCTATAAATACATATTATAAATACGTATTATAGATTATCTGTAACACATTCATGCATATATTATTAAGAATTGATATAAAGCAAAAAATATTTTAATTCTTCAAAATACAATATTTATCAAAAGCAACATAGTCATATATTTCAGGCAATACAATAGTAGAAAGTTGGATTAAGAATTAGAAACCATCTAGATTGTTCAACTGGCTTCATTTTTTGTTTTTGTTAATTGAACTTTACCCGATTTGCTTTGAGTTGCAATTTGTGAGCTTTTCTTGATCTCCTGCCCCAATAGACCATAAATTCCTAGTAAGTAGGGACTATCTAGTTATCATTAAATTTTTTAAAGGGTTTATTGACAAGACTGTAGTTCATTTTCCTCTTGGTCTAATTTTATTAAAAAATATTTTAAACAAAACTTCAGAAAAGACAAAAGTAAGAAATGTGTTTAAATGTTCATTTATTCCACACACCAAGAAATAAAATTCTAGCATTCATAATTTTCAAAATTGAATATTCACCTGTAAACTTCTAGACCATATATTATAATTGTGTTAATATCATTAATTATTCCTGTGTTTTCCTTGTTCTTACTTACAAAAACAAAGCAATGTTTAGAAATGACTAGAAAACTATTTATTCTAAATCTTATAACTTAAGATTTAAAATAGTTCATATAAACATTGTCCTAATTCCTTCAGTTACATAAATTCATCACTACTATCACTATTAATATTAGTATCTTTATATGGAAGGGAGCACACTGAACATAACCTGGGAATAAAAAAGACATTATTTCTTATAATTTGGTAAAGAGGTATTTTCTCAGCAAAATAAAAACAAAAATAATAATGACATCAGCATGCTATGACATGAAAATCTTTCAAGAGGCCTCGTTGAAAACAGAATCATGGGATCAGTACATGGGATCAAGTCTGCCATTGGGCTCTGTGCTGGGCATGGTGCCTGCTTAACATTCTCTCTCTCTCACTCTGCCCTTTCTTCGCTTGCACATGCATGTGGGCTCTCTCTCTCTCTCTCTCTCTCAAAAAACAAACAAACAAAACAAAAAAACAAAACATGCCACAAGAACCAAGGGCTGGACAGTATGTATAGAAAAAGGAACACTCTTGCACTGTTGGTGGAAATGCAAACTGGTGCAACCTCTGTGGAAGAAAGTACAAAGATTCTGCAAAAAATTAAAAATATAACTACCCTATGATCCAATCATCACACTACTGGGTGTTTACCCAAAGTATATGAAAACACTAAGTTGAAGGAATATATGCACCCCTGTTTATTGAAGCATTATTTACAACAGCCAAGCTCAGTAGCAGCCCAAGTGACCATCGATAGATGAATAAATAAAGAAGATGTGGTATTTATAGACAACGAAATATTATTCAGTCATAAAAAAGAATGAAATCTTCCCATTTGCAACAACATGGATGGAGCTAGACAGTACAATGCTAAATGAAATAAGCCAGTCGAAGAGAGATAAATACCACCTGATTTCACTCATGTGTGGAATTTAAGAAAGAAAATGATCAAAGTAAAAAAGAGAGACAAACCAAAAAACAGACACTTAATTATAGAGAACAAACTGATGATTACCAGAGGGGCAGGTAGGTGGGGGGGTGGATGAAATAGGTAAAGCAGATTAAGAGTGCACTTATCATGAGGAGCACTGAGTGATAACTGTGGAATCACTATATTGTACACCTGAAACTAATATAACACTGTATGATAACTGCACTGGAATTAAGTTCTAAAAAAATAAAAAGAGTAACCTGTTGATTTATTTGCTACCACTACTTATATCTCTTTTTTTTTTAAGGAAAATATGTTTATAATAGTTCCTAAGCCTTGGTCCTTGTATAGTATCTGTAGATGATCAAAAATCAATCCACAAATGATTTTCTGACCCCAATATTTACAACACTGCGTTTAAAATGCTTAATATTTATGTTTTGAATATTTTATGTTTAAATAGTCACTAGTGATGCTTAGGTTATTTAAATAGTTTAGTAGTATTTCCCATGTCTATGTTGGCCTTTTCAATTTAATTTCATTGGTATGATCTTCTCAATTCAATGCAAGAGCTTATATATTACAACTAAAACAATGAATTTTAAACTGTGGTGCATTTTCTGTACAATTGATCAATTAGCTTTAAAACATAAATTAAAGTAGAATTTAATTGGCAAACAAATTCCTCCAATAATGTATTTAAATTTCAAAGAACGTTAATACTGCTCACTCACCAACTACCTGTGTGATTCCAGCAAATAACCTGACCTTTCTGAGCCTCAGTTTCCTTATCTATAAAATGGGGATAAACATACTCTGCAGTGAGTTGCTATGAAAATTAGAGCAACATATACAAGTCACTAGCACAGTACCTGGCACAGAGTTGCTTCTCTATAAATAATGCTGGGTTTTTAAATTAATGATGGTATCAATAATGATGGTGAGGTGTGCTGCCTTCCATAGAACTAAATTCTTAGGCAATTTTTTTAGTCAAGTCTATTCAAGTTTTGATTTTCAATGCTGGCCATCACAGTTTTGGATCCTGACACCGTCCCAACATCACTATAATTACCTAAGATCTATGTCACATTGGGGTCTTTCCTGGTTTTTTAACTTTGCCTGTTGTGTTTTTTTAATGTTTATTTTATCTTTGAGAGAGAAGGAGGACAGAGTGCAAGTGGGGTAGGGGCAGAGAGAGAGGGAGACACAGAATCCACAAAGCAGGCCCCAGGCTCTGAGCTGCTAGCACAGAGCCTGATGTGGGGCCCAAACCCACAAACCATGAGATCATGACCTGAGCCAATGTCAGACGCTTAACCGACTGAGCCACCCAGGCTCCCCTATCTTTGCCTGTTTTAAGGTCATAGGGATAGAAGGCACAGTGCAGGGAACCCAGTGGGTGGTACCGTAATGGTGCTGTATGGTGACAGATGGTAGCTATACTTGTGGTAAGCAGAGCATGGCATATAGACCGGTCCAATCACCATGCTGAAACTGACATAACATCATGTCTCAACTATACTTCAGTTAAAAATAATAATAATAAATAAGCAAATAAATAGGTACAGCCTATGGAAAACAGTATGGATGTGTCTCAAAAAATTAAAAACAAAACTACCATATAATCTATGATCCAGAAAAAAAAAAAAAGAAGCTAAAGGTTATTAAATGTTGCTGTGTTTCCATGTCTTCATCTTTATAATTCCCAATAACATGTTGCTATTTATATCCACATTGTATTCTTAATGGAGTCTTTCTTTTTTTTTTTTATGTTTATTAAGTTTTGAGAGACAGAGCATGAGCAGGAGAGGGGCAGAGAGAGAGGGAGACACAGAATCTGAAGCAGGCTCCAGGTTCTGAGCTGTCAGCATACAGCCCAACACAGGGTTCGAACTCATGAACTACAAGATCATGACCTGAGCCAACGTCGGACACTTAACCAACTGAGTCAACCAGGTGCCCCCTTAATGAAATACTTCTGATATATATTTGAAATATTAAAGATCTAAGAATTTGATGCCAATATTAACTCAGGATTTTTCAATATATAAAGAATACCTAAAATATGTTTTTATCTAACTGATCAAGAGTAGTAAAATAATTCTACTATAAGAATAAAACTATGATAAAAACCATTGTCCTTAGAGGTTTATGTTAAAAGCTTTCAAAGGCTAGAGGTCACCAAAAGTGTTATTTGTCATCTAGTTAGGGGAAAAGACCACTTAATACAAGGAGTGTATTTGGTTAATTTAAATCAAAAGGATTGATTTTCATTTAACATTTGTCCACTACTGATAACTCAAGTTGGAAAATCAATTTCAGAGTGACCCAATGGGAGAAGGGTTCCATGTTAGCTATATATATTTAATGACAGAAACACATTAGTACTTCACTACTTATAACAGCATTAAATAAAAGAAACTTTGTGTTGAAATTACTTTGCAGTTGTGACACAATGCAGGAAATTGCAACATATCAAAACAACAATGGAGATAATCCAATATCACACATAAATATCTTCTCTTTTATTTTGAAAGAAGAAAAGCAGTAATAGACTAGTCTTATAAAGACAGAAAACTGGCATAAAATTTAACTATGCTGCTCTCTTAAATCTGTATTCTTTCTACTTTCTTCCATATGCAGTTATTTTCAATTTATTTAAAGCATAATAGTAGCAAAATATATATTATGGATCTAAAATCATTATACTGTTACAGTTATTCAGACATACTCCAAAATACTGTGATGAATATATACTATTCTTTAACTCTTATGGTAACTTGTAAAATGTTTATATGTATTATCATTTTTTATTTTAATTCCAGTGTAGTTAACAAATAGTATTATATTAGTTTCAGGTTGTTTCTATGTATTATTAAATTATTGATGGGCTGACAAAATGTCTAATTACTAAAAAAGTATAAATTAGTTTAAACAGGTTTGTAAACAGTAGATCAAACTTTCTACTTACACAAACTTTCATTCACCAAAGATTATTATTAAAGCCTACTCTCTGAGAGGTAATGCACTACGTCGGGGGATACCCCAGGGAACATTACAGGAAAAGCCCTGTCTTCATAAAACCGGCTTGGTTGGAATTAGAAAAAAAAGACCAGACTGCAAGAATTCAAAGGTATCCTTGTGATCATTTATTTCTCTATACATAAATGAGAAAACTGAGGACCAGAGAGAGGAGGAGATTTATGCTGGGCTTCAAGCTAATCAATGACAGTACAGAGATCCAAGTCTCTGGACCCCCAGTGTAGTGATTTTGCCAATACATCACCAAGCGCGTTAGAACTTCGGTAATTCTGCTTTCTTCTCATAACTTACTTCCCCAATTCTGACGCTCTTGTGCCAGCCTAGAACACAACTGTTCCTGGAATACACAGATATTTCATCCCTTTTGTTCCTCTGAACATGCTCTACCTTCTGTGGCATAGAACTGAAATGGAGGGGAAGTTTCTGCGTAGAAAGGTGATGAATTACACAACTTCTAAGGTCCTTTATGATGCAAAAGATCCTTATTAACTGTCTGTAGAATTTATTGCCAATTCTAAATATTATCTTTTATTTACAGATGCAGCTTATTAACTTTCTATGGAATTTATTGCCACTTCTAAATGTTATCTTCTATTTACAAATGCATGCAAAATTAAATGTACATTATATAATATACAGAAATAGAACATGCATGCATTCTGTATATATTCCAAAACGACTTACTGACGTTGGCATCAATACAATATTAATAATTTCCATATGAGAATCAGACTCAAAACTGAAATTTATTTAAAAGTACTTTCCTACATGTATAATAGTCTTCATTCAGTCTGTTATTGAGTGAAAGAGGGAGAAAAATAAAGTGCTGCACTGTAAAATGACAGCACGGCACAATGGAGTTGCTCACTGAACCAGAAATCAAAAAAACTTGGGTTTGAATCTAAGTTCAGTTACTTTTCAGCAATGTCACCTTGGGAAATTCACTAAATATCTCTGAGTCAGGGCGCCTGGGTGGCTCAGTCGGTTAAGCGTCTGACTTCGGCTCAGGTCACGATCTCGCGGTCCGTGAGTTCGAGCCCGGCGTCGGGCTCTGTGCTGACAGCTCAGAGCCTGGAGCCTGTTTCAGATTCTATGTCTCCCTCTCTCTCTGGCCCTCCCCTGTTCATGCTCTGTCTCTCTCTGTCTCAAAAACAAATAAACGTTAAAAAAAATTAAAAATAAATAAATATCTCTGAGTCACATATTCTTCATCTGTAATATGGGAATAATATGATACCCAACTGTTAGCACTGTGAGGAACTGAATATACAGAACATACGTAAAACATAATAGGCAGTCAATGACAGTTAGCTAATTTGAGTTCTGAATCTATCCTATGAAAGATTTTCTCCTTCCTGAAATTAAGAGCACCCTCAACAAGTACAAAGCACTGTCACCCCCATTAGATACATAAACACTGCAAATATATATGCATATGTACACATGAACACACACATGCATTTTTCTCTATCGGTATTACAAGCCTGAGCCTTGGTAATATCAAGAAAAATGTCTGAAGCCAGGAATCTCTTTTTTTTGTAGCTAATAAACCTAAGTTGATATCCACCCAAGAACAACAACAACAACAAGAACAAAAGATAGGATTCCTATTGGAAAAGCGTTCCTTTACCCAAGAAACCACTTGATGACTTGACAATCCACCACACTTTCTGTATCAAAATTTATATACAAGTCTTTTTTTGTGACTCATGATGAAAGATTATATTCAAAGACAAAAACACTGAAAGCAAGGCTAAGCCATACAGGAAAACACAAATTATCTCTAGTCCTGTCACAAATTTATTTGAGAACCTTCCAAGAGCCCAGTTCTAATGTTATTTATGTTACTACCCAGCTCCAATCCTTTACTGGCTCCCCATGGACTATAAATTAAAATCTAAACCCTTGACACCTGCAGATTTTTGCTTGTCTCTCCAATAATTACTCGGTACAAAATAAATAGCTGAATACGTAAAATAAATGCTATTTCACTTTCACATTTTTCCCCTATTTACACTTAAAGCTAACATAAAAGGAAACATTGCTGCAAAGAATAAACATATATCTCACAGCCAAATCTGGGATTTCAAATTTGCACACAATAATATTCAAGCCACTGATGACAACTTTCTACTGAAACTGACTTCACAGTTATCAGAAGTAAGATATACATGTAGAAACTAAATGGATTTAGCGTGTCGCATATTTTCATTACAGAGCTTTTTGTTTTTTTTTTTATTTTGTCCAAATGCATGGAGAACATGAGATATAAGACCGAAATCATGTTCTTAAATTTCGAGCCTTGTGTGCTTTTTAAGGAGTTCTTCTGCAAGAATTGCAAGCCATTTTTCACAGACAAAATACAATGAATACAGTTTGCTGTGATTTCACATGGAAAAGTATCACAGAATAATAGCATAGATTTAATAGTGAAGGGAGATTAACCTGACAAACATGAATGGAACAGCCACAGGGGGGAGAAAAACAAAGAGATTTTAAGAAGATGGCTTAGTCATTTTGAGGGTCAGTTTCATTCCAAATTGAAGTCCAGCAGAGCAGGAAGCCCTACAAACATATAATCTGCAGCTTATTACTTAATAAATAAACACTTGAACCTCCTTTTGCCCGCATGTGCTTAAGAGGAATCATTTTTCCTCCCCAGTTTTCATTTCTTTTTCCTCTTTCTTCCTTTCCTCTTTCTGCTCCTGATCCTCCCTCTTTCTATCTCAGCCCATAATCTGACATGTCGTCTTCAGTGAAGTATTTTGTATGCTGGTAACCAGTAAAGTAATATTATTCAGATTTACTGCTGATGCTATACCTAGGGATTTTATTTGGATTTATTGTTACTTGTCTATAATTCCTAACTGCCCTACAGTAACTGTCAAAAGGTGAAGGCCTGAATATTAACCCAGGGAAATGTTTGAAAGATGTAAATGAAAATATTTATGTAAGTCTCTCTCCTCTCCTCTCCTCTCCCCTCCCCTCTCTCCCCTTCTCTCCCCTCCCCTCCCCTTCCCTCCCCTCCCCTCCTCTCCCCTCCTCTCCCCTCCCCTCCTAAACCTCTTATCTCATAAAAAAGCATCTGATGCCAAAGTATGAACAGTGTATTAAGGGCTTAGTTTCAGTATTAATAACTCAGATTTAAAACTCTTGGCAATTAATTAAGATTAATGACAGAAGTCATTCCCTTTTCTTCAATGTAGCAGTCCTTCCTATCTCTAATTTCTCATTTCTGTGACCACTCCATGCTCATTTCAGGCTGTGAAAACACAGGGTCCCAAAACTTTGTTCCTGTTATCTATTGCCTTTTGTATCTGAGATTAACGAAGTAGACATTAGCAAATTTACAACCAACAGCTCAGACAGCTCTGCCCTACTTTAAGCAGTTAATGGAAAAGGAACTAATCTAGTTAAGAGCACAGGACTAGTTCATAAATCTGGATTCAGAGGATAGATAAAGACATCACACCTCTTCTGGAGAGTAGGAACTGAATTCAATCAGCAGCTCCCTTCTCTCTGTTTGCTGGGAAGAGCCAGCATTTCTATAAACTGAACTCAGAGGCTAGCATAAGCCACATACAGCCCTGCAGAAAGATGATTATGGAAGAGATTGACATTAATGTATGATTTCACTGGGACAAATACAGGCTTCACAAGAATCCCAATCACTGAAAACTCTTCTTGGATCAAATATGAAACAAAGATTAAATCTGTTTTAGAAAAAAATAAGCAGAATGCAGCTGCAAGCAACAAAATAATAAACGTATCTTGATAAAGAGAATTAATAAAAATTACAAGCCTTCATCTATTCAGAATTCCACCTAAAAGGAAAAGATTGTGTCATGCTTTTATTACTCAGAAAATGTTTAATAGATTTAATTATAAAAGTTAATCATCATCCAAAATGATAAATCTTAACACCATATAAATAACATTTTTATGTATCAGCATCCTCAGCTATATCTTTATAAGAAATAATTCAAATTTATCAAATTTCCTAACTGCTCTGTGTCTTGATTTTTGTAGTCCCATAGTCAGGGGAAAAATCATGAACCTAAAATCATAAGTCGTGATAATAAAAGCTTTGAAATTGTACAAAGTCAAAATGATGTGTCTCTCAAGAGTCACTAGAGTCTAATGCATATATTCCTCAACAGCTCATCTTTATTTTCCATCAATTATAATAGAACTAAGAGACATTAATACACACAGTTCTGTTCAATATCTTGTGCACATTATAGTGAAATATTGTGATTTGTTGGCACAGGACTTCCTATCCAGAATGAGAAAGTTAAAGTCTTGACTGTGCTCACTGCATTGGTGGGAATCATGAAGTCAGCTGGGCCTCAGCTGAGATACATCAGGTGAGGGGCAGAGATGAACAGACTGAAAAGTTATACGGTAATTATAATTTGAAAGCCATACATAAAGAATACAGTAGAAATCCAGGTGAACACAGATGATGTGGTGACAAGAGAACATTCAAGAGGAAATTCATATAAGCTCTCAGAGACGTGCAAGTAGAATTTAGGAGAGAGGAACGAACCGACTAAAAATGATGTACTTGATGATAGCAAAGCAGTGAAAGTCCATGTGATCTCTAGAGAAGAGTGAGATGTGAGAATACCAGGAGACCAAAGGTTAAACCTGAGGAACCAATAAAAGTTAGGAGGAAGGAGAAGAGAGAAAAATGAAAGATGTAGAGAAAGAAATCAGAGAATAAACACTCTTAACTCTAGAGCTTTTATCTCTACACTATATATATAGATGTCCTATTTGAATTCTTCATTGAAATATGTTTTACAGATTTACTTTGTTAGGCAAGTAAGATATGATTTGATATATAATATGATATCAGTGTGTATAATTGCAAAACTATATATTCCTGTGTGTGTATAGCCAATTCTCATTAGGGTAGATCTTAATGCTATTTGAATAAAATTTATTGAATTCATTATAAACTCTTTGTTAAGATATCATTAGTGTCAGGAAATGGCTCTAATAGAAGAATTTATTGTAAGCAGGAAACAGTGCTTGATTTAAGAAAAAAAAAAACCATCTAATTTTGACCCAAAACTAAAATGTGCTTAGTACTGGAGAAGACTCTAAAATATAAATAGAATATATATTATTTTCACTACATTAACCTGCTTGCTAAGAAACATTACGGGAATCTAAAGTTTAGGAAATTAGATGCATTCCTTTTTTCCACAGTCTTAAATGAAAAGAGCTCTCTAGGAGAAAGATATGAGGTATATCAGAGAATAAAATCGCTTTCAAATGGGAACAAGTTTGTAAAAACCATCCCAATCTCATTAATTAAAAAAAAAAAGCAAAAAGAAAAATAAACAAGAAATTTCTCATAACCCTTTGAAATAAAAGAATTAATTTTTAAGCCAAAGTCATACAATGGTAAACAAATGTCTACTGGTATTCTTAAACAACTTCTTGCAAAGTTTGAAAAGTAAATCATTTTTATTTTATACTTCAAAATTATGTAAGTTTTAAGTTTTTCAAGTGTTAGAGATTGTGATTTGATTCAGGGCAGAATTAAGGGAAAATACAAAGATTATGTGAAGTAATTTTAAAAAGGACTTACTTAGAGATTAAAAGGGTATATTATAAAAATACCAGTATTCTATTTTATTTAGAAATAAAAATGAAAGGTATTTAGCAAGAAAAGACATTCCTTAAAAGTATACACATTTGTATAATGTGTTAATACAAATTCCTTTTTAAGAATAAGGGAACAATAAAAGCTTCCTACTCAAGCCAATTTCCTTAACTGAGTTATGAAGCTCTCCTTAAACTAAACTTATAAATTGGGGCTCTGGTAGACATGAAGGCACCATCGTAATGTGCTTTGGTAAAATAATAAACTGTCTACAAAAATGATGCACTTCCCCCCACCCCTTGGACTGTGTCCTTTGAGCTCTAAATTGAAAACTTAATATTTAATATATGCAGGATAATATACATTTTTGTAAATCATTAGGAATTATAAGATGATTTACTTAAATATACTTAATCTTCTGCAATTAACATTATTAAAAGGCCATACATAAAGTACTCAAAACGGTAAAAAAGAGAAGTTAAAAATTATATCTGTGCTGACATTTCTGCTCCCAGCTGGATGACTGAATTGATGTCCTCAAGATGTTCTACAGCAATGCTGTATATTAAGCCTAAGAAAATAATGTATTTAGCCCTAGACAACTGACATTAACTCTTGGTATTTTTAAAGTATTGTTTTAGTGTGCCAAGGCTCACGGATGATGAAAAAAAAAAGTTTATTTCTAAAATCAGCACATTGCTTTGGAAGGAGGGTATTCATGCTAATATAATAATTTTTGCCTCTTGATAATCAAAAACTTGTTGATCAATTTTAACCAAGAAATCTCCCTACCTAAACTTATTTATAAGTTGATACATAAAATATGTATGAGGCCACTAAATACAAATTATGCCTGGTCTGGGGGGTTAAAAAACCAAGTAAGTATCTAGATTTATTTATATTTTCTTTGAAAAAATAAGTCTTCCTCTATAATTTAAATCATTACATTTCACATATTCTATATTTCACTTTAGGGAACTAAACTGAAGTCAACACTTTTGTCAGCTTATACACATAATTAAGAGATAGTTTTATTTAAGCTAAGAAATGGTATCCAAAAAAGCACTCTATTTCATGAAATTGTTATTTTCTACTTAAACAAGCATTAGCTGATGTCATACACACAGAGAAAATATGTTCTCTAGATATACACACAAAAATATTTACAGTAAACACACACACACACACACACACACACACACACACACACACATACACTTACTCAGTGGGATTGTAGTAATAATGGCAGGTCTATCTTGTGTTATTCTAGTAAAAATTTATCTTTCAAATGTATATAAACCAAGTAAATTATTTCTACTAGTTTAAACGGGATATTTTAGGTATTTTCAGAATGCCCTAAAATATTAAGACAAGAGATAATAAGAATGAAAGACACTGGTGATAACAAAGAGGGTAGAAAAATCTGATGGTTTTCTTTCCCAGCGATATCACATCACAATTAGTTTAAAGGATCATGTAAAATTTCAGACCCTACAAAAATAAAGGTAATCATCTGAGTTTTAAAATATCTCAATATTTTTCTGAGTTAAGAATTCAAAAAAAGAAAAGATCTGAAAGTACCATGGGCATTTTTTAAATATTAAATTTATTGTCAAATTGGTTTCCATAAAACACCCAGTGCTCATCCCAACAGGTGCCCTCCTCAATGCCCCAGAGGCATTTTTGTGTATAGTATGGACTTAATAACTCAGGCTAAAATAAAGGGTTTTCTTACAGCACTTAAAATTGATTGCAAAGTCCAGCTATATGATACAAAATATTAAGATGGAACCTAAAAACTAAGTGTAAAAATGCAGTCATTAGCTGCATACTTCCAAGCACTGAAAACATTTGAAATTTCAAATCATGTGAGTGATGGTTTCAATCTGTTCATAAACACCCACAAGTGGTCTACATTTTGCCAATGTGATGAGGAACTTAAAGGCAGTGTGACACAAAATCTCTGCTACCAAAATGCTATTCAGTCTGAAGATGAAGTGACTTAATAATAGCACTGAGCACTGGGGGATTTGTAAGCATGATGGACTTCACAGCGATCCTCAGGAGGTTAGGATCATTGAAGAAGCTGCCATTGAAGACAGTGAGGCCGGTTTGTTTTGAACTTGAGAATGCAGATGCAGGACAGGCAGAGGAGTGAACATAAATCTAGAACTAGAGATATAAACATCAGAGGCCCAGCCTTAATCATTTGCCACTAAGGTTATCAGGTTTCTCTGGTGCCTTTAAAAAAATTTTTTTAATATTTATTTATTTTTGAGACAGAGAGAGACAGAGCATGAACGGGGTGGGGGGGGGGGGCAGAGAGAGAGGGAGACACAGAATCTGAAACAGGCTCCAGGCTCTGAGCTGTCAGCACAGAGCCCGACGCGGGGTTAGAACTCACAGACCTCGAGATCATGACCTGAGCTGAAGTCGGACACTCAACCGACGGAGCCACCCAGGCGCCCCTCTCTGGTGCCTTTTAAATGAGCCTGTGCTATCTATGTTCTCAGGGATTCTTTTTCCCTGCAGATTTTTTTTTTTTTTAATTGGAGGACTGACATTGGCTTCTGTCAAAATGGACTTTGTCTTTTAAAGCAGCTACCATCAATCATCTCAAAAACTGAAAATTATATCTGTACGATTAATAAAAGTCCTCTCAGCATAAATTTAGCTTAATTGGAAACTCACTATGCACTTCTGTTGCTTATTTCACTACTGACTGATGAAAACTTTGCCACAGTCTAGCAGGTCTCCCTAGGCCATTGTTCCCTGGCTATTCCCACTCCAAAGGATACCTCTGAGTTAGCACCTTTTCTTTATCTCAGAGTAGCCTTGCAGGTATTTCCTCAGGTGAGGAAGCCTAAACTTTATTAATAATAACAGTTTACATTACCATAAAATATTATCTTACTGTACCCTGGAGCTTTGTCACACTAATGTTTAAACCAATTCTAATTATGTCACATGAGTGTGTGCACAACTATGAGCTTTTGCAATACTGCCACTGAAAAGTATACACGTTCTTGAATTTTTCTCTGGCTAAATCTAGGTAGGAGAGCAGAAAAACCCCTCAGAAAGAAAAATGTTTCCTTGAACATGCACTTCTTACTTTTGACTTACAATTGTATTTTTACTATCCAACTATAGGCATTAAGTAAAGTCTTTTATAAATAGGAAATTAAAGCGAATAGAATTTTCTCAATTTTGTTTTGCTAAAAATTTACATCCATCTGAAAAAAAAATCTAATTTCATTTCACCCCAAGTAGTAAAAAGCCGCATGACAGAAGTTTAAAAGCAAAGAGTGGATGCGCTTTATGGGTGTTAACTATTACCAGGGTTCTTCTATTGCGGCGTATAAATTTATGTCTGCTTACTGGTGAATGAGGGATTGCGGTCTGAAGGTTAACATAACCTCCATCACAGCCAAGAAGCTCCTTGGAGATTTAATTGGTTTGTGGAACAACTCCAAAACTAGTGCCGCGCTTTCTTCTTTCTTTGCCTTTCTGCTTCTCCAACTCTCACTTTTCAAATGAAAAAGGAGAACGCGTGGTAATGCATCATTTATAAATTACCTTGTTATTGCAAAAACAAAACACCGCTTTGAAAACCAAACAAACTCCTGCTGCGGACTCCAGCATGTTTGATGGAGGCCCTTCAAAAGAGTCCATGGCTTAATGGAGGTTGTTTATGTGGAGACTTCAATCTGTACCTGCTGTCCCCCGTCACTCCCTGGAAACTTGGCGGCAGATGTTGCAGCGTTAAGTTGTCTCTGAAGTGGCTTTCTGTCCTCGTCTCCCCACCGCAACGGAGTCAAACTGCATTAGATCTCTTTATTTGTGCCTAAGGCAAGTTTGGGAGCGCAGCTGTGTCCACCCCCACTCCTACCTTTGGTGTTTCAGGCCTCCAGGCAGCGAGTGTGAGACCAAAATGGTTCTGCCGCTCTCAACTACCTCCGCTGACAATCCGGCCGCTCGCTGCGGGCTGGGGAGGCCGCTGCCGCTGCTGCAAACAGATGTCGGCGACAACCTGCTAGCTTACACCTGGACGCGCGGCCCTAACCTCGCGCGCCGCGCGCTGAAACATTCATGACTCAGAGGAGTTGCAGCCACAATCAAAGCCCGTGCCTGGTCTGTGCGCCGCGCGCGGACCCCGCCACCTCCGCAGGAGCTGGCGGCGCGGAAAGCGAGCGGGAGCGAGGGACGGGCCAGAGATTTCTCGCGCCGCTTTGATACTTTATGCCTGAACTTCAATTACTTGATCAAGGACTTCAATTCAGCAGTGAATTCTTCTGCAAATGAGCCCGGTGCGGCCCCGGAGCCATAAAAGGAGAACATTTGGCTTGAAATTCAGCGTGACGGGACTTGCAGAGTAAATGTGCTTGACTCCGGGTTTAGTTCTACGTACGCTGATTTGTTTATTAAACTAAACTCTCAAGAGGCAGAATCTGCAGTAAACAACTTATGAATAAATGACAAGATTGTTTTCCAAGGTGGAAAACGTGCTGTTGACTAGGCATTGGTTCCGTTATTTTGGAACCATCAGCCACAACCTGAAAACAATTGTTTTGTTGATTCCCAAGCAGCGCTAACTTTGTTTTGCTTTTTTTTTTTTAAGAAAGAGACTATTATTTCCTTTAAAAGTCACAAATGAGAAACCATTCTTGCTTATTCCTTGACAATATGAAACAAACTATCCATTTCCAACGACTAGACAATTCTTCCAAAAGTCTTCTTAATTTCTACAACGTACAAATTGCCCATATATACACACATGCCTCGTATGACATTGTACAAATACTTCTAAGAAGTATAATCAAAGGTAAACACGCACAAGATTTTATGAGCACAGGAAAATAACAAAATTATTGGCAAATTTTTTCACCAATTTGTATGTTGATAAGAAAGTTTCTTTTAAAAAGATTGTCCTTGACTAGCTAATAACATTTTTCCAGTGCATTATTTCATATGCGAACGGTTTTTGTGGGAATCAGTATACCTACGCTGATACAATACTATTTACCAATTCCCTATTATTTAATGGGAAAAATTAATGGAAAAATAGATTTGTGAAATCAAAGTAATAAGTTTGGAAGGACAATGATTGTCTTTACTGTATACATGTGTGCTGTACACACACATGTATCAAACCTTTCATGAGTACTTTGAGTAGTCTGAGTTTAATTAGGTACTGATTGGCTTCAGGGGGGTAAAGTTGAAGATAGGATTTTACCCAGCCACATGCTACAGCATCCAGTCACTAGTAAGTATGGTTTTAAGCTATCAAAAAAACCTCCCAAGACTAATTTACTCCTTCAATGATTCTATTCTGGCCTACTTGGAGTATTCAACATGAAGAATAGCCAGAGGAGTGGAGGCCTCTGCCATTTGAATATCTTAATCTCCTAAATTTAAAATTTTCTCTACTCCATGTAATCCTGGGAGACAAACCATGTCTACATACACTGAATTGGTGAAAATTGTACAGTTCAGTCCATTTAGTTTTTGAGGGCTTAACTAGCCATAGTAAGTAGAAGGTAATGGTGAGCCAGTCTGCTTCTCATGAATAAATAAAGCCTTACCAAAGCAAATCATCCCATTTTAATATCCTACACCAAATGTACATCAAAATTAGCAGTGCAAAATATGCTCCATATCCTAATTCTATTTCTACCTCTAGGTCATTTTCTTATTAGGTGAATCACTTTTATTTCTAAAATGAAAGATACTCTAAAGGTAAAAAGGTACTGGAACTTAAGAAATATTGTTGCTCCCTTTTTTAAAATCAAATTTGTGGGATGTTGGAATGTCCATACAGATTATGGCCATGGTGCCATGCAATCATGATTTCATATAAACAATTAAATATTATTTTCTGGATAATATTATTTGACCTGGAGTTAAGAAAGCAAGATATGGGGCGCCTGGGTGGCTCAGTCGGTTAAGCGTCCGACTTCGGCTCAGGTCATGATCTCACGGTCCTTGAGTTCAAGCCCCGCGTCGGGCTCTGTGCTGACAGCTCAGAGCCTGGAGCCTGTTTCAGATTCTGTGTCTCCCTCTCTCTCTGCCCCTCCCCTGTTCATGTTCTGTCTCTCTCTGTCTCAAAAATAAATAAACGTTAAAAAAATTAAAAAAAAAAAAGAAAGCAAGAGAGTGTGCATACTCAAGGAAATGGACTGAACATATCTGAAGAGTAGTAAGTATGGTGGGGAGAGGACATGGGTAACAAGAGAACAAGACAGGACATTTGGGGTCAAAAGATGTACAAGTATTTCAGTTATTGTACAGTCTTTTATAAAGTTGACCCAACATGTACTATGATTATGTATGCCTTATGATTGGTGTAGAATTTTTGGCACAAATATCACAGAGTCACATGGTTGGCTTTGTCAATAACAATATTTACTGTGCTCAATCTCAAAAGATTTCTTCTCTTCTATTCCCAACCTATCATTCTGGTTTCAATCCCCAACCCTCAGACTAGTAATCCACGAATCACTGTGCTCCTGGCTGCCTCAGAGACTTTGTTCCTGATGTTTCATCCATGGAAAAGCTCATTCCACCTAACTCCACCTGTTGAAATCCTATTCATATTTAAAGATAGAAGACCTATATTTTTGAAGAAGCATTCCCAAGTTCCTCCAGAACTTGTTCATCTCTCTTCCTTCTGTACACTCAAGAGTACTTGATAACTACCTATACTGTGGCTCAGATCACCTTCTGGAATAAATATTTCTTTCCTAGCTGTCTTGTTTCCCAGACAAGTTTTAGGTTTCTTAAGGGCGAAGGCTACAGTTTGTATCTACCCCTCACTAGTACCTGATGTCATTACTAAGGCACATATATAATTCAAAAACTACTGAATTAAATCAGAATTAGTAGAAATGATGAAAGACAAAACTAAATTTTAATCATAAGAGTGAAAAGAATATATACAGTATTGGCAAGAATGTTAGAACCACTGCCTGCTTTTGTCAGCTAATACATCTTTAGTGCTATCACAATACCCAACACTTGTACAGGTGAAAATTATTAAACAAATAAATTAATGTCTAATCTGGGGAACAGAAAACTAAGAAGATGCACAACAATGATTTTAAGACACACACAGTGAAAGGCTGGCATATTAAAGAGTAAATAGAGTTTACTTTCTATTAACTACAGTGGTCTGGAAATGAACGAGGTTGTTCCATAAACCACCTGCTTCACTCTACCTATGGTCCAAGCAAAGGGTAAATGATCTGTTGAGAAGTCTCAAACTGTATTTCCTAAATAGTTGAGCTCAGAGGTTTTTTAAATGACCCCCATTTTCCTAGAAGTAAAATTTTAAGGATTTAGATGTTTTTGTATGTTAAGCACCAAGCTAAAATATATAACACTAAACATAACTTAATTTGGCACTGTAAAATAAATATTAGTGTCATTAATCATTCATCTTAAAAAAAAATAGCCTATCAAACCTGAATGAACCTAAAGTCCTCTGAAGTTGATGTGAATGAAGTTCACCTATGTTCCCTGGGCCTCTCTGCTGGTAGATGCCAGAGAAAGGATCCTCAGTCTGTCCTAGTCTGCTAGGACATATGTCTGCTACTAGTCCTCAGTCTGTTCTTCCCACCTTGGAAAACCTCAGAATGTGATGTCGTCCAAGTCAAAGGCTGAAGCAACGAGTGTGCATATGAAAGTATGTGTACAATAGGCCACAATTTTTACATACTACTTGAGAAGGGACTTGTGTTGAGCCTTGACTTGCAAATATAGTGCAACAATAGAAAATAATTTATTAAGCACCCTATGTAATAGGAACGTGTAATAGGAACATGTAAGACGATGATTCCTTCCTCAAGTGTGATGAGGGCTTTAAATTCTTTTTGATCATTATTTCCCTACCTTCATTATACCGATCCAAGCACTCCGCTCTTTCCTAACACATCCCAACATACAAACCTCATCTCCTTCCTGAGGCCGCATCAAGGAAACCCGGTCATACTGCCGCCGTAACAAAGCCCAGAGTGCATCAAGACGACCCTAAAGGGAAACATGATTTGTAAATTCTTAGTGGACGTATTCAACCTCTACTTACTAAATAAACGAACAGTTACAATGAAGAAGGTAAACTCTTAGTCTCTCTCTCCTTTCTTTACTAAATTAAACAAATAATAACAAAAATGGAGGTTCTTATTGCCGAGAAAGCAGCATTCAGTTGTTAGAATGTATGATGAATGTCTGCTACTTGATGTACCTTGGTCCTCCTTCAGACAGTTGGGAGCTTGGGGGAGCTGAAGAAGTCACATTTTCTCTAGTTACGGTTTCTCAGTTAAATCATACAAAATTTAAACAACTACCTTAATTGGTGTGTACCACTTTGTCTGAGGAGGCTGGTACGTGGGTTTGGGACGAGGTGGTCTAGGCCTGACAGGTTCCTCAACTTCTTCAGGAATCCTCACCACAGCATTTTTGGCTTTCTCTAGCCTCGCGCCTTCTTCAGTAGATCCTTTATCACCCCAACGGACCTTCAAAACAATGGGGAAATACTTGTATCAGACATATAGTGTCCTAGAAGAACAACCTCTTATTTAGTAGATGGTCTTTTGGCTCACCATCTTGGAATAAACAGATGAGTAGTATACTAACTCTCAATTTCTCCTCTTCTGAGACTAATTTAGGTATGTTCCTCTTCTAGCTAAATATGTACCCATATGTACTGATGGCACTGGGGGAAAGAGATGATGATGACAATTCACATTTACTGAATGGCTACCATGTGCCAATTTGCATTTAATCCATACAAAAATGCAATGGAATAGACAGTATAGGTACTATATTCTTTTCCTTCCAGATGAGGAAGCTGAGGCACAGAAAGGTTAAGTGATATGTCCAAAGTCACACAGCTAGCAAGTGGCAGGGCAGGGATTTGAACGTAAGCAGTCTGAAATAAGTACCTTTCAAATAGGTTTGAATTTTACAAATATAATTTACATGTATTTTACAACTTTGTAAAAAACTTTGTATTTTATACAAAGGAGTAAGTTGTTCCTTCCAAAATTCTCGTCAAGTTTGCCTAAATCAAAAAGTATGATTTTAACATTTAGATTTTAGAAGTAAAATAATTATATGTCTGACTATGGCTCAGGTCATAATCTCCCAGTCCGTGGGTTCAAGCCCTGTGTTGGGCTCTGTGCTGACAGCTCAGAGCTTGGAGCCTACTTCAAAATCTGTGTCTCCCTCTCTCTCTGCCCCTTCCCAGCTCACACACTGTCTCTCTCCCTCTCTTCCTCTCAAAAATAAATAAAAACATTTAAAAAAAAAGTCTCTTAAAAAATATTTGTACACATAAAATCATTACATACAATTTTTCTTTAATTTGTAAAACTTGACTTTGTAAAGTAGCTTTTAGTCTTTAGTTCTGATGCTTATTTGGGTATGGTTATTTGACAGGTCAATTCTTCATTGAGAGGAAGGCAAATCTGAAAAGACTGCTTTGAAAAGAAAAATTCAGAGGCACCAGAGAATTCCACACATTTTAGGGTATTTCCTTCTCTGAAAGCTCTAGAGATTGAAAAACTATAGGGTCAAATGATTGTTTTCTTTATTCTTCAATGAATAAGAATTAAGAGCTAAATCTGAGCTAAACTTTACCACTGTATAGGTATGGGAATAGGATGTGACTCCTGGAGAAAGATTTTGTCCAACCAGGAGCAGTGGAGAAGTCCTACAAAAAGCAAGGACATTAACAAAGACGATAAGGATAAGATAAGTGAAGGTCTAAAAAGAAATACGAAGCCTTGTCCAGAGCACGCTGATTCACCAGAGTTAAATGATTTCTACAAAGGAAAAAAAAATTAGGCACTTTTTAAAGCATTTTAATGACCTGAGTTAGTGGGTAGGGATACAGATGATTACTGTTCACAGGAAGAACTATTCATGGCTTTTCGATAAGGCTTACTTAGATGTTTTTACCTTTTTTACTACAATTTTAGAACAGGCTTTCAACTTCAAGTAGACCCTGCTGAGTCATTAAAATGTATCTGTATCTTTCAGTGTGATCAGTGGTACTAGAATGTTCTTTATGAGGTTGTTAAAATTGTTTTAAACACCATTAAACCTTTAGAGCTAGGTAGTTGGTTTTCTTTCCAGAGAAATGACCTTCTCTTTCAAGTCACAGTGTCTTCACCTAGATAAACTAAAACTTATGAAATCTTTAAATATAGCTAACCTGAGCTAAAAAAATAAAAACAAAAACAAAAACAAAACAAAACAAAACAAAACAAAACCCTCTAAAACCAGGATATTATTCTGGCAGTTGTGAAGTCTCAATTTTAAGGGAAAAAAAAACAAAAAGAAAACAAAAAAATATACACAATTAAGTAAACAAATGAATGTCATAACTCAGAAAAGTAATTCAAACTAAAAATGTAAGTAGATAAAGGTTAGATCTATTCAGAACTTATAGACTTAACATACACAGCTCTCCAGGCTCGCTTGCACAGTTGGTATCTTAGAGGTAATGGTAATCATATTCTCCAATTATCACTGGCACCATTCTCAGATAAAGAACATGAAGAAGGTTGTTGAACTGGAGTTCTGACTCAATGTATTTCTAGACACTCAACTATTAAAAGACTATATTCTGTGAAGTAGAGTTGCTGAGGTCTAAAGGAAATTCATTAGTTGAATCCTTAGTGTTAGTTCCTAAAGTAACTGGTCCTTCATCGTCACCATCATACAAAGAACAAAACAAATAATTCCCATTCAATTTCAAAGTCTAAAATTAGGAAATACTTCATAGATTTTTCCTAAAACTCTCCAAGCAATTACAGGCATAACCTCAGAGATATGACGCATTTGGCTCCACACCTCCACGATAAAGCAAATAGCGTAATAAATGAGTCAAATGAATTTTTTGGCTTCCCAGTGCATATAAATGTTATGTTTACACTGTCCTGTAGTCTATTAAGTGTGCAATAACATTATGTCTAAAAAATCAATGTATGTACCTTAAGTAAAAATATTTTATTGCTAAAAGCTTCTGTCATCTTAACTTTTAGCAAGTGGTAATCACTGATTATAGATCATCGGAACAAATACAATAATAATGAAAAAGTTTGAAATATTGCAAGAATTTACCAAGACATAACCCAAAGACACAAAATGAGCAAATGCTGTTGGGAAAATGATGCTGACAGACGTGCTCAATGCAGGGTTACCACAAACCTTCCGTTTCTAAAAAACAACACGGTATCTGTGAAGTACAATAAAGCAAAGTGCAATAAAACAAGGTATGCCAGCAAATATGTATATACATTTAGTTGTATAAATTTTAATATTTTAGTTTAACCACTTTAAGATAGTCACAAAAGGATTTAAAAAAACAGACAAATAAATTGCTAAAGGGAACTTTAGCAGAATTAATATACCTGGCTTTTTTACTATGGAAAAAAAAATAAGTGCAAGCTTGATAGCTAAATCCTTCCAACTCTACTTGGCTTTCATAATAAACAATAAAATTCCATAATTGCCAGGGTATTTTTGGATGACTAGGCGGTTGTATCATAAAGGAGCAATTTTAGAATTGAGAAAAGAAACAAAAACAGTTTCATGCTGAATTGGCAGAAACACACATTTGAAGTCATTAGGTATTGTGGATCAGTTGTGCTAACAGCTGTTATTAACATCAGCTCAGTTCCAGCGTTCTGCAAATTGCCATTACCGTAACGTTTAAATATTTAATTTAAAGGAAGAGTAAGAAAAAAAAATCTACGTAAAATCCCTATCCTGCCTTAAAATAACATTAGTTATGAAGATTTGTTCTGTAATTCAGATGTGCACATAACTTCTAGAATTCCATTTATTTTTCCTAGTTAGAGGTATTTTTTTAAGGAAAATACTTTCCAGGCTTAAATAGGCATGGTTTTAAAACAGATTAATTTTTCTATTTTCCCTAAGTTTAAATATGATCAGGTTTGAGAAAGTTTCATGGTGCTTAATTCTTGATTCAATTTTTATTGTGTATTTTTATGTATTGTTTCCCTTTTGTAATGTTCACATTTCCTTTCTCATTTTTTCTCATTCCCATTTCCATCCCTATACCCTATTTACCCTATGTATGGAATACCCTATATACCTACATACCCTATGTATGGAATACCCTATACAATGTAGCCAAAATTGTCCAAAGCTAAAATGCACCCCAATCATTAAAAGTGGGTCCTTTTCATAAGTTTTCTTAAACTGAAAAGGACAGGCAATATCGTTTCACATATTAAGAGTTAATAACTCTTAGAACTTGAAATGTGAGTTACTCAAGAATGTGCATGAGCCTTTGGCTTTCTTGATCATAAACCAGTATTATTCCTTTGAACTCAGGACCCCTTCAGGAGCTCATGTGTATGCTTTTTTTTCCCCCCCTTTAGAAAGAGATCTCAATCTTTGGGACACTGGAATATTGGACTCACAAAAATCTGGCATAATTCCTCGTTTTTTCAGCAAGAACATTATTCAGTTAAGGCTCACTTACTAGCATATCCTTATTTCACAGTCATGTGGTATTTTATATGTGTGGATTTCAAAATAAAATTAAATGTATTATTTTGACTCTGAAGTAGTGCATGCTCATTATCAAATGAGTTAGGAAAAATAGGGAAATACATAGCACAAACTGAAAATCACTCCATCCAGAGAAATCTACTAACATTTTGTAGTATGTCTTGTCAAAACTTTTTTCCCCTTGCACACATTTTTTTACATGCACATTTTGGAATGAGGTGAAATAAGCTAAAAATAAGTTGAGATAGACAATATTAGGATATCCAGAGGTAACTATTTTATCTCCAAGTTTATTTTTCATATACATTAGATGACATAGTCTATTCTTTCCCCACCCCTCCAAGCCTTGAATGACACAACAAAAGTAAGCAGAAGGAAATGTTCCTGGTTCTGTGTCAGGCAACAAAAGCTAGCATAGCCACGTTCTTGTGGACTGTTTGATATTCTCAATCACTCACAAGAAAACACATACGCACTATCTCCTCCAAAAGACAAACTTAATAGCTTCCTGCATCTCCTTTTTATGGCTTATTAGCAATGACGTACCTGTCTCAGTGGATATTTCAGCAATAAAGTGGCATGCTTTTATGGAAAGTGTGCATTACTTTAACATCTAATGTGGTCAAGAAAGTGAGAATCACTATCAGATGGCTTGAGTAACCACTTCTTTGGAAGAATACTGAAATTTATTCTGAAAAGGGGAAACTCTCCTAGGGAATCTGAATTTTATAGAAAAGTATAAAAAGAGAAAACTGCAACCGTTGTGAGGTTGTTTATTAATTGGCTTACTGGTTTTTGCTGGCAGTGACACGACAAGGCAGATACGGTGGTAGGAGATACACAATAATTGCAGAGCACATAAAAACTCCTTCTTATCAAGACGTAAAGTTAAAAGGTAACTAATAAGAAAGAAATGCCAGGATCTGTGTTTCATAATAAAGTCAGCCTATCAATGACAAAATTCCTCCAACTGTTCCTTGAGGTGGGATGCTGGCCTGTCTACACTGTTGCTAAGGGCTCAGTGCTGGCAATAATGGCTTATTATTAATTAAGCTATCACTTTGAGAACTACTTCTGTGGTGGCAAGAAGACCACATTTCATTTTGAAGATATAATATTAAAGTCAATTTGAGCCAGTCTAAAAGTTCAATACAGGGGCGCCTGGGTGGCTCAGTCAGTTAAGCGTCCGACTTCAGCTCAGGTCACGATCTCGTGGTCCGGGAGTTCGAGCCCCACGCCGGGCTCTGGGCTGATGGCTCGGAGCCTGGAGCCTGTTTCCGATTCTGTGTCTCCCTCTCTCTCTGCCCCTCCCCCGTTCATGCTCTGTCTCTCTCTGTCTCAAAAATAAATAAAAAGTTAAAAAAAAATTTAAAAGTTCAATACATTCTGTAAGTGATATTTAAAATTAACTATGATGGGGGTGCCTACGTGGTTCATTCGGTTAAGCATCAGGCTCTTGATTTCAGCTCAGGTCATGATCTCATGGGTTCTGAGTTTGAGCCTCCATGTCAGGCTCTGTGCTGACCATACAGAGCCTGCTTGGGATTCCCTCTCCCTCTCTCTCTCTCTCTCTCCATCTCTCTCTGCCCTTCCCCCACTCATGCTCATTTGCACTTGCTGATGGGTGCACGCTGTCTGTTTCTCTCTGTCTCTCAAAATAAATACGTAAACTTTAAAAAAATAAATTAAGTTAATTATAATTGTTCATAAGTGGTAACTAAAAGCTGTTTAAAAAAAAAAGCCTAAATGTGCTTCCTTACATTTGTGATAAGGTCATACCCATACCACTGAATATTTTAACATTTTTATCTCTAAACAGTACATAACTATTGGATCTTTTCAAAGAAAAGCATTGTTGCAACTTTAAGTGGCTGGCTTCTACAAAGTTGATGCTGTCTGCAGTAATTTTTTCCAAAATAGTGAGAAAAACCCTAACTTTGTTTTGCCCTTTAGAGTTCAAACATCTTATCAATGCGATGCTTTGACTAAATGAAGTCAGTTCTTCTTGAATGGTTTTGAAATGACCAGGATGATCCCATAGAAAAAAAATTATATCCAAAAAAGAGCCAGTGTTAAATAAAATTGGACGGTATTATTAAATTGTGAAAAGCACAGTTTCCATGGTTTAATAGTTCTAGAATTACACATTCAGATTAGCAGCTTCTGTTTTTTTTTTTTCTTTTTTAAAGATACCAACCTCCATTCTTTTAATTCCTCCAACCCCTCGGCCACCGTAGTAGGAAGCGTCCACTGTGGGCCATTTCTTGGTGGGCAGAGGTTCTTCTTCTTCCTGGGTAGATACAAGTTTTTAAACATGGGCTTAATTAATTTCTTAAAATACTGTTTCATCAGAACTAACTCACATTTAAACGTTTCTTCCAAATAATGCCACTGACATGAAAGAAATGTGGTAACAATTACGTAGAGGGCATGAGGATGTACTTATGCTTACATGCATAAATTTCAAGTGGAATTCTACAGAATACAAGGACTCCTGCCCTTCCGATTTTAGGAATCTCCCTTATTTCACCAGATCACCAGAAGTTGCTCCCTAACTATGAGCATCATTGATTTTTCCAGTTCTATACATCACTTCATATTTAAAAAGACATTAACTTTAGAACAGCATTTCAATAATCATTTAAAACATCAACATACATGTTGAAGTTAAACTGCAAAATTTGTACTAAAAAGATAGGCAGTTGCAAAGTTTTGAAAATGCACTATACCACTACCTTCCATATTTCATGATACTAACTCAATTTTGGCTAACAAAGAATGGAATATAAAAGAATCATCTTGAAGAAAGGAATAGCATCTTTAAACCATCAGCTTGGATCTTACAACTTTTTATAAGTAGCATCCGGACTATTGATGTATTGACATAAAAAGAAAAGTAAGTTTCTATGCGCTTTTGATCCTCATGGCCAGGCTATATTTGTCATTTTTTGAAGGTTCTATTCCTCAAGCACATGAAAGAAGTCATAAGAAGATGAAAAATAACAATGAATTTTCATAAATTCAAAAGTCAATGACAGGTATCACCGTTGTCTAACAACAAAGTAAATGATCATATTTGGGGATAGTATCTGAATACAGAAAAAAATATCCACATCACTTATTAGGCACTGATTTACCACTTTCGGTGCAGGAGGTGGTGGTGGAGGAGGATCCTTGATAACCTGTCCAAAAAAAAAAAAAAATCAAATGTAAAAACTTTGGTGGCATAGGAAGGAGACAGCAAAGATGTATATAAATAACTAGATTAAATAACATAATGTGGTAGTGCTAATGAAATATTGGTAGTGCCGTGTGATCCTTGCCTCTCCATGTGTATGCCTCTCCCTTCGAATACAGGCTTGCTTGTAACTAGCTTCTGACTGACTAGCATGAAGTACAAGTGCTACCACGTGACTTCTGCAGCTAGGTCAAAAGAAGCTTTTCCACTTCCCTCTTCCTTGGAACACGCACTCTGCAGGAAGCCTGCTACTATGTCGGAAGTCTATCCTGAGACCATCAGACCAGGAGGAAGCCCAGGATTACCTTATGGAAAGGTTGGGTAATGAGAGAAGTGCCTGGCCAACCATCCCAGCTGAAGTGCCAAGCATGGCTCTCTCAGACCTGGAGGTCTGTTGAGCTTTCTGAAGACTCCAGTCCAGCTGCCACCAGACCGCAATCACATGAGAGAACCCCAGAGTAAGAATTTCCTAGCCTGAGCCAGTTTCCACAGAACTTGTCGCTCGAAGACACTAGGTTGTGGAGTGGTTTGTTAGGCAGCACTAAATAAAAAGTACCTAACGATTTACAAAACTCCTTCATATGCATTCATTCCTTTTAGCTTTAGGCCATAGACTTATTAGTAGCTTCATTTTTCAGGTGAAAAACAAGAGCAAAAATTGTCAAATACCTTGCACAAAGTTTCACTGAATGGTTCTTCTAATGTCAAAATGCAACCACTTTTCACTAGATTACAGTATGCCCCTTCAAACAGAGCAGGAATTTACTAGCAACATCTTCCTTCTATGACTCATTGACTTTTCCATGAATTTAAAATGCACAAGTTAGCTTGCTTTGGAAGAGATGACGGGGAAATTAACATTTTCTCTTTCCGCACCCTTTAAGCTAGAAACAGACATTCTTAACGAAGATGCCTTTTCTGTGAATCATTACTCAATATATTCTTTCATGACATTGTGTATGGCCGATTCTTTAAGTGATAGAAATGAAGCCTAAGATCTAATCTAAACGACCTGTACCAGTACTGAGGTAGCTAGACTTTCACACCATCGTGATAGAAAATTACTGACCAAGTCTCAATGGCTTCTGATAATTTAGACATACTTCCAAGTCTCTAGACAAAGAGGAAAAACTGTTTGAAAATATAACTGCTTCGCCTTAATGTCAAATATTTCAATTATGTTTTAAATTTTTTAAGAAGTTTAAAATAATAATTTTGAAAATGAGTATCGTCAAAGAATTATATTACTATTTAGGTATATTACTGTAGTCATGGGTATGTTTTAAAAGAATGTTCATCTTTCTAAAGATATATACTGAAAACTTTTCAGATTAAATGATATGATTCTGATATTTCACCAAAATAATTTGGGATGGGTAAGTGGAAGGGATTACAGATGAAATACAATTAGCCATAAATTGAGAATCAATTGAAGCTGAGTGAAAGAGACATGAGGGAATTCGTTATTTTAGACTTTCTCTTTCTATATGTTTGAGATTTTCCATAGTGAAAGGTTTTTAATATGCAATGCTATTGATAATGTTGAGAGAACCAACTCTTACTTTTCTTTATGTATAATATTTTCATTGTTCAAATTTTAGTTTGGATCTAAATTTCAGATAGATCCAGTCTCCACACAGATGTAACTAGACAGTAATTTGACAGTTTCACTGAATCTCTAACTTATTTAAAACTTTGAATGCTACCAACAATGCTGTTATTTCTATTTAGCCCTTTTATTTAATTCAATTTTATTTTATCAGCAATATAAAATTTCGGTTCTCTTTAGTAATTTTGAAGGATAAAAAGTTGTGAATTTTTACAGTTAGCCCAGAAATAAATGCCAGTGGAGGATAAGATTTAAAACAAAGTGAAGGTTATCAAGCTACAGGTGCATTTATAGAAAGAAAGTGACACATATCATTATCCAAACTGCATGTCCAAACGCAATCAGTAAAAACTGTATCTATTAACATTTCGCACTCGAAAATCCAACTCTTCTTCCATGTTTCTTTCAAGTAAATTACTTTTTCCAGTTGCAGCCTCAAAATTTTTGCATAATCAATAATTTCTTCTTCATTTCTATATGACTTCACCAAATCATTTACCATGTCCAATAGATTTTTTGAAATATTTCTCTCTCTCTCTGTGTCCCTCACCTTCCCACCCAAGACTTTCCCCAATCTTCCTAATGCAGGTAAGATTCCCCTCATATGCATAAATGCCTATTTGGAAATTCATGTCTGCTTTGTTCCTCAGTGCATTCCCAGTACTTAGTAAATTGTCTGGCCCAAAATAGGTTTTCTATTTTGTAAGAAAGGAAGGAAGGAATAAAGGGAAGTTAGGAGGAGAGGAAAAGGATGGAGATGGGAAAGGAAGAAAAAAAAGAAGGGAGAAAGGGACAAAGAGAGAGGAAACAAGGAAGGAAAGAAGGAAGAAGAGGAAGAACAAGGGAAGAAGGAAGGATTCTTTGCATTCTATTCCCACTATTTCCACCTAAAATCATAAACTCATAATTCTCTGGACCTTAAAAATATCTAGTACACTTTTCAACTTCTCCAATGCACATTCAACCAAAACTTCAAGATTCTGACAACCTCTCACCAAGTTGTAGTCCAACTATGTTTGAATTCCCGTAATAAAGAGAAATTCACTACCTCACAAAGCAATTCATTCCATTGGCAAATAATTTGCATCATTTGAAAGATCCCCCCCGCCAAAGAAGCCAAAGCGCCTCTCTCTCTGTAGTTTCCACTCTTTAGTCCAGATCCTAGGATGTGGACACACACACTCGGATGGACACACACACACACACACACACACACACACACACACACACAACTAATCTTTCTTCCAGAAGAGGGCAGTTCCTATTTTTGAATACTAGGATAATAACCATATATCTACTGAGCCTACTCATCTGGAAGCTAAACATCACAACAATTTTTCACGCAATGGTTCTGAGTTATTCAGTCATCTTGGTCCATTTCTTTAGTACATATTCTTTTGATCAATACCTCCAAGCGGGCTTTCCAGAACTGATAATAGCATTTTAAGTGTAACCAAGCCATTATAAGTAAATATATGGTACTCACATAAAACAGATGCACCCTCACCAGTTTTTACTTCAATTCTATGCATTTTAACTAATGACACACTGATAACATTGATTGGTAGTCAATAATTGCCATAGATTTTTTGGCATCAATGTCCACATGCTCTACTTACTTAAACTAGACATTTATCTTGTTTTTCTATCTCCGACCATCCCTCATTCTAACCTGTGTAACTAGGTATATTTTTCTAACAGTAGCCTAAGTGTTTCTCTGGTCAAAATGGATCAATGGTTCCAATGACCACAATTGAAATCATTGAATTAGTGAATTGTACTGGATGATCCTTACAAATGATGCTTCTACTCTTAGCTTTGCAAATTACCTTAAAGTACTCTCTAGAGTTTTTCACTAGAAAAAGACCAAGGTACATATTTCATTCCACTAAGTGTGAGTACATTGTATCTGAATTCCTTTTCATTTCCTCATAAAGATTTCATATTTGCTCTGCTTATTACCTATACATCTTGTACTTTTATACATATTTCTGAGGACATAAACAGTATCCCCAAACTGGTTCTATATTATATCCTCCTGAAAATTACTGAAAAATCTTCCTCCATGACTCATCCTTTTTTACATCATACTTGTCATATTCATTATCCTGCATAGCATCTAGTTTTAGTGTTTATACGGGCAAATTGAGTTTTAATATAAATTCTTCATATGACCACTGCCAACAGACTCACAATAGGTTAACAAGAGGCATCTTTGCATTTTTTTATAAGCCACAACCTGGAAAACCAAAGCTTCTTTTCAGTACAGGACATATATGTGAACCAGCAATTCTATTCTCATGGTTCAAATGCATCAGTATGATGCAGTTATGCCCTCACATCCTATCTACAAACATCCCTATGTGCATCGCTACTCCAGAAAAAGTGAAGATTATTTTGCTTGCCCCAAATAAAATGCCCATTTCCGTGTTAAGTCCCATCCAACCTTCACGGAACCATTCCCCCCACTTTCTACTGCTTTATCTAAAATCTTGAAAACTTCTAAAAATAAATGTTGCTGCACAGTTGAATCATTCATGCTGCATTAGCTTGGACTTATATGTTTATTTGGGAATTTTTCAATTACCCCATAAGAGTGTAGACTTCTTAAGGGCAATAATCATTTCTCCTTCTTTATAAGTATCACCAGTTCCTCAGAAAGTGCTCTGAGAATAGTGATACTAAAAATATGATTGTAAGTAACCTGAAGGAGCTGGCTGAGGATGTTCACAAAGGCTTGTAGCCAACCTCTACATTTAAAGAAAAATACTGAGAAAAAATATATAAATGATAAGCAAATAGACACAGGTTCCCATGAAACTAAAACACTGCTAGTTTCAAAAAAAAATGAAGCATCAAATTTCTCTTTCAACCAATAAAATCAGAGAACTAATTAACTAAATGGACTAAATGGCAGGTGGGAAGATGTTAGACCATCCTAACTTTCTTCATCTGGGAAATAAATTTGATTAATTGTAGGTCATTTCCAACATGAAAATTCTGACAGAACACTTAAAAAATACGTATCACATTTTTTCCAGCAGGTCTTTGCTTCTAGGCCTTTCCATAATCAAGTAGGCCATATATCAACATGCATTTGTATCCACCTGGTTCCAGAAAAGAACATAAGGGTTTGTTTTTCTGATAATGTGTAATCTTATTTATGACTAAATGTATGACTTATAAATTTCAATTGATTCTGAAATTCTAGCAAGTATATTTTCTACATTGTTAACAACGGAAATACACCCCTTAAAACTCTGTCTACATCAAATTTTGATCTCGTAAATTAAGGGACACAACCACCACCACAACGAATAGCACCTTCAGAAACTGAACCAGAGCTCAGGCTCATCTCTGTGCTGTTATGACCATTAACAGCAACCACCCTTTACTGGTGCTACAATATGCCACATGCTCTATATTTCCCTTATTGTCATAGTAGCCCTGTGCAGTTACCATACTTGTCCACATTTTAAATATAAGGAGAGGGAGATGCTAATTTCAATAACTTGTCTAGCGATGCACAAAGAGAAAACAGAATTAGGACTCAAATCCAGGACCCAGGTCCATCTATCTCCAAACTCTGAGTTCAACTTCCTCTGCCACATGGCATCCATTTAAAATAAGGTTTGGAATGGGGCGCCTGGGTGGCTCAGTCAGATGAGGTTCCAGCTTCGGGTCAGGTCATGATCCCACAGTGGTTTGAGCCCTGCATCGGGCTCTGTGCTGACAGCTCAGAGCCTGGAGCCTGCTTCAGATTCTGTGTCTCCCTCTCTCTCTGCCCTCTGCCCCTCCTCTGCTCACACTGTCTCTCAAAAATAAAAAAAAATGTTAAAAAAATTTTTTTTAAAAATAAAATAAGGTTTGGACTACAAAGGGGAAGGGTGAAAAGAAAAAAGACCTGAGATGTGTTGAGTATCTGTTAATTGCTAGAATGCATGAATGGATGGATAGATGGATGGACGGGTGGATGAATAAGAAAGGTAGGTAGGTAGGTAGGTAGGTAGGTAGGTAGGTAGGGGGAGAGAGAGAGATAGAGTTTAATTTAAACCTTATAGTAACTATGAAAGATAGAGGTTATCATTCCCACTTTATAGAGACATAACTTGTTAATTAATATGCCCAACATCACTGACCTAGAAATGTTGGAACAAGAAATAAAACGGATTTTATGTGATGTTTCAAAATGTTCCCCCTCTCCACTCTATTACAGGCTCTCATAAGTAACCAAAGACGGTGAAAATAATCTGAAGCCATTTGGTTCAAAAGCCAAAATGGCAAAAATCTGTGTCCAACTGATATCCCTACATTTCAGTAACACTAGTGCAGGAGAAAAGGAAACCTTACTGTCAATGTAAATACATTAAAAATAACAGTCATGAGAATCCCATTCTTGTACTAAATAGTGCAAGAACACATCCATTTCAGAAAAGGATGTATTCATATGCACCATATTTTATGAGAATTTGCAGATTTTAAAAGGCATAATATTGCCTAGTTGCCAGGATTTTTTCCACTTCGCATCCTTTAGTTCTGTATTGAAGATTCTGGAAAACACTTTCACCACTTTATGAACCATATGTAGAGTTTGATTCTCCTCCAATTTTTTTTTTTCATTTGTTATTATCATCATCAGGGAGGATTACATCTCATCTACTTAGCTGCTAGAATGAAGATTTCAGTTTGGAGGAGAGCCGATTTCTTAAAAAAAAAAAAAAGTTAGCTGCTTCAGGCAACAGTCCTTTTGATCCGCTCATTAACACTTTTCAAATGTTCAAGTGATGTGGGCATTCTTTGCGCTAGAAAATGTCAGCACTGGAGCCTGCAGCCAGCTTGATGCAATCATATGTTCCAATATTCAGAAAAGAGTGAAAAGAACTGTCAACAGTGAACTGCCTTGGATTAAAAAAGAATAAGATACTGTACAACGCCTGTAGATCAAGTCGTGTTTCAGGACTGATTCTTGCCAGTGACAAAAACAAATGCCCAATTTATCAGCAATGTCATCTAAGCGACTAAGAGCCCACAAACAATAGAGAAGTCACTCTCAGTGTTTAGAAAAGTTTGTTTGAAATATATGGGGTCTTCCTTTCATGCTCCTTTTCTTTTTGATAAGATCAGAGAGCAAGTATGGTGCCTTTCCTCTGAAGTGCATAAACACAAAGTTCTCTTACATTCGTATTTGGGACTTTTTTCCCCCTGAATCTCACCAGGTTAGATCCTTTCATCATCCAGATCAAAATACGGTCTGATTTATCTCATCCTCCCTTTCCTCTTCTCCTTGACACACTCATCAATGATCAAAGATTCCTACTCTGAACAAATAAAGAGCTGGTGGGAGGTCTGGACAATAAATATAACTTAAAGTGCCAAATGGGGATTGGGAAGAATAGTGTGAGAGTGTATTTTGCCAAGAGTTAAGTAAAGGTGCTGCTGTCAAAGCAAATAAACTAATACCAGGGAGAGTTTGATACCCTGTTTTCGCAAATGATGTTCTGTTGGAAAACATCACCATGGAAGCTGTAAGTACTAACATCGCACTCTATTTCGAGGAGGCAACCAAACATAAATCATTTTAATTAATGGTGCAAGGAAGGCATATTAAAATTCAAATTACTTCTATTTTATTGTGCATTCCCCCCAAAAAAATCAGGCTATTCTCAAAGTAACTCAATAAAGGCACCAAAAGCCCTCCTCAACAATAAAAGACAAGTGCAATATAGAAGCATTATTACTATTTAGAAAGAACAGCACAGCTGTTGCTGGCTAAGAAAATGATTCCATGGAGCTGCAGTCAGATATATCCTCATCATGAAAGCTCAACTTACTTATAAGCAAATTGGGCTTTAAAAAGATAACTTTTTAAAATGGTTTTTTAAATTAAGATTTATGAGATCTTTATGTAAAGTCTTAAATGCTCCAAGGAAAAATGAGCTTGCAATTTTCCCTTGAGGATGAAGAACTTTGGCCAAGGACACTAGAGCAAAGTGAACATTTATCATTTCCAGCATATTCAGATATTTATTTGCAGCTGTAGAACACCCTCTAATTGACAACACTCCAGAAAGCCTTTGTTTGCCACCTCATTAGCCTTACATCTGTAATTCTGCAGAGTGTCTGGATATTCCAATGACACAACTATAGGACTGTCATTTCTGCCATCCTGGCAGTAAAACAAATCTGTCATAAACTCAACAGAACTTCTAAGCTAAACAATGATGAAAACACCCATATTTTCTGATATTCCACTCATGACTCAGTACATGATAAGTTTTTTTAACCTCTCCTGCCCTCATTTTTAATTTAAGGATTAAGGAAGGATGCAGCTGATGTCTTTGCTAAAGAAAAGCAGCTCTAAAGGATGGATGTGAGGATCCTCAATGAGCAGGATACAGACTCTTAAACAGATGGTAAGAAATAACTTCACACAAAATGAGAACTTTTCCCCTTACGGAATAGTTTGCAAACCCAACACACTCTATAATTCACTAATGATAGTGCCTAAAAATTTCAGCTTTGCATGAAGACTCTTTTACTATGATTATTATTAGGTAGTTTTCCAACTATCATTGTTTCAGATTTCTATTTGTCATGGAAAGCTCTGGTACACAGAGGACACTATTCTGCAACATTTTAATCAAAAATTTTTTTTATTATTTGTTTTTTGAGAGACAGAGAGAGAGCACAAGACGGGGAGGGGCAGAGAGAGAGGGAGACACAGAACTCAAAGCAGGCTCCAGGCTTGGAGCTGTCAGCACAGAGCTGGGTGCAGGGCTCGAACCCACAAACCGTGAGATCATGACCGGAGCTGATGTCTGATGCTCAACCAACTGAGCCACCCAGGCACCCCTATTTTAATTTTTTTTAATATTTTTTAACTTTTATTCATTTTTGAGAGACAGAGGGAGATAGAGCATGAGTGGGGGAGGGGCGAAGAGAGGGAGACAGAATCAGAAGCAGGCTCCAGGCTCTGAGCTGTCAGCACAGAGCCCGACACCGGGCGCAAACTCACAAACCATGAGATCATGACCTGAGCCTAAGTCAGTCGCTTAACTGACTGAGCCACCCAGGTACCCCTATTCTGCAACATTTTAAATGATCTCTCTCTCTCTCTCTCTCTCTCTCTCTCTCTCTCTCTCCCTCTTTCTCTCTCTTATCCTTGAAAACACTCATTAAACAGAACTGAAAGATTTAAAATTTGTAAGTAGTCTCATTATTTTTTATGTTTATTTATTTATCTTTTGAGAGAGAGAGCAAGCCGGAGAAGGGCAGAGATGGAGGGAGAGAGAAATCACAAGCAGGCTCCATGCTGTCAGCGCAGAGCCCGATGCAGGGTTCCAATTCAGCAACTGTGATATCATGGCCTGAGCTGAAACCAAGAGTTCAATGCTTAACTGACTGAGCCACCTAGGTGCCCAGTAAGTAGTCTGTGAGTGGACAGATTTTTTACTGCACAGGTTTTTCCTTAACATTTTTTATTCTATGCCCTTTTTTGGCAATCTGGTGAACCGATGGATCTCTTCCCAGAATAATTAAGTGACATTAAAATAAAAAAGGTTTAAGGAATCCAATTATATTGAAATATAATGATCAATTCTGTAAACACACACACACAAATTTTTGATATAGAAATATATGCTACTTTATTAATTCATTAAATAATGAGAACTGAGAACTATCCTAATTTTGAAGTTATGTTACTTGTAAAAGATATTTCAAAAATATCTGAAGAATTGTATGTGATATAGGATACCTGTAATTACTATTGGTGACAATAGTTTTGTGAATAGCGGCCTACATTTATAAATGAAGGAAATGATAAATTTCAGTTGGAAGTAAAAAGAAAGATTTTTTTTTTCCCACCCAAGTTCACAATCCTCAGGTTTGAAACCCCTGTGGGGTGTATATAGAAGCAACTAAAGTTAAATTGCTTCTACTTCAGAGGTTTATTATAATAAAAAATTCTTGGGGACCCTGGATGGCTGTCAGTTAAGCATTTGACTTCAGCTCAGGTCATGATCTCATGGTTTGTGAGTTCAAGCCCTGTGTTGTGTTCTGTGCTGACAGCTCAGAGCCTGGAGCCTGCTTAAGATTCTGTGTTTCCCTCTCTCTCTGCCCCTACCCTTCTCACACTCTCTCTCTCGCTCTCTCTCAAAAATACATTTTAAAAATTGAAAAAAAAAATTAAAAATAATAAACAATTTTATGTACTTGTATCTTACTTCTTGTTGTATAGAAATGGCAAAGGCCACCTTTCCTATTGTATATACATTATAAAGAATACCTTTTAAATAAAATCAGTGAAAATCATACAAAGAACTAAGAGTATACCATAAATCCTCTCATGCAAAATGCTTCTCCATAGTTGACAGAATTTTGATTAAAACTGGCAACAGATTACCCTATTTTGAAGTCGTCTTCCAGATAAAGAGATGTCAAGTGTTTTAAGAATTGAAACAGTTCAAAGAAGATAACGTATAACACGCCTATGATTAAAATACACACAATACTTGACTTCATGAAATTAGTACACTATAAAGTGAGAGAAATGTTCAACAAATGATCACATAAATAATCGTTCAATCTTAATTTCATTTAAGTATCACCAAAAATGTACCATTGGGTAACTTTTTGAGGATTTTGGTTAAAATTTTGAATTTATTTTTAATGTTTATTTATTTTTGAGAGAGAGAGAGAGACAGAGTGTGAGTGGGGGAGGAGCAGACAGAGAGAGAGGGAGACACAGAATCTGAAACAGGCTCCAGGCTCCGAGCTGTCAGCATAGAGCCCGACACGGGGCTAGAACTTGAGACCAGAGAAATCATGACCTAGGCCAAAGTGGGATGCCCAACCGACTGAGCCACCCAGGCACCCGTTGGTTAAAATTTTAATATAAAATATTCTAGAGGGGATAGTTACGATTTTGATGTGTTTCTTGTTCCTCATGCTAATTTGGTACAGCTAATGAAGTATATGTCATAGTTTCAGAGACATATTTAGTTAAATGTTTGAATTCTTTGCTTTTCCTTGCAGAGTAAAATGGTCACTTTCTAGCTTTCAAGGAATTCAGTGGTTCAGTTTCTGAATATGAATAGGATGGTACTGGCCTCTTCTAGCAAATAACAAGCACCCCGAGGGGACCGTCCATGGATCCCTGTTGTCAAATGGTTCTAATGACATATATGCCTTGAATACTTCTGAAAATTAGAAACCTGTTTCTTCCCAAAAATTCCTTGTCACTCTGAAACAGTAAGTAACTTCTACTCAGTATATAAAACATTATGCACATTTATTTTATGGTTACTCAGAACAAAACAGAAACGTAATTCTAATTTTTAAAAATGCATACTGATTTCTTAATAGCCTTGGAACCACTGCTAACATTTTAAAGAATATTTCATTGTCTTCCATTTTACAACCTCTTGTACTCCATGAACAGTTTTTGTAATGAGCTGCTCCGAAGACGTGTTACATAAGAATTGCCAAAATCAATAGCCCTAGGCAGTCATTCCCAACCCTGGGGAATATCAGAATCATTTAAGAACTGTATTAGTTTCTTAACATGGCTGCAACAAGTTACCACAATTGCAATGGCTTAAGACCAGAGAAAATTTATTTTCTTACAGTTCTGGAAGTCAGGAGTCTGAACTGAGTCTTATCAGGCTAAAATCAGGTATTAGTAGAGCTGGTTCCTTCTACAGGCTCCAGGACTGTATCTGTTGCTTGCCTCCCTGAGCTCCTCCGTGACGGTGAGCATTCCCTGCCCAGTAGTTGCATCTCTAGTCTCTGCTTCCATGGTCACACTGCCATTTCTTTCCCCTTGAGTAGGCTAATCTCCCTCTGTCTCCCTCTTACAAGAACACTTGTGACTGCATTTAGGTCCTCCTGGATAACCTCCCTAGCTCAAGATCCTTAATCTAATCACATTTCAAAGTCTCTTTTGCCATATAAGATAACATTCACAATTTCCAGGAATTAAGACCTGCATATCTTTAGAGACCATTATTCAGCAAACCCCACAGGCTTCTCCAAATGGCACTGAATCCTAGAGAAACTGCCCTGTCTTTCCCTTCAGGGAGAATCATCACCATGGGAAATCTTACCCCTACTGCTCTGAGACCTTCTGGTTATTTGGGGCAGGAAAAAAAAAATGAGAACCACTGTCTGAAGTATAAGGAACACTGCCATTTTTGAGTTATTGATCAGGTAAATGTGAAATTTTGAAATTTTAATCTCTGAACAATGAACAAATCACTTCATAAGATATTTACCTAAAATATGAAATGATTGAGAATGTGTGACAAATATTATGGACTCTGTTCAGAGCTTTATATCAAGGCTTTCTATCTTTATAAGAGCCCCTGAGCATGTGATCCCCAAGGAAGTGGACCATGGACATAATCTAAATGTGCCTGAGAACAGACATTTTTAAGCTCTTTAGTCATGTTTCAGCTGAAAGATTAATTTTTTTAAATGTTTATTTATTTTTGAGAGAGAAAGGTGGAGAAAGAGAGACAGAGCGTGAGCAGAGAAGGTACAGAGAGGGAGACACAGAATCTGAAGCAGGCTCTGAACTGTCAGCACAGAGCCCAACATGGGGCTCAAACCCACAAACAGCGAATTCATGACCTGAGCTGAAGTCAGACACTTAACCGACTGAGATATCCAGGCACCCCAGAAACATTAAATTTAAATGTTTCCCACTAGTACTTCATTTTTTTAAAATGTTTATTTATGTTTGAGAGAGAGAGAGAGAAGGCATGCAAGAGTGGGTGGGGTGGGGGCAGGGATAGAGGGGACAGAGGATCGAAGCTGTCTCTGTGCTGACAGCACAGAGCCTGATTCAGGGCTCAAACTCACAAACCGTGAGATCATGACTTGAGCAGAAGTCGACTGATGCTCAACCAACTGAGCCACCCAGGTGCCCCTGCCACTAGTACTTTAAAAGCACGCAAACAAAACAAAATTTGTACAACACCAAGCTGAAATAAATGCATCTCATTTCACATTAGAACGTAATATTACTGGTAACAATAGATAGTCAAAGTTAAATTGATCCTTAATAATTTAACTGCTAAGAATTATTTAGCTAACTACATTCTAAGTCCAGCATTGCACAAACATATTCTCTAAAAGGAACAAAGTAAAACAGATATCCTGCAATTGCACCACAACACCCTTTGACACTCTCAAGATTGTTTCACAAGGCTAAAGTCCCTGTGCCCCTTTCATCACATCACCTCTTCATTTTTCCCTAGCTCACTTAGCTTCTACCTTAACTCCTATCTGCACTTTGTTAGCATTCCTTTGCTTTGGCCATATCCAAGGTGCATCATCTGTCACTGGCTTTCCATTTCAATTGTTGATGGAAACTCAGCTGGATACAGACTTAATCCTCACCAGGACCAGACCTGAGTAGACACTGCTGTAAAGCAAGCAAAGCTTCTTTCAGGGGATTATACTGAACAAATCTCTCCAGTGGCTTCTCATCACCCCTGGGGTGAGCTCAAACTTCCTAAAAGACAGAGGAAGCCTCCCTAAATGAGATTCCTACCTAAATCCCAAACCATCTTTCACACTTCCCTTTCACTGGCACACTAGGTAAGCCTCAGCCTAGTGCTCCCCAAAGCATGCCAGAATAACTCAGTATAATTCCACACACACACTTCATCTGAAATCTCTCTCAACTGCAAACATCTTATTCATAGTGTGGGGTCATCAGCCCAGTCAGGTTTCTCTGAAACAACCCCGTGACTCTGGCAAATCCCTCCTCCTTATGTTCTTAGTGTGCTTTATAAATGTTGCTATTGGGACACTCATGCCCCTCCATTTAAACTTTGCCCACATTTTTGGAGCATCTAACAATGCTCCAAAGAAGCCCATCTTAGTTTTCACACGTCTTTAAAAAAAATCATATACTTCGACACTTTTGAGCCCTCTGATCAATAATAAATGAAACTGCAAAGTAAGGAAGGAAAGGACATCCACCACGGCCATATTTAAATTAAAAAACCAAGGAGCACAAATCATATTAGGGCAACTTTCTGCTTTCAATTTGACTCAAGAACGTTAGCCACCCGAAAATAGCCATATCTAGGATGATCGAGATTACAACAGGAAACTGTCTGAGCATAAACTGCTATGGCAGGAAACTGATTAGTTCAGCAAAGAGACAGGATGCTTCTTGTCTCTACCATTGTCTGAGTTAATTCTATACCTCTTATATGGGCCAACTGCTCTGAGATAAAGGATTGTAAAGTTGACTCATGAAAACGGACTGAAGTACAATTAATAATAAATGCAGGAGTGATGCAAAGTAGTGCCTTAAGTTATAAGGAACTTGGAATTAGTCAGCAAAGGTGAGGGAGAAAAAAGGCAATCCAGTAATATTAGGTACAACACCACGGTGATCTACAGAATATAAAGTTCTACATAATATGCTGATAATAAAAAGAATACTATCAAACTAAGTAGGAGGTATGCTTTGAATGAGTGCTTCTTCAGGATAATCTTTTCTATGAAACTTGAACAATCCAAATTGGGTTGCGTGAAATGTGCTGAACTTAAAAAAATTTTTTTAACGTTTATTTATTTTTGAGAGACAGAGTGTGAGCGGGGGAGGAGCAGAGAGAGAAAGACACAGAATCTGAAGAGGCTCCAGGCTCTGAGCTGTCAGCACAGAGCCCGACACAGGGCTTGAACTCACAAGCCGTGAGATCATGACCTGAGCCAAAGTCGGATGCTTAACTGACTGAGCCACCCAGGTGCCCCATAAATGTGCTGAACTTTATTACTCAACATTCCATCCTGTGGTAGGCAGAATAATGGTCCCCCCAAAGCTGTCCCTGGAACTATGAACAATTTTCATTACATAGCAAAAGGGACTTGGCAGATATGATAAAGTTAAGGATGTTGAGAGGGTAGATTATCGTGGATTATCCAGCTGGGTCCAATTTCTTCACATGGTTTCCTAACATTGGAGGTCCTTTCTCAGCTGGCTGAGACCCGAGGGAGATGCAACTACAGAAGAATAGTCAGAGAGATGCAATGTTGCTGGCTTTGAAGATGGAGGAAGGGGTCCACAAAACAAGGGACGTGTGTGGTCTCTAGAAGCCAGAAAAGGCAAGGGAACAGATTCTCCTCCAGAGCATTAAGACAAGAATGTAACTCTGCCATTCCCTTTTAGCCCGGTTTAGTCCAGTGAGACCCATCTTGGATATGTGATTAAATCACTGTTAGATAATAAGTTTGTGTTGCTTTAAGCCACGGAATGTAGAGCAATTTGTTCAAGTTGCGATAGAAAACAAATATAAACCTGTAGTCTTTCAAAGGTTTTACTCAAACAGGAAAAATAACTCAAATAAACCGTTGTAACTTCAAAACTGTCTGTGCAACCCTAACATCTGCACACAATTTATTTCTAAAATGTTTTTTTGAGAGGCAAACAGAGATGGTCCTGAAATAGATTTTCCAAAGAGGTAATGAAAGATTCAATAAGCAACTGACAAGAAAACCTGACAGATTAGCAACTTCTCCCCAGGAATCCAACAGAAAGTATCATTCAACTTACTGGAAATTCTTTTGTACTGGAGTAGAAAGCCCTTTATCCCCACTACCTCTTCCCCCACCCTCTCGCCTTCTCCCTCCAAGCTTCATTTTGAAATGTTTTTTTAGATGAAGTTTTATAAGAAACATTTATTGGCATGCATGTTTTCTAGAACTTATTATAGTAATAAAAGCTCCTAAAATTCAATTTGCTAACTGAAACTTTGCTGTTGTTGACCAAGTGGCATTGATTCATAGTCCAGGCCTTACTTGACATCTCACTGCTTTACAAACAAGTAGAGTTGAAAATCCTCCTTACTCACCACTTTGCAGCACAGGGGCCAAAACCACCACATCAAACCAATGCCCAGTAGTAGCAGTAACACCAAAATAGCAATGATGGCTGCAATCCCATTAGACTAGAAGAGGCAGAAGACAAAAACAAAGTGGTCAGTAAAGCGCAGAGTTAAATCCCAAATACATGTTTTTGTTTTTGTTTTTTAAGGAAACACCAGAAAACGATGCGAAAAGCATAATGATGTCAAATCAGAGTTCTATTATATTCCTTTAAATTCGGTAAATTCCTTTATAATCTATTTCATATATGTTAAAACAGTCAATAATAAATACAAAACCTTCCAAAGTGCTATAGACACTTTTAAATGATGGCTTAAAGAATGCAGGAAAAATCACTATCTGGGGTTATATGAATGGGCAGTCTGGGTCTCTATCTTTGTCTCTGGGAATGGATTATTTTGATTGCAAGCATGATTACTTCTAGGCAGAATGTATGCAGCATTTTCCCAGACTTTTTGATGATAGAAAACTACTTGCATTATGTATTTAAATGCCAGGGCAAGAGGAATATCAAAAATCACCAAGCAAATGAGAAACCAACAACAATGGTTCTTGTTGGCAAACGGTTCATATGCATCAGTGCAAGAAAGCAACCTCTGCACTCACATATCAGAAGATTTCTCACCACAGCTCAAGCACTAACCACTCAAGAACCACACTGGTGTCTGCTCGCTTCCTAATGCCAAGATCCTCCAGCCCTACGGAACCTGCTCTTACCTCTGCCTCCAATCCCCTTCCTGTAACCACCACCTACTCATCCTACAGTGCTCAGCTTAAGTCACTTCCCCAAGAAGCCTGTCTTGCACCCTCTGGCTAGAAAATGCCCCTCCTTGAAATAAACCATAAGAGACTCTTAACAATAGAGAATAACCTGAGGGTTGATGGAGGGGAGGTGGGTGGGAGATGGGCTAGATGGGTGGGTATTAAGGAGGGCAATTGTTATGATGAACACTGGGTATTGTACATAAGTGATGAAACATTAAATTCTACTCCTGAAACTAATATTACACTATATGTTAACTAACTATAACTTAAATAAAAATCTGAAAAACAAACAAAAACAAAGTGTTCCATCAACTAATAAAAATTTTCTAAAAAAAAGAAAAGATAGAAAACATCTCTCTTTATTACACAATTCATAGTTCTCTGTACTTCAATCTTTAACATTTATCATAATTTATTTATTTTTAATTTTTTTTTTAGTTTTTTTTAAAATGTTTGTTTATTTTTGAGAGGGGGAGAGAGACAGAGTGTGAGCTTGGGAGGGGCAGAGAGAGAGGGAGACACAGAATCCGAAGCAGGCTCCAGGCTCTGAGCTGTGAGCACAAAAGCCCGATGCAGGGCTTGAACTCACAGATCATGAGATCATGACCTGAGGTGAAGTGGGTCACTTGACCCACTGAGTCACCCAGGCGCCCTCCTCCTTTTTTTTTTTTTTTAAATGTTTACTTACCTTTGAGATAGACAGAGTGCGAGTGGAGGAGGGGCAGAGAGAGAGGGAGACACAAAATCCTAAGCAGGCTCCAGGCTCTGAGCTGTCAGCACAGAGCCCCACGAGGGGCTCAAACTCACAGACCAGACTGCAAGATCATGACCTGAGCCAAAGTCATACGCCTAACCGACTGAGCCACCTAGGCGCCCCTGTTTGTTTACTTTTGATAAACTGATTTCTTTAATTTCTCTTTTCTGCCACTATTCGTTAGGAGCTCTAGAAAGCCATGGGGTTACAACCAACCTACTTACCCATGTACATTCCATGCTTAGCATTTAAAAGTATGAGCTTGGCATTAAGAAAATGAACTCTAAAAAACTAGACTACAAAAGCCACTGATGCGAAGACTCGTATTTACTGAATTTTTAGTGTGGGGATAAAGTTCCCAACGGGACAAAGTGTGTCTCTAAAATCCTACTCTGGAATCCCCAGTAATAATGTTTTGTTTTTTGGTATGTGTGTCTTTCTCTTCCTTTCTTCCTTCCTTCCTTCCTTTATTCCTTCCTTCCTTCCTTCCTTCCTTCTTTCCTTTCTTCCTTCCTTCCTTCCTTCCTTCCTTCCTTCCTTTTCTTTCTTCCTTCCTTCCTTCCCTCCTTTTTTTCTTTCTTTCTTTCTTTCTTTCTCTCTTTCTTTCTTGGAAAGAATGCAGGGAAGAAAAAAAATGTAAATAAATCAATACACTCTCCAGGTGGGAATTTGGAGCTTCATGGGCAGTTGTTCAGAAATACATGTCCTGTCATTCAAAACAAATAAGAAGTACAAGCCCAGAGGTCAGAGTGAGCTACTTGTATCACAAGAGCTGACAGCGAGAGGGGTGGCAAGGTGTGGGGGGACTCAGCAGTATCCCTCTTGGAATGGCACTGCATTAAAAGTATTAGTCTAGACGTTTAATTTTAAGCAAGTTGTTTAATTTCTCAGGGACGGTTTTCTAATCTACAAAACAAGAAAGCCAGTTGTTCCCAAAGCATGAAACTCTTTGTGAAAAAAGCCATTACTCTTATCTCTCTCTTGTAGGAAATCATTCTGCATGTTAACATACTTTTAAGTATCAGAATGGTTCTGCAGTAAAGAAGTTCAACTTACATCAGCACAGAACCATTGTTTTTCTCATAACATTTGAAACATCTAAATATTTAAATTTAGGATTCCCTAGAATCCACACTGAGAACTGATGGGATCGATCAAAGCTGAGAGACTTTCTGATGTTTCAGTGACAATGGTGGTAGTATTCAGTCAGAACATTTTACAGTGGGATTTAAAGTGCAAAACATAATGCCATACACACAAAAAGAGATAATAATCACTATGTAGACAGTTACATGTAAATAACTGAGAAGAGAAGAGAAGGTGGTTTTCAAAACAAGTGGCAAGAAGTGCTAGCCAAATACACTTGGTTCAGCTAATCAGAAAAATCTTGACATGCGTATCATTTCCCTGTACCACCAGGTATTATCACAAAGGAAGAAAAAGGAAAAACGATGAGCATATAGTGGCTTGGAAACTATCCCAAAACAGATCAATTTTTATTGATACCGATTACTAGCAGCCTTTCAGTTTTAATAAATCTACTTTTAAAATAATTAATTCTCAGAGCAGCATAAACCATAAAACATTCATTACTTTCAGAAACTTTCAGAAGATTAAGATTCAGCTACACATGAACAATTAAAGCTATTCTTTGATTTCTGATTTTGCATCTGAAAAGAAGAGGGAACAACCATAGGAGGTAAATTTCTGTAGCTGCTATTAGGTTGCAAATGAACCCAAACTGGCACCACCAAGGTATCACTTAGAATCTTTGATCATTTTATTTAACTTTTCTCACAGAAGACAACAAAAATAACTTTCGAAACTTCACACAGGCACACACTATCTTCACCGAGTTCTATCATTCACTATATGACCATTCTTAAGGCTCTAGAAGATGCAACTACATGATATTTACCATAAAGAATTAACCTAAAATATAAGAAATAAAAAGACATGGACTCATGTAGCAATTTCTTGATGTGGAGTTTGGTAGAATGAAAATATAATCTCAAATCTAGTTATTAATATATCTGAAATATCTAAATCACTCACTGTCTTGCACATAGAAATTCCTGTGTGTGTGTGTGTGTGTGTGTGTGTGTGTGTGTGTGTACATATGTGTGACAGAGAGAGAGAATATAAATACTTTTCAGAAATTTTCCAGGCAAATATCTAAGTTCTCTGTTCCTAAAGTCAAAGAAAACAATTCAGAACACACATCAGGCTGCCTAAGAAATACTCAAAGTACATCTTTCTACACAGACTTCTAAACATTCATGAACAAATCATGTGACTCTCCACAGCCTTGATTACGCTAAGCTCTAAAATCTAGGCAAACAGGAATATGACAGGAAAAGAATGTCAAAGAAACACATAGAAAAATGTGATATCCTATGGCAGAAATGCTGTCAAATGCATAAAATCATGATTCTACCTTCAAATATAAGGTCTTATATAAGATACTCCCCATCTGACTGTTTATGTACAGAATGAATACAGCATTCCCTACCAGTCTTTTCCCACATTAGGATCTAGTCACAGCACTCATGGAAATGGCTCACCATTTGTCTGTGCTACAGTTTTCAAAAAGGTTCTATGAACATTTGGTTTCCTCTTTTCTTAGAATTCAAACTCTGTGTTCAGAAATAAGAACATGCAACCAGAAGATACGAATCAGCTAAAATTTTATTGGTGTCTTTTTTTTCTTTCTATGAATGTGTCATTAGCAGGAAATTCAGAAAATCATACTGACAGAAGATACAGTAGATGGGCTCACCATGATAGGCAGTGAAAATTCTTAATTTTTCCTCCAAAAAAATAACTCTATTAGGAACATTAATAAGACACTATGCACATCCACACACAAATATATATTTATTATGACAATATTATCATGTCAACGGACTCCAAAGATTCACCTTCAATAAAATTAAAATGAAAATACACACTTTCTTTTTCTTTTTAATTTTTTTTAACATTTATTTATTTTTGAGAGACAAAGAGAGATAGAGCATGAGTGGGAGAGGAGCAGAGAGAGAGGGAGACAAAGAATCTGAAGCAGGCTCCAGGCTCTGAGCTGTCAGCACAGAGCCTGACTCGCAGCTCAAACTCACTCAAAGTGAGATCACGACCTGAGCCGAAGTCAGACACTTAACCAACTGAGTCACCCACGTACCCCGAAAATACACACTTTCTAAAGACCTACAGACCTAATCTTTATCATATTTAACCTGAGCATGATGGAAAGCAGGTCAAAGGAAGCAAAGAATATAATATAGCCCAACCTTGCCATCAGTGCCGTAAGTATATGACACAGTCCCTGGATGCCCCAGTCCCAGAAATTAGCTCAGTTAACTGGATACAAATTCAGGCTTTCCCAGTTCTATTGTTTTCATTTTCCAGAGCCATTATCCGAGCATGAAAGACTTCATCTTGAAAGGGAAATAATTTCATTGTTCACATAGCTTTATAAACAAATTAAGGAAAGGTCAAACACATAGACTTCAGTCCTAAGAGCAGACAGCAAGATGAAAACTGCAGACTTAAGAGACAAATGAAACTAGCCATGATGACACATAGATCTGTGTCACAGGCAGAAACTACAAGCCACTTTTTAAATAAGTAGGTGCCAAAGTTACCAAGTTGGACAAGTCTTCATGAAGCCCACAGGTTAGTTGGAGAGACAAACCTTGAGCAAGGTTTGAGCAAGGAAGGCAACTACGATAGAGACAAGTAGAGATGAACCTGGTCTATAGTTCTAAGAGGACCACTTTGAGGAAGTAAGAAAGCGCAGGGAGAAAGTATGGTAGAAATAGTGGCTTCTTCAAGGACAAGAGAAAGACAACTTTGGGTGGAACATAGGCAGAGGGGATTTAGTAGCACCTGAAGAAGCTGAAGAGAGGGTATGAAACACAAAGTTCTCAAAAGTGGTATTTCTTTTTAATACAGAGAGACTTGGCCATCGGTTGGATTAATGTCCATTTGTTGGATAACCTTTCTTTTGGCCATTTGTTGGACTGAATCTTTCTAACCATAGTTTTGAAAAAATGGCATTCTCACATGTCTGTGAAGAGTAGGTTGTGCAAGTTAGCTGAGGAGTCCAGTTTGAGACTTACTACCCAGATGATGGTTATAGCTATGAAGCCAAAACTCTTTTAAGGGTTAACTGAGGACATACCAGAGCCTTGAGCTCGACAGTGGGGTAGAAAGAACATATTTTGTAGTCATCCTGGACACACTAAGTTTTTTAATTTCATCTGCATCTGATTTCCTTTACTACATTAAAAGTAAGTTTTCCAATCAAAAACTTCACTCTGCCTAATGTAAGTGAAATTCTGGCTGAGAGAATCATAGAAGTATAAAAACAAATCAGTCACAGGCGCCTGGGTGGCTCAGTCGGTTAAGTGTCCGACTTCGGCTGAGGTCATGATCTCACTGCTCATGAGTTCGAGTCCCGCATCAGGCTCTGTACTGACAACTCAGAGCCTGGAGGCTGCTTTGGATTCTGTGTCTCCCTCTCTCTCTGCCCCTCCCCCCGTTCATACTCTGTCTCTGTCTGTCTCAAAAAAAATAATAATAATAAGCATTAAAAAAAACTTTTTAAACAAATCAGTCAGTACTGTACTTGCAAAATAACTATGAGAAAGGAATCACTCAAAAATTTCAAAAGTGTTGTAAGCTACCCAGAAAATAATTAATCACAGCAACCACATTAAACAAACAAACAAACAAACAAACAAACAAAAAACCACAAAAAACAAAAAACAAAGAGAGACTCAGAGAAGGGGAAATGGGTCTCCACAATTTTTGTTTCTATGTATTTAGAGTTCAGGGAAGAAAAATCAGTAACAGAATGGGTGATGATTTCATGTCCTGGATTCTTTTGGAACATTTGATATCAGGAATTAGCAAACTATGTCCCAAAGGCCAAATCAGCTCATGTGTTTCATAAAACCCCTGGCAAGTTAAGATTTTTTTTCTTTTATCTTACTACATAGCCAAAAGAAATTAAAACAAAAACAAAAACAAAAACAAAAACATTATGGGGCGCCTGGGTGGCTCAGCCAGTTGATTGTCCAATTCTTGATTTCAGCTCAGGTCATGATCCCAGGTTGTGGGATCAAGCCCTCCATCGAGCTCCACGCTTAGTATGGCACCTGCTTGGGATTCTCTCTCTCTGTGTCTCTCCCTCTGCCCCTCTCCCATTTCCCTCTCAAATAATAATAATAATAAAAGAATATGTTACATAAAATTCAAATTTCAGTATACATAGCTTTGTTGAACCAGCCACATGGATTTGTTTACATAGTATTTACAGATGCCTTTGTGCTAGAATGGCAGAGTTGAGTAGCTGTGATGGAAATTGTGTAGCCCTGAAACCCTGAAATATTTACTATCTGACCTTTTACAGGAAAAAAAAAAGTTGCCAACCCCTGTTTTATATAAATCAAATTAGGACCTAGTTACAAATGGCAGATTGCACAAGTGGTCAGGCCAGGGTGGGCGGAGACAGACTTGGATTCAATTGTTGATTCTGCCACCTACTTGATATGAGCAGATAATTTAACCTTTAGAGACTCCAGGCTCCATGTGCCCCCTCTCAGGGGCAGTGAGAGCTAAAATCAACCGATGTTCTTTCTCATCAAGCCATACCCCCTGCTGAGGGTTGGGTCTACCTAATAGAAGAAGCACCTTCTGATGTGTTTGCATATATGTGTACGAGAGATTAAGAGGTGGCTCTCTGTTCCTCATCTGTAAGATTAAGGTAACAGTAAGAGCCTCCTCTTAAGTTTTAAGTATTAAATGAAGTCATAAAGTGCTTAGCACATATATAGTGCTTAGCACAGTGTCTGGCATTGTGTGCTCAAGAAACATTTTTGATACTGTTATGTCAAGAGTCAGAAGAACAGTGGTTCAAAGGGGGAAGAAAGATACCTTTCACTATTTTTTTTTTAAGCAGAGACACATTTAGGAGATCTTCTGACATAGATAAAGAGAGATGACTGTCTAAATACAAGCCCTCCTTGGGCCCTAATCTTAAATCTCATAAATCAAAGCTTCATTTGCCCACTTGTAAACTAGATCTACATCCATTCATTTAACAAATAATTTTGGAGCACAAGCCCTGTGTAAGGACCAAGCACTGGGAGGAAGGCAGGGAGTGAGACAGGCCCTGCTGTCAATATCTCGAAACAAGTAAGAAAAGCCCAGAAGTAAACAGGAAATTACAGTTCAGTGACGTAGTGCCTTAACAGAACTGAGCCTGGATGCCCTGGGAGCACACAGAAGGGCTGCTTTATTTGTGGGATTTCTATGAGGATTAATCGATTGCCAAAGCAATGGTGTTTTATTTTCATTGGCTTTCAAATATCTGTGAAAGCCAAAAGCATCATCCTAGAATGAGTAATACTACTAACTGCATCTCATCAGTTAGTAAATGCCTGACAGACTGAATACCACTTAATACAACACCCGAGTGTTTATCATCATCTTACCCACTATCCTAGTCTGTTTTGAAAAGAGATTTAATGCACACATCAGCAGGAGCATCTCATGGCAATGGTCTCACTTTTCACATCTACAAATGTTATATAATATCACTGCCACACACTAGAGGTATTTGAGTTTGAGTACAAAACAATGACTATTCTAATAGGAAAAATGAATTATGCTATGATTATTAGCAATACAATAATGAAAATTATAGTATTTATTATCCTATAATAATTACTGGAATAATAAAATTCCCACAGAAAACTATACATCATCAACCTAGACTGAAGCATCAAGGTAACTGTGACCCCTCTGACCTTTCCTCTTTCACCTCTCTGACACACTTAATGCTGCCTTCTTTTCATATTGGAGTTCCATCTTCCTTCGGCTCCTTTATATAGTAAGTGTCCTGGTTTTCCCATTTCTTGAACTGTTCCTTCTCTCATTCACTTCACTAATTCTATTGACCAACATAGGCTTACATTTTTCCTCATCTTGATTAAACTTCAGATAAGTTTCCTCTTGGCAATAAGTCCATGACCTCCCTTTTTTTTGAGAGAATCTACTTTAGAAAACTTCTAATTGCAAGGGGTGGGAGGGAGGGGAGGGTGGGTGATGGGTATAGAGGAGGGCACCTTTTGGGATGAGCACTGGGTGTTGTATGGAAACCAATTTGACAATAAATTTCATATATTGAAAAAAAATAATACCTACTTCACACAGATAACAGTGTTATCTGTTGTATAATACCATTGCCCTGATATGTTTGCATATCTGTCTCCTCCTGTTAGTATATATACAGCTGAATTAGCATTCTTGATTGAATAAATATTGAATGGTCTGGCACTGTGCTCATAGCTTAAAAAAAAAGAAAAAAAAGAAAACTTCTAATTGCAAAATCTTTCCCTCCCTTTTTGAAATATATTTAAGTCTCTTTCCAGTTTCACAGATCCAAGGGGGAAGGTCTCTCTCAACCTGAGAGCTACCCCTTTGAAATGTATTCACCAAACAAGATGGTAACCCTATCTCCCAGTGTCTGTGGAAGGGCAGTAGCCTAACTTCATGGGTGCCTAGCTCCAAATCTTAACACTACCCCGTCAGTAAAATAAGAGAAAGTTTATTTCTATTTTGGGTAAAACCAGTTAGCATATACAGGTGGCCTGCAATTCCTTCCCCTCCCTTGTCCCACCTCTGTTGAGTTCAATCTCTCCCCTATTGCAATAGTCTTTTTTTTTTTAAGATTTTATTTTATTTTATTATTATTATTTTTTTAATGTTTACTTATTTCTGAGAGAGAGACAGAGCTCAAGAGGGGAAGGGCCAGAGAGAGAGGGAGACATAGAATCGGAAGCAGGCTCCAGGCTCTGAGCTGTCAGTACAGAGCCCGATGCGGGGCTCGAACTCACGAACTGTGAGATCATGACCTGAGCCGAAGTCGGACGCTTAACCGACTGAGCCACCCAGGCACCCCAAGATTTTATTTTGTGGTAATCTCTGTACCCAATGTGGGGCTTGAACCCACAACCCCAAGATCAAGAGTCACATGCTCCAGTCAGGCACCCTTATAATAACCTTGAATAAGGTCTTCCTTACCTGTTTAACGTTGTTGAGTGCAGTTTTTCTTTATTGTTACATATTTCTCCCATTCCAAGGAAGAAAGGAGAGCCAGGAGGGAAGAGAGAGGGAAGGAGAGAATAAAAAACGAAGGAAGGGCTGATCCAACAAATTATTACAGTTATCCTTTCTTCAGTTAAAGGATATTGCAAAATTAAAGTGGCAGAAAGAACAATTTCAGAATAAAAGAATTCTTTCAAGTTGAATAAATCTAGCATTATGAAAAATATAATCCATTTTCTTTTCTTTTTTCATTTCAGCACGGACTTCTGTGCACTGGGGTTTAGGAACCACAGGCCTATGGGATGAACTCTAAACTCCACCTGGTTGTTTTCGTCTTTGAGGCTACTGATAATCTGGTCTAAATTTTCTATTTTCAAGATTCCCTCCCATCTTCACTCCAATCAAATACATCCACCCTCAATTTCATTTTTCTCTTCATCTGTAATCGGCTTTTCCCTCCTTTCTTCTTGCCTAGGTCCTGCTTTCCTTTCAGGACCCAGTTTATCCTGATTTCTCCATGAATACAAAACCTTTCTCAAAAACAAACTGGTGGTTGCCAAAGGGGAGGGATTTGGGGGTATGGATGAAACTGGTGAAGGGGATTAAGAAGTACCATCTTCCAGTTATAAAACACATGAAACATGGGGATATAACGTACAGCACAGGGAACATAGTCAGTAATATGGTAACAACTCTGTATAGTGACAGATGGTAACTACACTTATGGCGGTCACCATTTCGAAATGTACGTAAATATCAAATCAGCCATGCTGTACGCCAGAAACTAATACAATACTGTATGTCAACTATTCTCCAAATTAAAACAAAACAAAACCTTTCTCTGGTGCTCTTTCTCTTCTTGCTCTAACCTCTTGAAAGTCACTTTCTTTTTCTTTTTTCAGTAAAAATCATGTGGAATTTCATTGACTACTTCACTCTTATACAATGCCCAAATGTGTACTTTCAACCCAGACCTCTCTCTGGAATTCCCGACTTGTATATTCAACAGCTTTATGATATTTCCACTGAAATGGCTGTATAGACATCTTTCACTCAACATTTCCAAAACAAAAGAAGTCCTCATCTTCTTCCAAACACTGCTCTACCTGATGACAACACGTTCTTCTAGTCCCTCATGTGAAAACACTTAGAATTATTGTGGGGGTGCTTGGGTGGCTCAGTAGGTTGGGCATCCGACTTTGGCTCAGGTCATGATCTCACCATCCGTGGGTTCGAGCCCCGCATCGGGTTCTGTGCTGACAGCTCGGGGCCTGGAGCTTGCTTCCAATTCTGTGTCTCCCTCTCTCTCTGACCCTCCCCCACTCAAGCTCTGTCTCTGTCTCTCTCAAAAATAAATAAACATTAAAAAAATTTTTTTAAATAAAAAAAAGAATTACTGTGAATGTCCTTCTCTCACACCCACATCTACTCTGTCTAGGCATCCCATAGATTCCACCTTTACACAGATGTATTCAAATCCAATCACTTCTCACCATCTCACATTTAGTGGAGTCATTCTCCCCTCTCCTAGATTACTGAATTTGGCAAGGAATTAGTCTCTGTATTTCCACATTTGCCCCTCTCTGCAAAATCTATTTATACACAGTAGCCAGAATGATCCTTTCAAAGTATTAAGTCATATCATGTCACCTTACAATGGCTTCCCAATTCACTCAGAAGAAAAACTCACGTCCTTAATGACTTACAAAACCCTATCCAATCGGTCCCCTTCCCCTCCCCCCCCCCATTCTCTCCTACTCTTCTTGAGACTCCTGCTCTCCCAGGATACCTCCATTCCAGCCCACTGGCCACCTTGCTTTGCTTTAAACTTGTCAGACAGAATGACCCTTTAGGCTTTGTTCTAGCTGCTCCTGCTGCATAAAACACTCTTCCCTTGGGTGGTCTTCAGGGTTCACGTTCACACCTTCCTCAAGTCTTTATTCATATCTCACGTTTGCAACAAAAATTACTTTGATCCCTTACTTAATATTACAACTTGCACCTTCACTCTCTCCATCTCTGACACAACCAATGTCACTCTTTCTAAAATCACCTTACTCTTAAACTACCTTGACTCACAATGTGCTCTCCTGAGAACCGGAAAGACCTAGAAGACTCCCTTAAAAGTACAATGACTTGTAAATTCGAAAATGAGTCATTTAACCTCAGCTTCCCTGCACACCAAAATTGTGAGTGCCTATGGGATACAAGTCTTTGTATCCTATACAAGGATGAGAAGAGATGGCTAGAGGAACAGAATAAGAGGAAGGACAGAGAAAGAGTATCATTTAGTGAGCTAATCACTGAGAAACTATGTAATTTGTAATCTAACCACATCCTGAAAGACAAGAAAACTTGCAAATTGCAACATGAATTGCAAATGAAGAGAGAAAAAAAACCTAGATATTTTCAAACAGAGACAGGTGTTGATAAAGAGTTGTCCAGAAAATTTAGTAGTGGCCCAAGGTCCTTATGGATGTTTGTTTTCCTTGCAATGTTTTCTTACAGTGAGAAAGACAACTGTCTCTATACAGATAATATTGAGTTACTTTGTTTTTTGAAGGAAGGGACACCTAGGTGGCTCAGTCAGTTAAGCATCTGACTCCTGATTTAGGCTCAGGTCATAATCTTATGGTTTGTGGATTCAAGTCCTCTGCCCTGGCAACGTGGAGCCTGCTTGGGATTCTCTCCCTCTGTCTCTGTCCCGTTCCTGCTCTCTCTCCCCCTCTCTCTCAAAATAAATAAAAATAAAAACATTTCTTAAAAAATGAAGATCAAAATATAAACCCATGCAACCATGAGATGTGAGAAAATGTTTTGGTTTGTAATTTTGGTATTTTGAAGGGCAAGAATTTGGGGTTTCTTGCTTTGATTACTGTATTTTTTACAAAGATAATATACTCATAAAAATAATAGCCATGTGATCAGTCCCTTTTAGTGCTTTCTGTTTTCATGTTCAACTGAATATGAAAACTTTCCATGAACCCTAAAAATTATCTACAAGGAAAACACTATCTTAACAACAAAGTTTACATTTGAAATTATTGCATCTTAGGTAATACAAATCAATCATCTCAACTAAAACAGAGTTTCAAACTAAGATATAGCAAACTATTGAAATCAAATTATTTACTCATGTTAGAAAGCACCAACATTTAAAAGGGACAAAAATATGAGCTCACCATTAAAACACACTCATAATTTCAAAAACATGATCAATGTCTTAGACACAATAACCCAATCTTCATAACACACACAAAAAAAATTATTCCATTTTGATAATTAATGTTTTAATAAAAATGTTTCATTTGAAAATCATTCTCCTACCTTATTTTGATTTTAAATGACTTCTGAATTTTATGAATATCAGAACAAAATTTATCCTATCTTAAAATCTCTTTTTAATGAGACTAAAGGAAAAAAACAGAATCTAGAATGAATTCTATACAAAGTTTTCCTTGTGGTGCTCTCCAGTGTCATTGTTGGCATCTTCCTTATTATAATATGCAACAGTACTCAGAATCTGTAAATTATTTCTGGATGGAATCATTTTTAAAAAGTAACTTTATGCAACTTTTTACTTACACATTCTGTGGCTGTGACTATCAATGAGCTTGAGATAACAGATTTTCCTCCATTAAAGCTCACTGAAACATCAAGAGTTCTGAAAGAAAATGAAAGAAACAATAATTAAAAATAAATTAAAAACGAGAGGATTGTGGGAGATTTTTATTTCTGCATATAATTCAAAACAAGCAAGAATGTTTACTTTTGATCAGTTATCCCAACTTTTTTCTTTCTTAGCTCCAGTCATTACTTAGTAGCCAGAGGCAAATTCCTTAAATGATCTAATTGTTCCTAAAAGAAAGATTAACATAAATAGTAACATTAAAAAATTCCTTGAGAGAAATGCTGAGGCTGTCTTCCCAATACCCTAAAAAGGATTAAAAAAAAAAAAAAAACCCACTTAGATCCTATTTACCATATTTCCCCTATCTTCAGACATTACTACCATCACAAGATTATTAAGAATAAAAAATTGGAGGGGTACGTGGGTGGCTCAGTAGGTTAAGTGTCCAACTTCTGCTCAGGTCATGATCTCATGGTTTGTGGGTTCGAGCCGCACATTGAGCTGTCAGCTCAGAGCTTGGAGCCTGCTTTGGATTCTGTGTCTCCCTCTCTCTCTGTCCCTGCCCTACTTGCGCTCTGTCTCTCTGTCAAAAATAAACATTAAAAAAAATTCTTAAAAAATAGATAGATAAATAAATAAATAATTGGAAATAATAAACCATTCAAGGTTAAAATATAGAGAAAGTGATAATACAGGAGAGAGAAACTGAAGAAAAACGAGAATGCAATGTCCATGTAGGTATTTGTTGTAGATGATCCTAGGACATCAAAATATCTTGACAAAGGTAAATGTCAATACTACCCAAAGCTATCTACACATTCAATGCAATCCCAATCAAAATTGCACCAGCATTCTTCTCGAAACTAGAACAAGCAATCCTAAAATTCATATGGAACCACAAAAGGCCCCGAATAGCCAAAGTAATTTTGAAGAAGAAGACCAAAGCAGGAGGCATCACAATCCCAGACTTTAGCCTCTACTACAAAGCTGTCATCATCAAGACAGCATGGTATTGGCACAAAAACAGACACATAGACCAATGGAATAGAATAGAAACCCCAGAACTAGACCCACAAACGTATGGCCAACTCATCTTTGACAAAGCAGGAAAGAACATCCAATGGAAAAAAGACAGTCTCTTTAACAAATGGTGCTGGGAGAACTGGACAGCAACATGCAGACGGTTGAAACTAGACCACTTTCTCACACCATTCACAAAAATAAACTCAAAATGGATAAAGGACCTGAATGTGAGACAGGAAACCATCAAAACCCTAGAGGAGAAAGCAGGAAAAGACCTCTCTGACCTCAGCCGTAGCAATCTCTTACTCGACACATCCCCAAGGCAAGGGAATTAAAAGCAAAAATGAACTACTGGCACCTTAAGAAGATAAAAAAGCTTCTGCACAGCAAAGGAAACAACCAACCAAACTAAAAGGCAACCAACGGAATGGGAAAAGATATTTGCAAATGACATATCGGACAAAGGGCTAGTATCCAAAATCTATAAAGAACTCACCAAACTCTACACCCAAAAAACCAATAATCCAGTGAGACATGGGCAGAAAACATGAAAAGACACTTCTCTAAAGAAGACATCCGGATGGCCAACAGGCACATGAAAAGATGCTCAACGTCGCTCCTTATCAGGGAAATACAAATCAAAACCACACTCAGATATCACCTCACACCAGTCAGAGTGGCCAAAATGAACAAATCAGGAGACTATAGATGCTGGAGAGGATGTGGAGAAACGGGAACCCTCTTGCACTGTTGGTGGGAATGCAAATTGGTGCAGCCGCTCTGGAAAGCAGTGTGGAGGTTCCTCAGAAAATTAAAAATAGACCTACCCTATGACCCAGCAATAGCACTGCTAGGAATTTATCCAAGGGATACAGGAGTACTGATGCATAGGGGCACTTGTACCCCAATGTTTATAGCAGCACTCTCAACAATAGCCAAATTATGAAAAGAGCCTAAATGTCCATCAACTGATGAATGAATAAAGAAATTGTGGTTTATATACACAATGGAATACTACGTGGCAATGAGAAAGAATGAAATATGGCCTTTTGTAGCAACGTGGATGGAACTGGAGAGTGTGATGCTAAGTGAAATAAGCCATACAGAGAAAGACAGATACCATATGGTTTCACTCTTATGTGGATCCTGAGAAACTTAAAAGAAACCCATGGGGGAAGGGAAGGAAAAAAAAAAAAAAAGAGGTTAGAGTGGGAGAGAGCCAAAACATAAGAGACTGTTAAAAACTGAGAACAAACTGAGCATTGGTGGGGGGTGGGAGGGAAGGGAGGGTGGGTGATGGGTATTGAGGAGGGCACCTTTTGGGATGAGCACTGGGTATTGTATGGAAACCAATTTGACAATAAATTTCATATATTAAAAAAAAATATCTTGACAAAGGTACAAGAAGAAAGAATAATTTCTTTTTTTCATGGCTAAGATACATCAGAATTAGAATACAGCTCTTACTTTGGAAACATGATTTCAAATTTTAAGATAATTAATAATAGTTAAAATTTCATTAATTCAGATTCTAGCAATTATTTGTGATCAGTCAGCCAGGAGTTGGTAACTTTCTAAAAAATAGCTCTAAGATATCAAAAGGGGAAAAAATGACAAGGGGATTTTAAAATATTAAGGAAACAGCCCTTTTCCAAAATAGTTTACACAGTATATTATCCTATAATAATTGGAATGCCAATATTTCAAAGCTATCTATTCATTAAGGCAGAAAGTAGTAGATAACATTTTGGTAATCTAACTTCTATACAGTGCCATGTTCCCATTCTCCGAAAATATTCTAAGTTCCAAGAATTAATAGCTAAAAACTTTGCCTGAATTACTCTGAATCAACAAAATGTTATATTTTGAAGTTTTCTTCTCTATTCCTTGAATTGAAAGCCAAATTCACTACTACTTACAAAGAATTCTGATAAAAGAAAGCAATCTCAAACCACTGGTAAAATTTCAATTACGATGCCAGAGATGGGGGATGAGAAATATTATTTAGTCCCTGCTATGTGCCAGATACCCAGCCTAGGCATTTTATGAACATCATCTCATTCATCGTCACAACAGCCCTTAAAGAAAGTAGTAGTTTCACAGTTGTGCAGATGGGGTACATCAGGCCCAGAAATGCTAATTACCTTGCCTAAAGTGGTAAAGCTAGGGTTCTAACTAATTTTGAAGTCTTTCCATCAGACCACGCAAGCTTGTTGAAATCAGAGTCCTTAGTGTGTTTCTTTTCTCACTGTGATATTTAGTTTGGATTCACACAGGAACAAGAGACACCAGGAAAGATACTCCTAGCAAACCCGAAGCTGAACTCTTCTTCAAAAATCAGTAATACTTCTGTTTAAAATATTTCTTTAAATTATTCCCTTCAAAATACTTTGTTAAAAAAAAAAGGTTTAGCTATATCCAGAAAAGAATGAGAACTTAAGATATTTATACCAACTTGTTTGAACTTTTGAACTAGTTCAACACAGAATGCCAAGTGGTTTATTTAAGAAAGAAAACTTAAACCCAATTGCTTATTCTGCAGAACCAAGTGCCTTGTTTTATTTACTTTTTTTGAAGAGTAAGCAGAGTTGAATCCAAAAATAATCTTTCCTAGTTCCCAATTCCTCTACTTTGAAATGTACCAGAAAGCATATGACATGGTAAGTATGGTTTTAGTTTGGGGGAAGGGACTATCTGATTCACAATAATGTATGATTGTTGCAAATAATCTTACTGATTCAACTTTTATGCGTTCAGCAGATACTGACTGAAGTTGTTTATAACCTGGCACTTAGAACTCACCAGAAATAAACCAGTTCTCTAATTAATGAAGGAAACATTAAAAATTTTGATGCTTCCAGACTGAGAAAAAAAGAAAAAAGGATTTTAATGCTTATCCAAGTGGAATAAGAACAGAAGATCTATTTTACAACAAAGTTCTTTCCTCTAGTAGAAATGCATGCCAACGAGATCTTCTAGGCAGCCAATATAACTGCAGTTGTCTCCAAAACTCAGTCTAGTATCATGTGGCTGGTTTCACATAAAACTGAGACAAGTCTCCACAGATGGAAAGGCACCTGATGTTTCTTTTGACATGTGGACTCAACTGAAACAATATGATCTTTACCTTCTTGAGAGCAGAGCATGGCCATCAGCAGGAGCATTGATAACGATGGCGTTTATCGAGTCCCTACTACGAGCCAGACACACGGCTCTCCTCTCATTTAATCTTCACAGAGACCCCCTGAGCTAGGCAGCAGCATTTTCTCCACTTCCCAAGAGAGGAAACTGAAGCTTACAAAGGTAACTTGCCCAAACCTTAAACTTCTCTGACTCTGGAGTCCAAGTGCTTCTTTTATTTCTACCACATACTTCTTTCATCCCTGATAAATATGTGAGAATCTTACATTTAAATTTCTCTCATCGGCAGTAACACTCCTCCAGGTTTTTACTACATTCATTTACCATATTGCTCATACTAATACATTTACCATATTGCTCATGGTTAACTAGAATGGCATTTACTAACTGCTAAGATAACACGAAAAACACGCTCCAAAAGTTACTCTTACATTTAAATGTTGTTGTTTCTTTAGTGAAACGTTTTTGAAATTATTGGTATGATACTGGCACATGAATGATACCTTTGCCCAAAGGTATGCTGCTCCTTTGCATGCAGATTGGTAAAGCCACCTCACCCTCTAACCCAAACCTAATACCCTGACCTTTTGTTGACTCAAAATTCCAATACATATATTTAATGTTTGCCATCTTATTTTATGTCATTTCCATTCGTATCTATGCATTGCTCATTCCTACATAACCCCTACTTCTGGTTAGTGTATTACTAACAGAACCCACACTCACAGTTGATAGACACTTTGTTATGGATGAAAATGTATGAAAGCCATGTTGGTTTTACCTAATTCCACACAGAAGTGAGAGGTGAGGGGAGAGTTCATTTTTCATTTGTCCCAAGAATCAATTAAAATTATAAAAGGGGAGAGGTCTAGCCCACAAGTTGAGAAATCAGGAGTCCTGGGTTTGAAGCCTAGTCCCTATACTCTCAACCTTGCATTCCTCAATCTGTAAAATGGGGATAATTTTACCTATTTCAGAGTTGTTTGGGGGAAGAGAGCCTGGCAAAATAATAAGCATAAAATACCCAACATAGGATACAGCAGTTATTCTTATATTACTGTAACACTTGACTATTTTTCTAACAGATTATTCAGAATAACAAGGTACTTTTATATAAACCTTTTAGACCAAGTGAAAATATAACACAGATAATACAGAAGAATATCTAGCAGCAATAAAATAATTACCTAACACTTTTTGGCTCAAAGAACTTTTCTACTCACTGCCATGTAAAACTACAGATAAATTGTTCAAAAACTGCCTAGAATATAACATCATCCAGGTTCCTGTACAGAAATGTTTCAGTGTTATTTCCTTCCTGTTACAAAACATCATCTGATTAAACCCAACATCATAGCTGTGTTGGGCTGTATGTTTACACCTCAAACCTAAAACTGCACTCTAAATTGGTTTATGAACGTTTGCCAATAAGTTCATGATTCATTTAATCACTCAATCATTCTATTACTAGTTAATTAAACAAATACTTACAAATTGCTACAATAGGCCAAGCTAGGCTGTGCTTGGTAACAGGACTGCGGTAACAAATAAAACACAGTATTACAATGTAAGTGAAAGGAAGCCACATAAACAATTACAATAGAGTGTGACATTAACTAAAAGAGGTATAAGCACAGGAGTACTAGTGGACCTAGTTGTGAGAGATACAACTTGTTCAGCTTTGCCAAGGGGACATCAACAAAGGCTTCCTGCAGGAAGTCACTCAAAGATGAATCCTAAATAATGACCAGGAGATAATAAGGAAAAGAGATTAGAAAAGGATCCGCGAAGAAGGAGGCTATTTGGTAGGCTGGAAGGTAAGGAAGGCACAGAACAGTCAAGGAACTAAAACCATTCAACGCAGCAGCATCACAAGATGTGAGAGTGAGAATATATGGCCTGAGGCTGGAAAAGGGAGTAGGAAAGGATCAGGAAAAAGCCAGGATGCCATCTTTAGACATTTGGAATTAGTCTTGAGAGTTTTTAAATTATGTAGAAATATTGTCAGAACTGTTTTTTTTACAAATATTGTTCTTTTTTACAGTGTAGAACGTGGATCGGAAGAGTAGATTCTACAGTAGAAACACCATTTATGGATGTCATGGTATATTTCACATTAGAGCCAAAGCAGAAATGAACTAAAATAGTGGCAATAAGGGTGGTGTGAAAATGAAAGTTGGTAGATCTTAAGGAGTTAAAATAAAAATGATTGGACATTTAGGATGTTAATGGTGGGAAGAAGGAAATAGTTAATGATGACTTAACAGTTTCTACCTTGGTGTGAGGTGGATTGCATAGGAAACACAGGAAACAGAGCAGGTTTGAACAGAAGTACCTAGGCTTAACTTGGGAGCTTCAAGTTGAATGGGCCATGAGAAATCCAAGTGAAGCAGTAGACTTTCAGATAATGGACTTTCGGATAGTGCCTTTAGAGCTAAGAAAAAGATCTTGTCTTGAGATTTGGAGCTCCTCAGCAAGAAAAGGAAGCCTTAAAGAACATGCATTTATGAATCAGTATGCCAACAATGGTGATAACTGAGAGCAAGGGACAGTAAGAAGAGGAGCCTGCAGCGACATCTGAGAAGAAACAGCCAGCTAGGTGAGAATAAAAAGTCATGAAAGACAAAGGGAGAACCTTCTGAGACAGGAATGGCCCACAGTGCCTAATGCAGGGTGGTTAGGGAAGATCAGTCTAAGAACTGAAAACTTCCAACATCCTTTTCTATAAATTGGTTCTACATTGTTCAGAATTGCTCACAAATATCGTAATACACTCTTGGTTCCATCCTTGGAATATTTTTTTTTTTTCAAAGTAGAAGGATCAGGGTGCCTGGGTGGCTCCTTCCATAGAACATGCAACTCTTGATCTCCAGGTTGTGAGTTCAAACCCCATGTTGGGTCTAGAGCTCATTTAAGTGCAAAAAAACAAAAAACAAAAAACAACAACAAAAAAACAAAACAAAGTAGAAGGACAGAAGAAACCCAAACAACTCACCATAGCAAAAAGATTGTTTGAAGTACATTTTAATGTCAACTGGTATTCAATTAATAGTGATAAAACTAAATTCATTCCACATGAATTATTAAATAGTATTGTGATATATAATTAAGTAAATAAAATTCAGTAAGTCCTAATGGTCACAGTGAGTTTATTTAAAGATGCAGGAGAGTTCCCAAACAGAATAGCCCAGTGCCATATGTTAGAGCTACTTTGATCTAAGAAACTTCACACACCATGAACTATGGTTGACATTTCAATCCATGGTAGCCTATTTGCAAAGTATTCATTTACTACTGACTTCTTGTGTAGCCAATAAAAGATGCCATTTTATGATCCATTAAAAAAGATGAAGAAATTAAATAAAATTATGAAAGGTATTTGCCAGAAGTAATAAATAATTTACCTCCAATTTGCACGTACTGAAAATTAAGCTGGCAACAACTCAAAAAGTTATAAAAATTATGGTGACTTAAGATATTTTGAAATCAAGTACTACTATTAAATACTCTGCAGAGCTTTTTAAAAGTTAGTTTTGTGCATAATAAAGATGAAGAGTTGAAAAATAAGTCTTCATATTTGTGAATAAAGATTTCACTAGATTTCACTTATAGTGATAAGTATATATGTAAATAATGCTTTATCTAAGGATATCTATAGGATATCTTTTTAATGTGGTTAAAGGGTTCTTGAATAAAATAATTTCTTTTTAAGATATTTCAAAATATGTGTATACTAAAACAAACATTGCAGTTGGGAAATTGCTAGATTTCAGAAAGAACAGAAAGCTGTATTCAGAAATGTGCTGGCCATCACACCTGAAGCTGTACTGAAAATGTTTACAGTATTACCCTGAAAATAATCCCTTTCTAACTGTTTTTGCATATTTTAATAAAATAATGAAAAGATACTTGGAAATAATCACCCATTTTTAGTGCCTTTCATCCAAAAAAAACCAAATCCCCTATTAATAGCAAAAAAAAAGTAAAAATAAAATGATAATACAAAATTTAGAAGCAGTATTTAAGAGGATTGAAACACATATCTAAGGATATCTCTATCTCATCATATATCTGTCCGTCTTTGAACACTTGTGGTTACCAAAACATTCTCTAAAGTGTTAGAGATCTTCTTTGTATTGAGCTGAAATGTACCTCTCTTTACCTTTTGCTCTTTCCTTCTCCTTTCCTTAGAGCAATAAAGAATAAGCTCTTTCACATGACAGAGCTGATGTTTGAAGACATCTGATATGTCATGCCTGAATCATATTTTAGAGTATTTTCAATTACATCGTATTTAGCATTTCCATACTTGGCAACATCTTGTTGGCCACCTCTAGATGTGCTCCAACTAATTGTTCCTCTTAAAAGACAATTTCCAGAACTAAAAATAATACTGAGGATGGAGCTCCAATAAGGATTAGGTGAACTGATCACATTTATAAGTATAATCAGAAAGCAATACACTATGGGAAAGAAAAAGATAAAATGCCCCACCACTGGGGTGGGGGATAGAGAAATAAAGAAACAGAGATGGTCCTCAGCCTTAACCCATCTCACCAAGATTCTAATGTTTACATTCAAAGTAAAGACATAACTACTGTCCTAGAATCTATGATAAAAATAAATAAATCAAGTGTCATTCCTCATAATGAAAACAAGAGAGAATAAAGGCATTCTTATATCATCTGCTACTAAGGTAATGTTATTAGGTATCGTATAGATATATATACACATGCATGCATAGGTATATTTTTGAAAAGAAGTGTTCATGTGAGAAGCTGTGTTAAAGGCAGAATTTGTCCAGCCGAGAAAGAGAAGTGGAATGAATCAATTTTATTCCAGGTAAAATGATCATATTGAAAAACTAACAATGTTGAAGAAGAAAATAAAAAGGTTCTATTACCAAGTTAGGCTCTAACCCCAAGGTGGCCACACCATTCATCTGAATGAACCTTCAATATCACATGCCTAAAAATTTCCACACACGTTAATGTCCCACCACTTCTTACTCAAAACACTCTGTCATGTGTCTTCCCACATTGCCTTTTAAGAGAACTAATACTATCAGTTTCATCTGACTTAGATATTTATTTCATATTTGCCAGAAGATTCTGGCCAATGTTTTTGAAAGCACATTTAACTATACCATATGCCTCCTTAAATCATCTCTATCAAACAAGCTGTAGGATAAGGCTCTGGTTCATTCTGTTCTGTTTTTCTTTCTTCATAATGTGTTTATGTATATTTACCCAAGTTGTTCTGCTCTTCTTGCCAAATTACAGGTTTGAGGATCTCAACTATTGCAGAACAGCTGTGCTATTGTTGACATCTCACTCAACAAGGGTCAGAGGAGAAGCCCATCCTTCAAGTACTGGGGACACCTGCACTTACACCATAAGGAGAATGCCCTGCGGTGGGGAGGATTCAAAGAACTCCACAGTCTTTCCTATTCAGACTTAAAACACTGGTACAAGTGAGCCACTGGCAGAAGTAAACTGCCAACAATCTACAGATTTCTCACAGAAGAACGACCTCATTACCACCACCTTTACATTATTCCCATTTAAAAACTAAGTATCCAGGGGCACGTGGGTGGCTCAGCCAGTTAAGTGTCCACCTCTTGGTTTCAGCTCAGGTCATGGTCTCGTGGTTTCGAGAGTTTGAGCCCCGTGTCAGACTCCATGCTGACAGTGCAGAGCCTGGTTGGGATTCCCTCCTCCCTCTCTCTCTGCCCCTTCCCCACTCACACTGTCTCTGTCTCTCTCCAAATTGATAAATAAACTTAAGTAAAATAAAATAAATAAATATTAAGAATCCATTCATCTCAATCTGGAAATCTATATCAAATAAAAAAATTTAATAAACAGAAATGTCTCTCAAAGAAAGTACTTCAAAGACCCATTTCAATAACACTAACTAATGATAGGCCTGGATAAGATTTGCCCAGGCAGTTTTAATGTCTGTTTACTCCACAACATCAATTTCCAAATGCAAAGCTATGGTCCTAGCTCTGCTGCTATATTCTTTGTCCCTATCTGCAAGCAAAGCATCTTCATATTAACCTTTTTACAAACTAACATTCACAAGTGTTTAGGTTTTTTTAAAAGAATAATCCTCAAACAAAAATGGAATTCAGGAAGTAACAGCAAGATGCGAAAGGAACTGATAGAGCAGGTTAATGAGATGAGGCACATGTCCATGGGTCCAGCTCTGAGACTAGGCATCTGGCTTTGAGGCTGTCTATCCAGGGTTACTTCACCAGGGTGTTGTTAATTATTGAAGTGAGAGAACAGGGGGAACCATCACCACATCTGTCACCCTCACACAGGAAAACCCTTCATTCGTTCTTGGGCCAGATGTGTTTATTTGAAACATACTAACTAGCTACTTAATGGGTTTGAATTCTTAGCCAAAAGCTAATTAGGCAAACATATTAAGCATCAGTCACCTTACAAGGCTAAACTGTTTCAGTTGTGTTGATTTTTATCCAATCTCATAAGAGAGCTCGTCACCTACAGAGGTATCTAAAGAAAAGTCAAGGCAAAGGAAAGGTCCGAATTACTTGCAACATACTTAGAAGAACAATAATGATATCCCCAAGTGCCCAATATACTAACAAATAAAACCTCATGTTTTGCCTCAGTGGTATCACGTGCTTGATACCAAAAAGAAAGCAGGAAAGCAAGAGAAAGCAAAAGTAATTATCTAAAATGTCCTTCCCCCCAAATCTCCAGTTCTCTTGTAGGTGAAATATTAATGTCAAAAGCCAAATAAATGATGACTTCTCATGTCTGATATTTATTATGTTCTATATGTTTTTTTAAATCACATGTCCTGGGTATTTAGTCAATCTACAAATCACTGAAGAATATCAGCAGTCTCTATAGTCTCTTAAAAAAAAAAAGAGGCAAATTCTAGAGAATACAAACTCAGTGTCTGGGATAAAACAGGCATACTGCATTTTATAACTACTTTGGAAAAGATGGTAAGATGTCTTCCTTAACCAATCATTGCTATTAAAAAGTCAAGATAGTTTTCTGTTCTCTTTTTCCTTTTTTTAAATGTTTATTTATTTTGAGAAAGAGAGCTGGGGAGACTCAGAGGGAGAGGAAGAGAGAGAATCCTGAGAAGGCTCAGCACTGTCAGCACAGAGTCTGATGCAGGGCTCGATTCCACAAGCGGTGAGATCAGGACCTGAGCTGAAATCAAGAGTTGGACGCTCAACCGACTGAGCCACCCACGCACCCCTCTATTCTCTTAAATGGCATGCCCCTCCCATAGGATTCTGGGCATTTTTCTCCTACCTGATATAAGTCTCTGACCACCCCCAGCAATCAAAGGTACTTTTTTGCTCTTAATATAACTCGTAATTCAAAATATTTGAGGAAAATGCATCCATCCTCTCATCTAGCAAACATTTATGAATCTATTGTGTGCGAAGCATTGTGTTTGATGTTACAGATACAGCAGGAATCAAAACAAAATCTATCCTAGCAGGAAAGAGACCCAAGAGAAAATAAATGCTTGGGAGAAAAAAATAACCATGAGAAGGGAATAGGGAGTGCCAAACGCAAGAGGAGAAAGACTGTATTGATTAAATAGGGTGACCAGGAAGGGTTTACCAAGAAGGTGACATGTGAACAAGACCTAAAGAAGGTGAGAATGAGCCACGAGGAGAAGAGCATTTCAAGCAGCGGGAACAACAGGTATACAAGTGCCAACGTAGTTGAGGAACAGCAAAGAGGCCTGTGTGACCATCCCAAAAGCGGCAAAAGGAAGATGAATACTCTGACATGGTGAGGGGCCAGATCCTACAGAACCTTGTAGAACATGGCAATGTTTAGATTTTCACTCTGAGTGGAACAGGAAATATTATCAAGGATTTAAGGGAAAGGTGATATAAATGAACAGTTTTAAAAGGATCGCTATGCCAAGAACAGAAGCAGAAAAACCAGGAGAGGCTAATAAACCTTGTATATTTTATTTGCCTCTGGTCTATATGCAAGATCAATTTAAAGTAATTCTGTATCTTATCTATTATCCTAAACATATTCCTTCCACTGCTTTTGGGCTAAGGAATATCTGAACTGTCCGCAATCATTTCCTTCATAATAGAGTGTAAAAAAAAAATCACAAATGGAAATACTAAATTACTAACGAAATTATCTGTTTAGGTGATTTAAATAAAAGCTCTTCTTCCAAACTAACATCCTTTATTTTAACCAGCTATCATTATGGTTTATATTGTCACACCAAAGAACATGAGAAAACAGACCTTATAGGATGTGGATATTAAATTAAAGCACAAATACTTCCTTGTCCAAGGTATGCCTTATTGAGCCATGCTCCTTTTGCTCTTTAATCTTGATATTTAAACACCATAGTAATTAGTCAAAATCTCACTTTGTAACTCATGTGTGTGTAGATGTGTGTAGGGGCATGTGTAAACTTAATACTACACAGTTCAAAATAATGCTTTGGCTCTGATTATTTAAAGGCTCTAACAATATCTCTTACCCATCCAGATAAATACTTATGGAGCCTTTTAATCAATATTTAAGAAATACAATAAAGCTGACTGAAGCATTTTCAACCTACTAAGAGTATATATGGTCAAAGTACTAGCCAGAGTAGTTTGCCTAGAACTACTATTTCATGTTCATTCTGTACATAAAAAAAAAAGATGCAATAAAAAAAGTAATGCATATTTGTCACCATTTCCTAATAATTTGTACCTAAAATGTTTTTAATATGTTTTAAATGAAGTACTTACTCTCCAACTTTATTCAGTGTAGGTGCGGGACAAAGCATAGAATTAAGCTCCACACTTACTGGGTAAACACCTAGAAAATAAAATGGCACTGAATTAATAAAGAGCTTTATTTTTTCTCAGTTTCATTAATAATATGAAAAACATGGGGTGCCTGGGTGGCTCAGGTGGTTAAGCATCTGGCTCTGGATTTCAGCTCAGGTCATGATCTCATGGTTTGTGAGATCGAGCCCCACATTGGTCTTTGCACTGACAATATGGGGGACTTTCTCTCCTCCACTCTCCCTCTCTCTCTCTCAAAATAAATAAATAAACTTGAAAAATAATATTTAAATTATATTAAAACATAATGGCAAGAAGGGTTTAACAGTGGAACATTAGATATATATTAGAATGAAAAACCAAATAGATTCTCATTGAAAAAGAGGAGAAGGAAAAGAGAATGAAAAAAATAGAGATTCTAGGCCTCACTGATATACAGTGTTGGTAAATTGTGATTTTTTTCTTAGACTAAATTCACATGTATTTGTAGATACTATAAAATTATCATCTTCTCCATCTCCATTTTTTAAGTATCTTAGGCTTTTAAGGATAAGTGATATATATTTTAAAAGCAGAATTTAAAAACAATGGAGAGGGGCGCCTGGGTGGCTCAGTCGGTTGAGTGACCGACTTCGGCTCAGGTCATGATCTCGCAGTTTGTGAGTTCGAGCCCCGCGTCGGGCTCTGTGCTGACAGCTCAGAGCCTGGAGCCTACTTCAGATTCTATGTCTCCCCCTCTCTCTACCCCTCCCCTGCTCACGCTCTGTGTCTCTCTGTCTCTCAGTAATAAATAAACATTAAAAAAAAATTTAAAAACAATGGAGAAAAGATGAATATCCAAAGAAGAATGAAGGTATTTCAAGGCTTCAATAAAATAGTTGTATCTACAATAAATAAATACATTTCATAAAACAGAATGCTTAAATTGCCCTAATAATTTTAATAATATAGGATCAAAAAAATCTGGACTATAAATATTCAGAAAAGTTACATAAACAAATGGATAATCCTGGATATGAGGGATGAAAATATAACCTGACTCTACTCATTTGTTTGAGAATTTAGTTTAATAAACTTAATCTTATGTAGCTAAGGGATAAATATGTTTATATTATAATCAAACACGTACCCAAAGGGAGCTAAGTAAAGCTAACTCTTAGATTCAGATGGCTAGTGAATAAAAATAAAATTACTTTGTCCTCTACAATTGTAGCATCTACTATGAAGCATTTGTTACAAATATTATTGTCTTGCTTTACCAAAATGATGATCCTAACAGGAAAGAGAGGAATTAATTCTGACATTTACCATGCTGAGATCCTCACCACGTTAATTCAACAAACACACACTGAACAGTTGCTGTGTACATAGCCAAAGCTGTGCTATTGGAGTGCTTAGTACCATCAGAAAAACAGCAAAATTGTAGATGCACCTCTCAAAACATAATTCCACCAGAGTTCACAGAGTTATGGTATCTGCCTTACAGATTAAAATTTTAGAAGCCAATATAATCATCGATAAGGAAAAAATGTCTCAATAGAGACCCAAAACGCTCAGAATATTTAAGATCTATTTAAGGAGTTTTTCTCAGAATGAAGATTAAAAACACTATCCTCATCTGCTTTTTTGAAAGCCATGTTAGGGAAAATAAAACCCCATTCCATAAATATGATAATTTTCAATAAACAGTGCTGGGTGGGCACTGAAGATAAAAATACGTGAAACATTCAAAAACATAAAATATATGAAATATCGACAAGGCAAAAAGCCTCTCTCAAGAAGCTGACTGGCAAATTATTGGGACATTAGATGAAGAAAATGAGTGAGCATAAAATAAGGCAATAAGTAGTAGAGTGGTCCAAGATAGTTAGATTTTCAGGCAAGAGTGACAATAAATAAATCTGGAGAAAGAGGCAATTAAATCAAGCAGTTGATGCAGTCCACACAGAATCAAGTTAGGAAAACTGGGTTCAACTCTCAGCTCTGCCCATTATTGGCTGTGTCACCACAGGCAAGTTATTTGACTCTTTCAGCCACTGGACCACTACCCGTAAAATGAGGCTACTCAGGATAGGGTTCAGCATCTCTTAAGTTATGAACAAAGGTTGTAATCATGAAACAACAACAACAACAAAAAATTGTTATTACTACTGGTACTCTCACCAGACTTCATTTCTTTCTTCCTTGATTGAAAAATATAGCATAGTTGATTTCAGCTGGGAAAAAGAGGAAAACACTTGGTACTTATATGCTGTAAAGATATTCAAGCAACATAGAGATTATGAGGAACCTACTTTTTGTGTATGTTTCATTTACAGTGTAAGTACAGAGAACACTCCCATTCCGACTGCCCAAGATGAATCCTCTTCCATTCAAAACAATTTGAAATTCCTCTAGAAGCAAAAAGAAAAACAAACATTTTAACCCCTGCTTTACAAAAAATAAAAAGACATAACTTGAAAGGTCAAGGTACACAGAATTAATTTCTTCATAGTATTCAGCCAACTAGTAACAATGAAGACATCGTTGTCTCCAATTCTACTTGCTTTCTCGGACCCTCTAGGGAAATTCAGGGAAGATATCATTGATTGTCACATAGAAAGGTGACATTATTTAATTTTTTAAACAAAGTGGTTTCCAATAGTAACCAAGAAATTAGAACTAAAGCCTAACACTTATTCCCACGTACCACAGGAACTTCCCCTTACCCTGTCTTCTCTGTCCCCAGTAGAAAGAAAGAAAGAAAGAAAGAAAGAAAGAAAGAAAGAAAGAAAGAAAGAAAGAAGGAAGGAAGGAAGGAAGGAAGGAAGGAAGGAAGGAAGGAAGGAAAGAAAGAAAGAAAGAAAGAAAGAAAGAAAGAAAGAAAGAAAGAAAGAAAGAAAGAGGGAGGAAGAAATTCTATCCTTAGGCAAATATCAGTAGTAAAGAACCCTCTTTGTTTTTCTGTACTCCCAAGTATTAAGATGTGGGAATGTAAAGAAAATTACTTATTCATGTTCTTTGTTTCTTAGAACAGTTTTGTATTTTCTTTAATCTCTGACACCCCATACAGAGTTCTTTAACAGTTTCTTGACATTACTAATCTGGTTTCATTTTCTTTTGCATACAGATTTAGAACCCAGCAGAGGACATGAACTTTGGATTACTAATCATCTATGACCAGTCAATAAAGGAAGTTTATTCAACATATTGCTCAGGACTCTATACAGGGGAAGTAGTCACTAAATGTTAGACAGTAAAATAAAATGCTAGAAAAAAACGTTAACTGATCAAATACCTTGATAGGCCATTAAACATTTGCTATTTAGCTAGAAGAAGGCATATTAACTATTTTAACAGTGATTAACTCTCCATCTTCTCAAGCAATCTCCTAGCAAAATCTAACATATATACAGGAATGTATTATCAAGAAAATATCGCTATGCCACTCTGCATTGAGTATATTATAAAAGGAATTTTACTTATAAAGGGCAGGTAAAACTTACAATGTGACTGTGCAAAAGATCATGGGCTTCAGAGTCAGATAGACAAGAGTCAAATAGGACAATTACTAAAGCAAATACTGACCCACTCTGCCTGGGTTTCCTCATCTGTTGAACCAGTGATTATAAAAATGTCAAATAGTGCTGGTATGAAGATTAAGTAAAGTTATAAAGGCAAAGGGATGCTTTGCGACGTTCAAATGCACTATTCCTTTTAAACATCTCAACCATTAATTAGGGAGTCTAAAAGATATAGAACCTAAGACTATATCCAGAGATTGGGAGGCTCTGTGGTAAATTACACAGCACATTTCCTCTTCCATCAGACCCAATATATTTTTCCTTTTCTAGTAAAGTCAGGTTAAAATGAACTCCAGGTCAGACTTGAAGAAGAAGAAACAGAACAAGCCAGAGAGAATCACTTTCTCTTTGGGTAAGGACAGCCTGGAAATGCTAAAACCTGAGTCTGTTCTTAGCTAATGAAGCCACCTGCTTCCTTCCTGCCATCTACCCATACATCGCTCCCTTCTGTGCCCTGAGCTGGAGGGCACTGTACTTCGGGCCGGTCATCAAATCATGGAGCTCAAAGTCTACAGATACATGACTGTATAATCAGATAAAAGAAAAAAAATCATATTTTATTTTACTTGTCATAGGAAAGGTCTCAAACATGAACTAAATATACAGAAAATTCTAAAAGCCTGTCACACAATATGTTCATTATTTAAAATAACACTCCAATCTTAAAAAATTTGAATTTAAAATAGAAATATTTCAAGGAATTATTTAAAAATTCTTACAGAAAAGGATGCCAAAAAAGTTAATTTTGTTATTCTCATTCCAACACGAGTTTCAAATCATATATTTTAACTAGGGGGAAAAAATACAATTTCTTATATGGTATTTTTAAATTCTAACCACTTACCCCCTACACAGACACTTGAAGGCCGCAATTCCAGGATTTCAGTGCATGACTGAGCTAGTATCTAAAAAGGAAAAAAGAAGACCGAGATAGAGAACTAAATTATAACATGTAAAGTGCATTATAAGATTGCTAATAACCTCAAGGTCCTCCCCTTAACTTTAATAGATGACAGAGAAAAACCTATTAACTATCGTATATACAGCTACCAAGCTCTTAGGAAATTTCTGTGCTGTCTTCCAGTATATATTCTACAATTGTAGACTGTAGGAACCCTTACTCGATTAGAGTAAATATAAATAGGCACCAATAAAGTGGATGTTGCCTCAAAGTCTGGTAGCCTTGAATACAGATTTTGTATTTCTAAAATTTCTTGGTGGCCATGAAATCAATGCTGACTTTCCCTATTAGGCAAAAACAAGATAGCAAATCAGACCCCCTCTTTAATTCTGAAAATTTAATGTGATTTTATTAAGAGGTTCAATACAATATCCATAAAGAAGCACTTCTGTATTTCTGGCATTTCTATCCGATTTCTCAGCCTCCTTTCCCACGGATGCTAACCCACCTTGTATGCAGCAAACCTTATGGTTGGAGGACACAGGCTCCTTAGATGAGCCCAACATTTTCCTCAAAAACACAGACTCTGTACTCCAGCATGCCCAGAGCACAGGAACAGAATGGCCCTTCTTAGCTTGTTCTGAGAAACGGAAACCACCATACAAGGCACAAGGCTACAAGTGAAAAACAACAATGATGAAATAAGCTGGCCTGAATGGACCCAACAATCCTGTCTTTATTTTTAGAACTGCTCTGCACTTCATTATCAAATTCAGACAAATTCCAGATGATCTTTGAACGACATTCCTTTCTTGACAGAGTTGAAGACAGATGACGTACAATGGTCTCTAGTATCTCCTGCTCGTAACTAGAACAGGAAAGAAGGAAATAGAAACGCTTTCTATGCTTTCTTTAATAACAGTGGAAGTATAAATTGTCAGACTCTAAAAGTCAGCTGGTAATTTTTGCTGCTGAATATGCATCACTGAAAAGGGGAATCATTTGTACTTTTTAAGATCACTTCTCAGTGAATCCACTTTTCACAAAGCAACTGAAGCTTTAGTGATTAGGAAACAAATACAGTAAAATTTTATATCTGAGACATTCTGGATGAGGCCTATTTAAACTCAGAAATGACCAAAAAGATTGATTCCATGGTCACCCACAGACCTTTCAATGCCCAAAGACCTCCTCTTGGTCTGTTATTTTATCTCCTATAATCAACACTCATTCCTCTGAAGACTGTGTACCTTTGTTCAATTAAGAATTGGGGAAAGAATTGAGGACCACTGTCAAAGGTTAACATGCCCTCTTGGAGGGCAAGTATCTCAAATCAGTGACCTCCTTAAATATTTTAACACGATACAGGTAACAAGACTCTGAAAGGAACAAAACAGAAAAGTTTTGCTAAAGGAATATGGAGCTAAAAAGGTTCTGACAAAAATGGAGCATTATAGCATTCACTTTGGCCGATCTGAGGTAAAAGAACAGTGAGCCACACAGACGGAGGGGTCAAAGGAAAACCGTAAAGCCTCCAAATCTACTCTACCTGCCAGCAAGTCTGAGGGAATCTATTTTAAAATAGATCCCTTAAGGAGATCAGTTCTCAATTTCTTTATTAGTTATTTCAGGCACACCTCTGGCAGCATTACTGAAAATGTTTCAAACATCAAGAAAAATTATGAGAGGCTTAAAGACGGAATCCACTGGAAACTGTAACCATTTTTTTAAAAATTGCTTAGAATAAGATAAATCAAGAAATTACAATGAGGGGGCGCCAGCGTGGCTCAGTCAGTTAAGCATCGGACTTCGGCTCAGGTCACGATCTCACAGTTCGTGGGTTCGAGCCCTGCTTGTCTCTGTGCTGACAGCTCAGAGCCTGGAGCCTGCTTTGGATGCTGTGTCTCCCTCTCTCTGTGCTCCTCCCCCACTTGTGCTCTGTCTCTCTGCCTCTCTCAAAAATAAGTCAACATTAAAAAAAAAGAAATTAGGGGCGCCTGGGTGGCGCAGTCGGTTAAGCGTCCGACTTCAGCCAGGTCACGATCTCGCGGTCTGTGAGTTCGAGCCCCGCGTCAGGCTCTGGGCTGATGGCTCAGAGCCTGGAGCCTGTTTCCGATTCTGTGTCTCCCTCTCTCTCTGCCCCTCCCCCGTTCATGCTCTGTCTCTCTCTGTCCCAAAAATAAATAAAAACGTTGAAAAAAAATTTAAAAAAAAGAAATTACAATTAGATTTTCCAAAGGTCATGTCAAAGAATATGCAACCCAGAATGACCTGTGTGAATTTCTAAAATTGTCTTAGTTTTGTCTCTTCTACCAATATTGACCATAATTAAATCAGATCTCAAAATATTTAAGACAAATGTGTGTATCTTGACTTTCTCTTTTAATTTGATGTAATCCATCATATAGTTCAAAAAGACAGTTCCAATAGCAAAATCAAATCATTAATTCTTGTGGCGTTCTCCATAAAACTGGAGAATAAATAACTTTAAGTACTATTGATGGTATACATCTCTGAAGCCAGACCCTATTTATCCCTTGTAAGGTATTTTGATTTTAAAGAAAAAGGTTCAAAATTATTTAGAAATTTATTTTCTATTCAAGTCTGAGATTAAAGAAATCACACTACATTAAGCAGAAGCTAAGAACAGCTAAATATTGATTATATAGTGCAATATATTGTATAATATACATTTATACATTTACATTCATTTATACATTTATATTCTTATATAATATATAAGAATACATTTACATTAGTTTAATATTAATACTTATTTTAATAAAATGAATTTTATAGAAATGACATTACTGAATGGAAAAGTGACTCCGGTAACACATTCATTGAAAGGCAAGTAGTTTGGGGACACCTGGGTAGCTCAGTTGGTGGAGCATCTGACTCTTGGTTTCAGCTCAGGTCATAATCTCACAGTTTCATGGGTTCGAGCCCCACATCAGCCTCTGCACTGTCATCTTGGGATTCTCTCTCTCTCCCTCTCTCTCTCTCTGCCCCTACGCCACTCATGCTGTCTCTGTCTCTCTCAAAAATAAATAAACTTAAAAAGAAGAAAAAAAAAAAGAAGGGTAAGCATTTTAGACAATGAGTCATAAAATTGGACTCATCATCTAAAGTAATTCAGTTGAATTCCCCACAGGACATTACCTACCCCCTTCTAAAGTTTGTATTGATTTTTTTAAATATATTTCTTTGGACCTTATGTTATATTAGTTGAGTATACGAATCACCTCCTCTATTAAAGACAAACTCTTTTGGGGTATAAAAATAGGATATTATACTATACAACCCTTTAGAACTAGCAAATTGTTTTGTACATGTAGTACAACCGATAAATGCTTAGGGAATACAGGTTACATGAATTAATGAGAATATAAAAAATGTCTTTCTAGTAAGCAAAGCAACAACCATATTATGACTATGATAAAGCAGAATAAAGTTATGTGAAAAAGCCAGTAAGTTGTGAATGTTGGAAATCCAGAAACCCATAATTTGAGAGGAAGTTCACCCAAACCACGCAAAACATTTCCAAATGAAAAACAATCAAAGAGAGGGACGGAGAATGCACTGGGGAGAAATTGAGACAGGAGAGTGTATGCATTTTTAAAAAATAAAATTTGTCCTAAATTGGATTTTTCCATCTAGGGTTTACCATGTTCCTGTATTAAGAAAATAACACCTGGGTAGCTCAGTCAGTTAAGCGTCTGACACTTGGTTTCAACTCAGGTCATGATCTCACAGTTTCTGAGTTCAAGCCCCGTGGTACAGTTTGCACAGACAGCACAGAACCTGATTAGGATTCTGTCTCTCTCTCTGTCTCTCTCTCTCTCTCCCTCCCTCTCTCTCTCTCTCTCCCCATCCCCTGTACACATGCTCTCTCTCTCTCTCAAAATAAATAAATAACCATTTTTTTAAAAAAGGAAAACAACTGGAAATTCAAATAATTCAATGTTTGTATGTATAAACAGTTCCATAAACACAAAACAGTTTATAATTTATTTTCACCAAGTAATTGCACAAGTTCAAATGTTCAAGATATCAAAATAGGCCCATTATATTAAAATTGTCATCACTAAATGACAACTGACAGAGACGGCAAATATTTTAAACACTCTAGCTAATTTTTACTAAATTAAATACTGTTATTGATTGATTGAACACTGGATCAGGTGTCCCATCTATGATAATTGATGCATTATCTTTCATATCTGCACTTCCATCATTTGTACAACAGAGCATCTTGTAAGGATGTTTCTTCAAATATGTGTTGCCATCTGTCTTCATTATATCTCAATAGACGCAGAAAATAGTTTCCACTAAAGGTTGGCCTTGGTTGACATCAGAGAGAGCTAATAGCACCATAGACCAAATTTAAAGACATGCCAAGTGCTATTAATAAAACCAGGGCACTGCACACACTAGATGCAAAACTGCATCATTTGAGATTCTGAACTGTTTATATATATATATATGTGTGTGTGTATATATATACATATATATACATATATAATATAAATTATATATGCATATATACATATATATAATATAAATTATATATATGCATATATACATATATAATATAAATTGTATATATGTATATATATAATATATATTATATTTTATATATTTATATATTATATATAATATACATTATATGTAAGTATATATACATATATAATATACATTATATGTATATATACATATACATATAATGTATATTATATATAATATATATAAATATATTATAATTAATATATAATATAAATTATATATATGTATATATACATATATATAACATAAATTATATATATGTATATATACATATACATATGTATATATACATATATATAATATAACATATATATGTATATATACATATATATAATATAAATTATATATATAATTTATATATATTTATATATATTATATATATATTATATATAAATATATATAATTTATAAATTATATATATAATGATAAATTATATATAATTTATATTATATATATGTATAGATATACATATATATTATATACACACACACACACACACACACACACACACATATATATAAATTGGCAAAGAACTTGATGGTCACCATGAAGAAAAGTATACTACTGAAGCATCTGTTCACTCACAAGCATCTGTTCACTCAAAAAGTAATATTAGTGTTAAGGGATATTTACAAATGAAAATAATAGGTACATTATTACCTACTCCCTACTCTTAAGTCCTCAAATATTAATATGTGTAACAAGACTGAAATTTACTAAAAGTCAAACTTCCTAAATTTAGTACAAATATCAGCAGTCAAAAATTCAAAAGATTATGAAGGAAACTGAAGAAGATACATTCCGTGCAAATGGATTAGAAGAATAAATATTGTTAAAATGTCAATACCACCCAAAGCTATCTACACATTCAATGCAATCCCAATCAAAATTGCACCAGCATTCTTGAAACTAGAACAAGCAATCCTAAAATTTGTATGGAACCACAAAAGACTCTGAATGGCCAAAGTAATATTGAAGAAGAAGACCAAAGCGGGAGGCATCACAATCCCAGACTTTAACCTCTACCACAAAGGTGTAATCATCAAGACAGCATGGTATTGGCACAAAAACAGACACATAGACCAATGGAATAGAATAGAAACCCCAGAACTAGACCCACAAACGTATGGCCAACTCATCTTTGACAAAGCAGGAAAGAACATCCAATGGAAAAAAGACAGTCTCTTTAACAAATGGTGCTGGGAGAACTGGACAGCAACATGCAGACGGTTGAAACTAGACCACTTTCTCACACCATTCACAAAAATAAACTCAAAATGGATAAAGGACCTGAATGTGAGACAGGAAACCATCAAAACCCTAGAGGAGAAGGCAGGAAAAAACCTCTCTAACCTCAGCCGCAGCGATTTTTACTTAACGCATCTCCAAAGGCAAGGGAATTAAAAGCAAAAATGAACTATTGGGACCTCATGAAGATAAAAAGCTTCTGCACTGCAAAGGAAACAATCAACAAAACTAAAAGGCAACCGACGGAATGGGAAAAGATATTTGCAAATGACATATCAGACAAAGGGCTAGCATCCAAAATCTATAAAGAACTCACCAAACTCCATACCTGAAAAACAAATAATCCAGTGAAGAAATGGGCAGAAAACATGAATAGACACTTCTCTAAAGAAGACATCCAGATGGCCAACAGGCACATGAATAGATGCTCAACGTCACTCCTCATCAGGGAAATACAAATCAAAACCACACTGAGATACCACCTCACACCAGTCAGAGTGGCTAAAATGAACAAATCAGGAGAGTATAGGTGCTGGTGAGGATGTGGAGAAATGGGAACCCTCTTGCATTGCTGGTGGGAATGCAAACTGGTGCAGCCACTCTGGAAAACAGTGTGGAGGTTCCTCAAAAAATTAAAAATAGATCTACCCTATGACCCAGCAATAACACTGCTAGGAATTTACCCAAGGGATACAGGAGTACTGATGCATAGGGGCACTTGTACCCCAATGTTTATAGCCGCACTTTCAACAATAGCCAAATTATGGAAAGAGCCTAAATATCCACCAACTAATGAATGGATAAAGAAACTGTGGTTTATATCAACAATGGAATACTACTTGGCAATGAGAAAGAATGAAATATCGCCTTTTGTAGCAACGTGGATGGAACTGGAGAGTGTGATGCTAAGTGAAATAAGTCATATAGAGAAAGACAACTACCATGTGTTTTCACTCTATGTGGATCCTGAGAAACTTACCAGAAGACCATGGGGAGGGGAAGGAAAAAAAGAAAAAAAGAGGTTAGAGAGGGAGGGAGCCAAAACATAAGAGACTCTTAAAAACAGAACAAACTGAGGGTTGATGGGGGGAGGGAGGGAGGGGAATGTGGGTGATGGGCACTGAGGAGGGCACCTGTTGGAAGGAGCACTGGGTGTTGTATGGAAACCAATTTGAAAATAAATTTCATATTTAAAAAAAAAATTCAAAGGAATCCCGAAAAATGGTAATAATAATTATCATTTATTGGGGACTAATTATGTTCCAGGAAGTGTGCTAAGCACTTTATCTAAATCTCTTCAGTTAATCCTCTCAAGTCTTATGAATACATAGTATTTTCTTGTTTATTTATTTATTTTGAGAGAGAGAGGGAGAGCATGTGTGCAAGAAAGAGAGAGGGGAAGGGGCAGAGAGAGAGGAAGAAAGGGAATCCTAAGCAGGCTCCCTGTGCTTGTCAGCACAGAGCCCAACGCAGGGCTCAATCTTTCAAACCATTAGATCATGACCTGAGCCGATATTAAGAGCCACCCATGGTGCACCCCAAATACATACTATTTTTATCCCCACTTGATTGATGACAAAACTGAGGCTTAGAGAGATATTTTCTTTACTGTTAATTTTTTTTTTTTTTTTTTTTTTTTTTTTTTTGCTAAGAAAGTAGTTTTTAAATAACATAGCAAGATCTTCTCAGGTTTGATTGACTCTAAAGCCTATTGTAATCAGTGCACTCTGCTATCCTCCAGGCTTATGAGAGACAGTCTAATCATTACAAAATCTAATATCTACAAAACCTGTGCAATTTATCTGTCTGTTTTGCCCAGATTCTTTTTACACTATCAAAATGATCTAAATCTATCTCATTTCAAATAAAAATCACAATTCTATTCAGCAATATCACTCACTCCGTCTTTATCTCTTTCCTTCCTGTGTTTTTGTGCACTTCTATGCATTTTATAAGCTGCATCTTTGAAAAACAAAATTTGAATCCTACTATATGGAGTTGTTGTTTGCTTTTTCAGTTAATATAATTACAAAGTTCTCCCCATGTCAAGTAAATAATGGCACATCCGGATAGTTTACAAATATTAAATGATGTCTTAGAACAGTGTTTCTCAAATCTTAATGAGTGTACAAATCACCTAGGATATTGTTAAAATACAGGTTCTGGTTCAGTAGGTCTTGAGAAGAGTCCCAAGATTCTGCATTTCTAACAACCTCCCAAATGATGCCACAGACTGCTGGTCTGTGGGCCACACTGAGTAGCAAGGGTTTAGAAAATATATATGTTCCAGTAATAATGAACACACATAAGTTTCAATGTCTGGCTCATATGCAGTGAAATATCACATCAATGGAGTGATAATCCTTACACACAAGGCAGGAATAATACAAACATTTATCAAGTGTATACTATGTATGCATATAGGCCCAAAGATTATTAAAAATCTAATTACTGGTCAGTGTCAATAGATACCGATATTTCCAAGACTCTGGATGGATACAGACAAAGGACATTCTATAGTGACAGAAAGCAGACCAGTGGCTTCCAGGAAAAAAAGGGAAGGGCAAAGAGGGAGGAAACTTTGGTGGATAAGTTCATGATCTTGATTGTGGTAGTATTTCCATGGATACTTTCTACATAAAAATCTGTTAACATTTATCAAATGGTACACTTTAAATATATGCAGTCTGTTATCTGTCAATTATACTTCAACAAAGCTATCTTAACATGAAAAACAAGTAAAATTTATGTTATATTTTATCTTCAAAACTATTCCATGAAGCTTTCACCCCCATTTTTTAAATTTATTTATTTTTATTTTTTTATTTTAGAAACAGAGAGCACAAGTGGAGGAGAGGAGCAGAGGGAGCCAGAGAGAGAATTTTAAGCAGGATCCATGTTCAGCATGGAGCCCAACACGGGGCTCAATCCCAAGACCTTAGGATCATGACCTGAGTTAAAATCAAGAGTAAGACACTCGACCAACTGAGCCATCCAGCCACCCCTCATCTACATTTGATGGGGTTTTTATAGATTTAAAATTTCGAATTCCACTGACTTTGAATAAATTAAAACTTTATATCATCCTATCAATTAGTAATATATAGGATATGCAAATGCTTAGGGCCCTCTCTTGATTTATTTTTGCTTTCTATTGTCTTATTTTATTATCGCTTTCTATCTCAAATGTGTTTTGTTCAGATAGAACACTTGTACTTCTTACTTCTCAGCATAATCCAGAACTTAAAAGACAAGAGAGGATGGGGCGCCTGGGTGGCTCAGTCGTTAAGCGGCCGACTTCGGCTCAGGTCACGATCTCACCGTCCGTGAGTTCGAGCCCCGCGTCGGGCTCTGTGCTGACAGCTCAGAGCCTGGAGCCTGTTTCAGATTCTGTGTTTCCCTCTCTCTCTGCCCCTCCCCTGTTCATGCTCTGTCTCTCTCTGTCTCAAAAATAAATAAACGTTAAAAAAAAAAAAAAAAGACAAGAGAGGCTATGCTAGAACCACAAAAGGTCCTAACTCTGGTTTGAGGGCACCAGAAGCACTTGGAAAACTAAAATCAAACTGTGTTTAGAAAACTTAATTTGTTACTCCATCGTAGAACACATATTTTTTTTTTCATAAAAGTAATGATGTCAATGGCATTGAAGGGTATTTCGGTTTCATGTGTTTCTAGAACTTGCCTGAGTCCTGGGAACAGAAAGGACATTTGGAGCCAGAAGGACATTTGGGGTTTTTTTTGTTTTGTTTTCTTTCATTTTTCTCCATTTTTTCTGGATGTGGAACTGGCTTTAGGAGAATTTTTGATACAGAGTAAGTTAGTCCTTGTGCCTCCCTCACTCATGGTGTCACCTAGGTTACTAGACACACAGATATCCCTTTTCTAAATGCCATCACTGTCCAGGTTTTCTGCTGCCCAAAATATTCTATTTCAATGAGGCTGTTCTCATTTCATGAACTTATTCACACTAATACATACATAAGTATATGAAATGATGGCCTTTCAAACAACCTAGATGGGGTTATACCTTGAAGAGAAATTTTTTACCCATAAAAATCCCTACATATGGAAATTCAGGTAACACAACCATTTAGTAAAGCAAGAAATGCAAGCAGCATGAGGGAAAACGTTCTCTAAAATGGGATGCCTACATCGGAAAATGAGGTCTGTTTATATGTCTGCATGACAGAGACTTGTTCCTCTGTTATTCTTTTTCTTGGTTTCTTTCTCTCCTACATTTGTGAAAACTTTGTAACCTACAGTTGCACCCACAGGGCCAGGCTGGGTAGGAAATGAAGGTATGAACTTCCAGGAGAGAGAGATCTAAGCAAAGTAGCCATTGGTATACACAAGGCCATCTGCAAGACTTGCGTTTATAAGCCAGTGCAAATCTATAATAGAAAAGAAGTTAAAATACATAGAATTCTAAATTCTGGTTCTTTGTGTAAAAATTCTACATTCCAACATGTTGTCCCAAACTGTGAATTAAATGCCTAAAGATGGTTTTATATATTTAATCTCTATAATCACAGTCACTGTCCTTTCTCGTTATCAAAACTTTCTGTCTTATTTAAAATGTGTTTGTTTTGGGATGCCTGGGTGGCTCAGTCGGTTAAGCGTCCGACTTCGGCTCAGGTCATGATCTCACAGTTCGTGGATGTGAGCCCCGAGTTAGGCTGTGTGCTGACAGCTCAGAGCCTGGAGCCTGCTTTGGATTCTGTGTCTCCCTCTTTCTGCCTCTTCCCCCACTCTCTCTCTCAAAAATAAACATTAAAAAGAATTTTAAATGTATTTGTCTTGAATGCTTTCTTTTAAATGTATGATAAAAAGTCTGCCATGCATTATGATAATAAAGTCAAAACCTAAATATTTCCCCTCTTCCAAGTTGTTTGGGGTAAAACTCCAAGTGGAACAATAGCATTCACTCTTACAAACTGTCATTATTTTTTTGTTGCTAACTGGTTGTATATAATTTTAATTCACTATTTGCACAATTCTGATAATCAAAATTTCTCATTAGTTCCGTGTACACTGTAAATACTAATTTCATGGAATTTCTCTATTGGGCAAGGGAGGGGGAGAGAATAGATAAGGTTATTTATGCCTCCTTCTGGGTTGGTTGTTGGTTAGCAGTAAGACCAGATGCAGCCTTAGGAGTCAGCTCTGACCTTGTGCCTGCTGGCCTCTCTGAGACTATAGATGTTTGGCAGAAGATCAAAGTAGATCCCTTTGTGCTGTCGCTTCTCTGCAGAGCTACTTGAATGAAGTACCAGAATGGTGTTTCACCCTGACTACTCCAGGCATGTTCCAAATTAATTTGGATTGAATCTACATCTACTGTCATGTGGTCCGGTTGCAGGATTTCATGGTATGCCAAATTTACATATAAAGTAACAAGCGGCAGAGATGTATCCTGAAGCTAGAACCGGCAATATTTGTGGGAGCACAGGTAAGGACAACTGCTAAGTCAGACACAACTCTTTCAAGAATCTCATTGGTTACAAAGCGATTTTTTATCTTGTTTGTCTTTAAAGTTACAATCAGTTCTTTATATGTATGGAATAATAATCAGGCAAAATGACAGCATTATTGAGGAACCATCTACAACAGAAATAACCAGACAGCATCATATTTTATCTCTTCTTTCTTAGATATTTTAAGAAGCATATTAAACCATGTAATGAGATCTTATAAATTCCTCAACATATTTACATCATGAACACAGGCTATAATTATAGATATGGGGCATGGAAGAAGTAGTGAAAGCCATATTATGGCCTGAAAAAAATGCATACAATGTATATAGTTGTGGCCTTTTTCTTCTGGCCTTTATGATAAAATGGGATTAATTAGTGGAGAACCCTGGTTGAGATATACCCAAGATAAAATTTAGCAGAAATTAGTTAAGATGGGGAAATGAAGTCAAAGTATGACTTAGGACATACCATGTCTCTCAAGTTTATGTTGAAATATCTAGGTTTTATGATTTGAGAATCAAGCATTCAGTTAAAAAAAAGAAAAATTTCCCACAACTAAGATAAACCAAAATAGATTTTAACATCTGTACTTTTTCCAATTTCTAAATGGCAATAGAAAGGTTATAATATTGGAAAATAGAATAGAGCCTATTCCAGAAGAAACTAGGTAAACATTTCTCTAATGAATGATAATGCCATATATTCAAAACCAATCTAATATAAAAAGCAGATAGCACAATATATTAAAAATAGCAGCTGCTCAATTAATGTTTATTGAATTAATTGAAAGAGTACCTGTAAAACTTTCTAATAAAAATCATGAGCATTTTGACTATAAGACAAATAAATGAAGTGTGTAACACTGAACAGTTAAGCATACAAAAAAATACAGAGCTTAATTAGGTGCTACTTGAATTAATCAAATCACATCTTCAGTCACACACATGAAGAGAAAGCTTATTTGCATAGTACAAATTTTGGTAATCACTCGCACCCATAAAGCAGCAAACCAAATGGAAAAAAAATAAGGAACAATAAAACAATGCGAAAAGAAACATGAATTTAATATACATATCTTCTTTTTTTAATGTTTATTTATTTATTTTGAGAGAGAGTACAAGCAGGGAAAGAGCAGAAGGAAAGGGAGAGAGACAGGGAGAAAGAATCCCAAGAAGGCTCCCGGCTGCCAGCCCAGAGCCTGAACAGGACTTGAACTCATGAACTGTGCGATTATGACCTGAGCCAAAACCAAGAGACAGCCTCAACCAACAGAGCCACCCGGTGCCCCTAATATACGTTATTTTCTTAAGAAAAGAAGGTTAATTCTAGATAGGATATGTGAAAAGAGAAATAAATAAATAAATCCCACTGAATGGTTTCCTTTGTGATCTCATTTTTAAAGGTCTATTCTAAATATTAGAGATTTTTCCCCAAAAATAGAATATTGCATTACACTTAAATTCAACTGCTACCCAAACATCTATAACATTTTTTAAACATCATTAAAAATTAAAAATATTCATCCTAGCAATAAATTTTAACACTGACTTTGGGTATATAACATCATCTACAGTAGAACATTATAGATAATTTACAGGCATCCAAGGTATATCTTTAACAGATAGAAACCGCGAATTTCCATGACATACAACATGTCAGAAAATATCTGTAAGGATAAGAATAAGTCTAAAAAAGCAAGCATTTTTTTTCCTTACTCAGGGAGTAGTTTTAAGGATTCCAAGCTTCTATCTCATAAGGAAAAATCACTGAACAGCATTATTCCAAAGGTCCCAACAAAATGAAGCCTTAGTAATTAACCATATATTTGCATAAAATAAGCAGCTAAAACAATTGTAAGGATGTTTTCACAGTCTTTTCTTGTTTGCTTTTTAGCTTTCAGTGTTCAGATGATCTTTATTTTCTCTCTGGCTGCCAAACATCCCTATCAAATATATTTTTCTTTACGAGGTGATACATCAATGAAAAACAATTATAATTTGTAATCATAGGGCACCTGGCTGGCTCAGTCAGGAGAGCATGTGACTCTTGATCTCAGGGTTGCAGGTTTGAGCCCCACATTGGGTGTAGAGATTACTTAAAAATAATAAAATCTGGGTGGCTGGGTGCCTAGGTGGCCCAGTCAGTTAATCATCTGACTTCGGCTGAAGTCATGATCTCATGGTTCATGAGTTTGGGTCCCACATAGGGCTCTCTGCTGTCAGTGCAAAGCCTGCTTCAGATCTTCTGTCCCCTTCTCTCCCTGCTCCTGCCCTGCTTGTTCTTGCTCTCTCTCAAAACAAATAAATGAACTTTAAAAAAATAATAATAAAATCTTGGGGCGCCTGGGTGGCTCAGTCGGTTAAGTGTCCATATCTTGATTTTGGCTCAGGTCACACTTTCACAGTTTGTGGGTTCCAGTCCTGCCTCAGGCTCAGGGCTGACAGGGCAGAGTCAGCTTGGGATTCTCTCTCTCCCTCTCTGCCCCTCCCCTGCTCACACACTTCACTCTTTCTCTCTCAAAATAAATAAGTAAACTTAAAAAAAATAATAAAATCTTTAAAAAAAAGTAATTTGTAATCACATGTTTTGGTTGAGTTCATTTCTAAAAAGTGCTTGAAGCTTCAAAATACCAGTTGCTCAATACAGCTCATTCTGCACTGGCCCATTGCTAAAAATGGATTCTCTCTTCCTTCCAAGTAAGCGAGTTGTATAAGCACAAGTGACAAATTTTTAAACAAACTTTTACTCTAAGAAATCTAAGGAAGAATGTGAGTTATAATCATTGCCTTTTACTCTTCTCAGCTCCAAACATAACAGATGAGTCGTTCTGATTATACTGTTGGTGACAATAATGCCCATATCACAAATTGTGAAACAAAAACCCCAAATGACATTTAGGTCCTCTGCATCTCACAACTACAATTTTCAAAAACGATTCATATTAGCAAGTCTTCCTTTCTTGCTACAACATAGAAATCTGCCAAAAATGGTTGCGATTTGAAACAAAAGCTTATCATCTTTTTTTTTTTTTTTTTTAGTCAACACAAACTCAGAATAATCATTTAGTGCTTTCTTAAAGGATGAAGAATCTCCATAAAAAGCACACTGAAGTTATGGATAAAGTTATAACAAATGAACTATTTGTTTCAGAATCTAAAGAAATTGAGTTCCAGCAAGTTTTTCACTCTGATGCATATATTATTTCATATTAGTCCTATTTGCCCACTCTCTTGTTTTCTTAACTAAAACATGAAATCCATCTGTCATTCTAAGTCAATATTTGTCCTATCTGATTTTTTAAAATCCATAGTGGCAAATAAAATATTTCCCTATGTAACAAGAATAGTAAAAAAAAAAAAAAAAAAGCCTTATCAACTCTTCTATTTAGTTTTACATTCAAACAAACATGCCTCAAAGCAGTCAACTCAGAAAAGTCAAGGGTACCATACCTATCCTTGTAACCCAACACCATAAACGTGTGTTAAACATAGTTAGTTTAAAAAAAAATGCTTCCAAATAAATTGAGAATTATTATATTTGGGTAAAAATAAGATATAACTCAGAAATCATGCATTTATCTATTATAATTCATATTGGTGGTACATTTAATTCATAAATCTTAATCACTGTAGCCTCCTTTTCAATGTCCTTCTACTTGATTGAATTTGTTTTCAAGAAAAGGTAAGCCTCCAAAGGTCATCTTTTGTAGCCCAACAGATTGATGTTAAAAAACAACCTTCTGGCACTTGAGTTTGGCTATGTAATGCTATGGCTAGTTTAGTTTTCTCACAAAATATCACAAAGCTGTATTTATTCAAAGTAGGTTTGATTTTCTTAAACTATAGTCCCAACCACATAAAGAAAAAGAATAATATTGTTATCAAGTAAAATTATCATGCAAATGCAAACAGAGCATTGGACTATAGACATCAAGATAAGATTATAAAATTTCAGTACATAAAATGAATAACTTAAAACAAATTTTCTATTTGTATTTTTTAGTTAATTAACATCCGGAAGGAATGAAGTGTCTAATTAGAATATACGTCAGAGATGCCTGCGTGACTCAGCCAGTTAAGCATTCCACTTGTGATCCTGGCTCAGGTCATCCATCATCTCAGGGTCATGAGATCAAACCCTGTGTCGGACTTCATGCTGAGCACGGAGCCTGCTTAATATTCTCTCTCTCTCTTCCTCTCTGTCCCTCTCCCCCACCTGCACTCTCTCTGTCTTAAATAGAATAGAATAGAATAGAATAGAATAGAATAGAATAGAAGAATAGATGTCAAAAATATTTAAATGTATTTGAATATAGTGGACTATAATAGCTATTGATTTTTTTTCCCTACCCAGAACACTTTTTCACCCTTAACATGTCTATGAACAGTGTTTCCTTTCTAATGAGAAAGTGTTCTCCAGTCCATGTGGTCTGAGTGATGCTATGGATCATGATACCTCCTCCTTCTCTGCCTTGCTGTCAATCTCTTATCATGGGGTAGGCATGATGCTCAGGCTGGCCCAAATATGTTGACAGGGATGAGCACTTTACTCAACTGACTCACTCAGAGTCCTTATCTGGGACAGAGTATACTGATGCCCCAGAACAATAGCTCTCTCTTTCCAATATGCTTGGTAATTGAGGCCCATAGAAGCCTGAAACCTTTGGCAATTACCTTTATCGGACACTCATTTGAACAAGAAAAGTATGAGGCTAATAAAATCATGGGTAAATTTTACAAAGAGAGATCCTAAGAACATAGACCGATTCTCTGGATCCAATTGTACTTGAGGTAATTTCCTCCCTCTGCACCACCCAGTTATATCAGCCAATAACTTTTTTTTTCCTCTTAAGCTAGTATGAATGTGGTTTTTATAAACAAAGTCATAATACAGTGGAATATAAATAAGAAGATGAAATAAAAGTTATATGGAATCATGTTAATTCAAAATATTCTCTGGCAAAGAAAAAAATTGATTTTTTTAATCTTTACATACACCATAACTATATTATAAAACTATGAAAATATGTTCAAAAAGCACTGATTTTATTTTCCATTCATTGATAAATATAAATTAACCAATAACTATTTACCCAGTGCTATATTAGGCACTAGACAAAAAAAGGATTAGGAGGAAATACAGTCCCAACCTTCCTGCCATTAATGTGAAAGATGTTATAATGAGACACTTCATCTATATTCAGTACTAAAGATTCTTGGATAAATAGAAGCCCAGAAGAAGCTGATTTATTGTGAGCCTCATATTATAGTCAATCTTTTGTTAAAAAGAGCCCTAGAAACTGGTTTCCAATTTTGAGTAATCCTACCAGTTTGGGGATTTTCCTGTGGATATATCTTTACAGTTAGCTCAGACTTTAGATTTTTTTCATCAAACCATGATTTTATAGAGATTTTCACAACTAAGCAGTCAACATTCGTAGCAGAACCTGCTAAAATCACTTAAACTGAGGTCTTATCAGAATGTTCATTAGGTACCTCTTCTATGAAAATGATTTGCAGTAAAGAAAACAATTTTGCAGTATCTTCTCATCTCATTAAAACATAATGTAGACACCTTTCTTAGAAACTTTTCAAAACAACAATAGACATTACTGAGAAAAAACAATTTGGCTGCAAAGGTCAGATGAAGCTTACATTTCCAGTACTATGAATGAAGCTATTTTTTGAAATGTATATTGCACTTTTTCCCCCTTTATAAACAACCTATTACAGTTTTATTTAAATGTCCTACACGTATAAGTGATCATTTCCTTCCTATTTATGTTCCTATACTTCCCTGTTAGGTACTTAGGAACTCTGGCATTAGCTGCCATCACCTAGGATATAGTGTTCTTAATTCTTTTGGATCAGGGTTATTTATAAAACCAGTTTCACAACTGATTTATCTCTTCTGCTTAATACATTCTGAGGTACTCTATAAAAAAATTGTTGAAATAATTGCAAAGAGTATAACATCCCATGGCCTTGCTTTTAGGGGAAAAGAAAAGGAGAGAGGGGGGTTTTCCACAGAGAATTTTTATTTTTATTCTTTCCATATTATTCACCAATCTGAGGTGTTATTTTATTTTGAATGCTACCATCCAAAGCACTGCATTATGAAACACTGAACCAGTACCCATGTGGTACTCACACGTCAGTCTGACCTATACTAGTTCGAATACTAGTTCAAAATTCATTTTCAAATCAAAGCCTGGTAATCACCTTTCCAAGAAACCCAAAATAATTGTTTAACATTCTAACATATTAAAGATAATCTAAAGAGGAAAACAGAAGAATTATGTCCTGTGTTTGTAGGCAACAGGAGGGGAGAAAACACAAGAGGAGGAACAATGACTGAATTCTGAAGTTTTCTGACTTGAACATTTTGCTGGACCTCCACTTCCGAAAGGGACATTCCCCACAGGGACTTCCCAGACCCAGTCCCACTTCTCTCCTGTCCCTCTGTCCAATTCCAGTGTGTTCTCTAGCACTCTGTGCCCCTCTGTAAAAACAGCTTTCACTCTCACTGCTTCCAGATGGGGGGCAAAATGCCCAAGTTATATTCAATTTCCCTCTGTCTTTTTCACCCTATATCCAGTCATCTCTCAGGTTCTATTAACTTTTAAGGTTTCCCAAATGTACCTTTTTATTTCCAGTTTCACTGCCATCACAATAAATAACAGCAGTTAATGTTTTCCAGACCCATTAGAGACTGGCTCAGCAAGAGAAAACAATTTTATCCCTGGAGGTTCTGCCCCACCCTGTTCCTGACATGATTCTGACCAGGGTAGAAAGTTTATTACATGTTTTCCTTGTGGTCCTTGACCTAGTTTTATTGGGAAAGACCTAGAATCTCAGTACCTAAAATAAGCCCTAAGGAACTATGGTCCACTGAAGATGGTTTTTCCCCCCTTAACAACTAGGTTTCTACTTTGAATCACTAAACAGCACTACAAGTTCCCTGACAAGAACTGTGACTCTTTTCTGAATGCAGGGTCCTGAAATTCTACGTGACATTCTACCAAAAACAATTTTTTTGTCATGGGAATACTGAATCTCCTTTCCCAGTTGTTGGCTGGGTCCTAGCTCCATGGCCTGAAGATTCAGAACTAGGACACAGCCAAATATCTGACTTTGGTTAGCTACACCATCTAGAAATCCTTGTGCTTACGACCCACTTGCTAGATTTGATCCTCTCACATATCAGTGTCATGCTCTTCTAAGACACTGATTATTTAGAATTATAGCCATCTCTCTCAGTGGACTGTCCTGCAGAAAGATCAATAACCTATCCTATACGGTCCCAACTTCCTGCCATGCCTAGTTGCCTACCAAATGGTTTAAAACCCAACCCTTCTGAGTTAGATCATTCTTAATCATTGTCTCATTTTATTCACAAAACAACCCAATGAAATAGAATTGTCCCCATTTGACTTGATGAGAATTTTAAAAATCAGAGAGATTACACTTAGGAAGTACACCAGGCCACATAGCTAGACAGTGGCAGAGTCAGAACTCATACTCAGGTCTTCCTATTCCCAATCTCAGCACACCTTTCCATATTCCAAATTATCCTATCCATTACTGCAAGAATATTCTTCCTAAACGTTCTCAGCTATCATATCAATCCCATCCCCAAACTGCTCCTCCATCATTCCCCAATTACTTATGAAATAAGTGCCAATTCCCCATTCAAACACTTAAGAGTTTCCAGAATCTGGATCCAGCCTGATATCCTTCATATCCCTCCATAATCCAAGCCAGGCCACACACTGCCTCCCGTGCTTCAGCCACTCAGCCCAGGTTCTTTCTGAAGTTCTGTGTTCCTTGTTTCTAATTACTCCAACTGTCAGAGCACAGTTCAAATTCCACCACCCAAAGTCTTCCATTACTTAACATATCCAAACTTATCCCATCCTTCTGTTAACTTTACTCTAGCCATACTGGCATCTTAACACAAATTGCATGATAGGATTCCTTTTTATCACCTAGAGTGACTCACTGAAGTTTCCCGCCTCCTTGTCTGCGCATTTTGCAATTCCTGCAAGGGGAAAACCATATTCCAAACCCCAAGTCGTCATTCCTCAAACTCCTTCAGAAACAGAGAGTTTGTCTTATTTAAGTTTATGTCCCTTCTTCTGAGCTTAACAGTGCCGTAAGCATGTTCGAGCTCAATAAATGAATGAATGAAAGAATAAATTAGATAATGGGGGGGAAAAGAGGTGAACAAGAGGAAAGTTTTACCAGCATCTACTTGAGACAATAATGAATTTTAAACCTTAATATCCCTAATTAAGATTGGAGATTAAACCCATATTCCAAAAAATGTCACATATCACGTTTGCGTAAAAGTCTAAAAATTTTGATATGATTCATTCCATTCCAAATTAAAATAAAACGTTAAAATGATTTTCTGAATCAAGTAAATCTTAGAGAAGGTATTATATTGTTAACATGCAAAATGTTCACAACAAAGGCCTTTTTCAGTCCCTTGCTTTTGAAGTTACAGAAGACAGTACTGCTACAGAGCTTCTTTTTTTTTTTTTTTTTTTTTTTAACTACAGGAAGGAAGGCTCCAAAATGAAACACCTATCCTTGCTGATTAAGAAGTGGATTTTAGACAAACGATGTCTTAACAAAACGTGATATACAATAAGGGACCAGACCATCTAGATCACTGGATTTTGGTGGGCAGGCGAGAGAGGATTGAGAAAGCAAGAAAAACACATTACATTTTTTCTCAATTAAAGATTAACTTCAAAAAAATTCATTCATTGGCAATAAAGCCAGATGTATTTGAAGAACTTCTCGCAGGAAAAAGAAATTATCTCTCAATTTAACTAATATTTTGCCTTCAAAGTACCAGACATGTGGGGGCACGTGGGTGGCTCAGTTGGTTAAGCATCCGACTTTGGCTCAGATCATGATCTCATGGTCTGGGAGTTCAAGCCCCCTGCCAGGCTCTGTGCTGGTAGCTCAGAGCCTGGAGCCTGCTTCAGATTCTGTGTCTCCCTCTCTCTCTGCCCCAGCCCCACTCGTACTCTGTCTCTTTCTCTCTCTCCCTCTCAAAAATGAATATTAAAAAAAAATCAAAGTACCAGACATCTGAAAGAGTTAAATTTTCTAACTTTTTACATTTGCTTAGCTTTGCATAAATACATTTCACAGCACAATTTCGTCTACTAGTTTGGTAAATCATAAAGAATAAAGAGATCATCTCTTCTCTCTGCCCTTACCCTGAAATAGATACAGTATATTTGTTTTAAATACCAAATATAATTTTTTGAAGATAACATGGTACTCGGTCAGTATAAAGTGAAATTCAAATTTAAGGCAGAATTATAGCTTTTGTATATTATCAGAGATGAGGCAATCTCTGCCTTGAAGAGAGATAAAGTGTTTGAATTGCCTTAAATTTCTGCAAAGTAAGCAAAAATCCCAAGCTATCATCATGTTGATAAAAATCTCAACCATTAGTGAGATTAACTTTGGTTGTGATGACTCCATTTGTCCCCCTGTCAACTCTGCCATGTTACTGTCAGGCTTTCCCCAGAGATTGGCTTCCCTGAGGAGAATTTACTCCTCCTTTAGTGACAAAATAGCTGAAGTGGAACTGTATTAAAATGAACGCTATACCCATCGGCCTCCACCAGATGAAACTCAAGAGGCTTTGTTTGCAATCTGTAGCTAAAATAACACAAGTCTTTCTAATTTCATGCTAACTCTTTCCACATAACTTACTCAAGCTAAAGTCCATCAAGAACTCCAGGCCAGAAAGACTGCAGTTAGAAATTCCATTCTAAAGTTTCTCCAATACAAATAAAATAAATGAAGTTAAACAAATAAAACAACAACTGTATCTTCTCTGGTTGTCAACTACTAATTTCCTACAGGAGAAATATGCAGTCATAGCCCATAAGCAAAGAGTTTTAAAAAACCAATTAGTCTTTTGAAGTGAACCTTTTTTATACAGAGAAAAAAATTCCAAATAAAATAATCCAGAGAGGTCTTCTCTCCTTTCCAGTATAATTATAAAAATAACTGCAAATTCCCAAGCACAATGAAATTCTATTTAAAACACAATCTGCTGGTTTGTTTATTTATAGGATCAAATTATCCTCCCTTCTGCATTGACCATGCATATTTCTGTATTTTAAAACAAATCACAGTTGCAGAGTATTTACCTTGAATCCAAGTATAAAAATATTTACTGTTTTTTACATTGCAATTTTTTCTAAATACTAAGCATAATTAAACTCCTAAAATAACAAAATCTCTGTTCCGTTCTGTATTTACATTCGGCCTGCCCACTAGAAGTACCGATACATGATAGAACCAAATCATATTTTTTTCTTTGGAAAGTTCCATGAGTGAGGGGGTAAAAAAAACTCTCATGCTACTTAAAAACAAAATCAATCCATCTCACTCTGGTTGTGAAACACATGAATGATCTTTAAAGAGAAATTTTAAAAGCCAGAACGAAACATCCAAAGACACTGAGTTGTTTCCCCCCACCCCACCGCCCTTCAGTAAATACCTAAAGATTAAAGGAAAGGCTCTAGCTTAGAGACTATATATTACTCGCTTCCATTTTAGGATGGTGTTTACCAAAATATCATAAATACTTAATAGCAACTGTTCCTAGTGCTTCTAGCAAAAGGCAGTAAAATGAAACATAAACCTCAGCAGTGAAAGCCTAGGAGTTTTGCTTCACATTTCATCATCCCACTTCCCATCATACTCTTTAGGGTAGCCTCGATTCTAACGATCACCAGAGACAGAGCAACTGAATTCCAAACAGAAATATTATGAGCTCCAGTGAAACTATTAATCATTAAAACGGAAAGAACAACAACAGCAGTCAAATACTCGGCCGCTGGGGCAAGGTGCCTGACAGCCACGAAACACCGTATTTGGAGGAGGGAGAAATCACACAAATTCCAATCCAAATTTTTATTTTATACTTCCTCCATAAATCCTATAAAACTTACCAGATATCAAGACAGTGAGGAACTCCATGTTCAAAGGATATAAGGGTCTCAGGCTGTCTAAGATCTTAAACTTGAAATCACAAACCCAGGCTCACCGAGTTCAACGTCTAAGAATCGACACCAAATCTCACAAACAAAATCTCAGATCTTCCGAATTATGCTGTGTTCACAGTACCAAACAAACTTCCTTTTTAACACAATGACTACCTGAACTGGACATCAAGATTACTGCTAACATTTGTAAAATGTATCTAAAATTATGAGCCTTTCTTACTCCCAGAAAAATACTCACAGAATTAATTATTCCTTTAAGAGCTTGAAATCCGCCTTTGACAGGGAAAACTTGTTCCTTGGAATCGGCGATTCTTTCCAGCTTTAGTAAAAGGAGGAACATTTAATTAACGGGTAGTTGAGACATACAAGATTTTATACACTTCATTATGTTTCAGTTATGTTCATCTGAAAAATTACACTACAGATTAATTCACCAGGGTAGCCCGTCAGGAATTGAAGGAGACGGCACCAGTGTCATTCTAAATGTATCACAATGAAATGAATCAGCCACAGCCCCTTTACATTGGCCCCAAGTTTGAATCTCAAAGCAGTGCAGAGCTCTGCTAGCTGTAAATGCCATGAGACACAGGAGTCCTATGTCACATTCAACCAAAAGTTTAAATGCAAAGTCATCTTGGTGAGCAGAAAAAAAAAAAATTAATATATAAACCCTCAAAACTTAATTAAAAAATTTTGTTTTCCCAAATCCCTGCACTCCTAAGAGTCAAGTTTTCAATCAAACTAAAATACCTCTATAAGACTGTCATAATAATCCTGTCAGTTGAGTTCAAGAAGGAGCATTCATGTTATTTTAATCCAAATGTATATCCTACAATATTAGTTCCTTCAAATCAAATGAATAGTCACGAAATTTAGAGTTTTGTTTTCAGTAATGAAACCTATCAAAACTAGACATGACTGATGCAGCTTTCAAGACATATGGCCACCTTATAGAAAACCTTTGGCAAATGGTTAGCATCACAGTAAGTCATCAGTGAAAAAAATTTGATAAGCTATCCTTAGGACAATTATGTAATTTAGATTAAAGTTTGCAGATCTGTTGTACTCACTTGAGCTTGTTCAAAGTCCAGGACACCAACACAATAAACTCTAGCGCCAAATGACCTGGATATCTTTGCCTATGGAGAGAGAGAAAGACAGAGAAAGACAGAGGGAGAGAGACAGACGTGAATTATCCAAATATCAGGCTATCCATACAGAGACACACAGCAAAATACACTGGGGCATAAAGAACAGGTTCAGTTCAATACTCACCTCTCTCTCTGCATATGATGGCACCAGACCGTCCAACTTACCATCTGTCAGAGCAATTATGATACTGGAGGTTTTTAAGCCTCCTGCTTTCTGAATTTGTTCATTTGCCTGAAAATGAAGAATAATTGTCCAACTAAGAATTTTAACTTTTAACCAGCATGCTCCATCAAGCTGAATTTAGGAGTCTGACAAAATCAAAATATTATAGACTGACTTTTAAAACAGGGTATTTTGGGTTAACTATTTTATTTGAAATGTGCATATATTCACAGTATAGAGTAGTTACTATTGGGTTTAAAGGAGATAAATTTTAAGCTTTGATTGACTAGTCTGAATGTAATCACACAGAAGATGAAAAATTCCTTAAAAAGCAAAATGCCATCCAAAGTTTTCTTATCACCATGGTAAGTCAGTCTCATCCTTAGAATAACAAAAGCATGTTTAAAAACTTTTAAAGATAAACATGTAATGGGGCCTTTGAGTTTTACTAGAGAGTTACAGTTTACTGTATTACAGAATAAGAAAACATTCTCCCCTATGCTTATAAATGTAAAAGAACTTACTAGCTTTAGTCCCTCGTGGATGTATGTTTCTCCTACTGGACTAACATGTTTTAAATCCTCCAAGCCTTTACTAATCTTGCCCCTGAAAAATAATGCATTATAACATCAAACAAAAGAAAAATGAGCAAAGATCACAATAAGCACTTATCAAAAAACATGGCAGTATTACAACTCAGGTTTCTTCAGTAAGAGGAAAGAACATGGACCTTGAGGACAGATAACTTCTCATACTTTTCGCTATTTTAGTTAAGTATTTAATAGCATTTATATTTTAACTACAAAAAGTAAAAGTACTGATGATGTGAAACATCTTGAAAAATCTAGGGATATTCTAGGCATTTTTGAACTGAGAACAGATAACTTCTATTGTATTTTTTACTAAATGTTAAAACATTTTCCTTCATCCAAAATAAACAAGGACTGAGGAGGTCAGCTGAAGTGAAAAAAAGCCTTTCTGAAGCACTTAACCACTTCCCTACACGTTGAAAATTTTCTTTGTTATTTGCAAATTTCCAAGGCACATTATTTAATCCTCAACTTATAGAAATCAACATTCTCCATTTTTGTTTCCAGAGTCAAATATCTCAGAATCTAGTCATTTTTGTAACATCTCACCCATCTGAACACTGGACAGCTCATTGTCTTGAATGTGGCAGGTAGTAATACATATTTGATGAACAAATGAAAGAATAAATGGGTAGATGGGTGGATGGGTAGATGGATGGATGGATGGATGATAATGGATTCTTGCAAGAGGCAGTATAAATGAAAAAGATGAAAAACTATAGAAGAATCTTTTCCATCATGACTAATTAGTGTTCCAATGTGGTATGTCTAAATGAAGTATGACTACACTATTAAGAGCTATTTTATGTGTGTTAAGTAAGAGAAGACTCCTTTTTCAGGGTTTTTTAAATACAGGTTCCAAAGACCCCTTGAAAAATAAAGAAATTGTAAGAGTCATGTGAGATAAATATAACAACTTTACAAAAACAATCTGAGATAAACTTAAAATTTCATTTAAAAATTTTAAGTTTAAAAGACCAGAAAAGAGATCTTAACATATTGTTTTTAGTTTTTTAAAAGAAGCAAAGAAAAATACCTTTCTAAACAGAAGAGCCTTGCAATGGTAAACTGAAGTATAATACTTTTTTTTTAATTTTTTTTCTTTAATGTTTATTTTTGAGAGAGAGAGAGAGAGAGAGAGAGAGAGATGGGGGGGAGGGACAGAGACAGGGAGACACAGAATCCAAAGCAGGCTCCAGGCTCTGAGCTGTCAGCACAGATCCCGACACGGGGCTCAAAACCACGGACCATGAGATCATGACCTGAGCTGAAGTCAGATGCCTAACCGACGGAGCCAGCCAGGCGCCCCTGAAATGTAATACTTTAAATAAAACATGAAGAGCACCTGCACTACTAAGAATGATAGATGAAAAATTAATTATAAAAAGTGAATTATCTGAACATCATGGAACTACTGGAGTCATACATAAACATGTGTGTGTGTGTGTGTGTGTGTATAATACACTATTAAAACATGTCAGAAATAGTAAAAAAAAAAAAAAACTTATGCAGCAATGTTGTATGTCAAATACTTGAAATAAATGAACCATTTACCAGAGTTTCAATCATGTTTTAAAAGTAACTTCTTGATTATATGTTGATATGGCAATGAAAATTATTATCAGACAAGTTTTCCATCTCAAGAAATGTTCCAAAAACACAAGACAACTTTCAAAGTTTGATCTTAATCTTCTTCCTTCCTGATTCAGTCATCTCTTCCTACCATCTCTGTCTCTCTTAATACCTGGTTTAAAATCACCCTATTCTGGGGGCACCTGGTGGCTCAGTCCGTTAAGCGGCCGACTTCGGCTCAGGTCATGATCTCGCGGTCCGTGAGATCGAGCCCCGTGTCGAGCCCCGTGCTGACAGCTCAGAGCCTGGAGCCAGTTTCGGATTCTGTGTCTCTCTCTCTCTCTGCCCCTCCCCCATTCATGCTCTGTCTCTCTCTGTCTCAAAAATAAATGAACATTAAAAAAAATTTTTTTTAATAAAATAAAATAAAATCAACCTATTCTGAACCTATCTTTAATTTAATCACACTCTTTCTTGTAAGGTACCGCAAATAGACCCTTGTTCAACTTTTACTTTAAAGAATACTTTGGCTCTCAAAAACATTCTACTTCGAAATAATGTAACTAATTTAATTTAACTGAATCTCATATTTTAACTTCTCAACTAGAATGCAAGTTTACAGTGGGCTATCACTGTGTCTATCATTTATAATGTACCCCCTTACTCCGCACTTACTGCTTATTATAATGCCTTTTTTTTTAATTTTTTTTTTAACGTTTATTTATTTTTGAGACAGAGACAGAGCATTAATGGGGGAGGGTCAGAGACAGGGAGACACAGAATCTGAAACAGGCTCCAGGCTCTGAGCTGTCAGCACAGAGCCCGACGCGGGGCTCGAACTCACGGACCGTGAGATCATGACCTGAGCCGAAGTCGGCCGCTTAACCGACTGAGCCACCCAGGGGCCCCTATAATGCGTTTTACAAAGTAAGTGTTCAATAAATGTTTCAATCTGTCCTAGGAAAAAGATTTCTAATTCCACAGATGATGGAGTAAATCACATAATTTATAAGCTTGTTTTACCTAAATATTTATGTTTAGTGTCTACAGAAACAACTTGAAGCTGATGCTGTCTCAATGCGGACAAAAACCAACTATTTGATGCTTCCCAGAAATGAGTGGTAGCATGGCCTCAAGCATTGTTTGCTACCAAAAAGGAAATGAAAAAGAAAACTGAAATTTAAGTTTACACAGATTCTGCAAGGTAAAAATCACCCTCTCCATTCAGCTTAGATTCACTTCACCTTTTAATTACTTCTAAGAACCAGACACCAGACAACAGCAGCAGACAACTCTAAGTTAAATGAACTTGCCCAGTGTGGAATTCACAGCTTTTTTGGAAGGGATGTCTCAGCTAGCTCATTTCATTAGAAGTAGAGCACCCCTGGCTTTTCTATCCATACCCACACCTGATACCATAACATTCTACATAGCACTGAATTCCATCATTCCTTTTGCAGCCGCACTGTCCCTAGAGGAAAAGCGTTTCTTGCCCACAGTCAACATCAACACACATGAGCCCTGGTCTTATCTCCTTCCAGTGTAACCACACAGTCTGTCAGCCTCTACTGCCTCAACAAGTATCAATTTAGGGGGAAGGAAAGCTAAAACAAGACAGGGCAGATCTCAGGGCTTCAAAAAATCCCAAGCCACTAAAAAGAAGTTCTAAATTTGTCTATTCGTAAACAGCTAATTTAGGGGAAAGCAAATGATGTTGAAGGTTAAAAACAGGACTCATTCATCTACACTAAGACTTGAAGAAGACTCTTAAAAAAAAAAAAGGCAAGTGAGGAATGATGAAAACAAAAAAATATTTACACATTACAATGCTCAAATCCCACAGCATCTTAGATCATCCTCACCAAGTTTGGTTTTAACTTTAGGTCTTCAACTACAGGAAGAGAGATACCAAAACTACTTTGGTATTTGTTGTGAAGCGGTAGTCAAGGGCACTGCTATCATAACACATAATGTCCCCTATAAGGTCTCGAGGCAGAAGGTTCTTGTCATCCCTGAGTAATCGCTACATACTTCCTCCATTCTGCTAACTACAACTACATGAACTGTTTCTTGCCCTGATTATTGGGAAGCCCACGGTAAATTTCTTACTCATTCACAGAATTCTGCTACGCTCCTATGATTAACCTATTGCTACATCCTCTTTCGCAAGATCTTAACTTTTCTTTTTTTTTTATGTTGTTATCTTTCTGCAATGTTATTATGTTCAGTGACGCCTCAAATACTTTTTGGAAAGAGACTTGAAACAAGTAAAATGGGACATTAAAGCTCTGATTTTTTTGTTGAGAATCAGGGGGCCAAAATGTATAATCAACTCTTTCTTTTTTATGTTGTAATTATACTGATTAGAGAGAGAAAGAGAGAGAGGGACAGGGAAGAAAGGCAAAAACACACAGACTCATTTTTTAAATCTATAAAATAACACTTTCCACTCTGTTAGTGTCTTTCAAATTTCTCTGCTGAGTAGGGAAAGGAAGAGATAAAAGGGAAGGGAAAGGACAAAAAGACAAGAGAAGGAAAGGAAACACAGCAACTACAGCTGCCATATAATGTGCTACATCAGTGGCTTTTCCCCACGCATAGAACACTTTAGATTTTGAAAAGTGTTCAAGATGTCATAACTAAACATAAATATATATTGTAAATAGGGGCATAATAAAATGGTTGGCAAAGAATTCTAACTTGCCCAACTAACACAATTGAGGCACATTTTTTTTTTATTTTAAGTAACTTTTACCTGTGACTAAGGACATTATGTTTATACTGTATATCTGTATGGTAATTGAACTTTTCAGATTTCAAAGCTCTTTCCAGATTTTAGTCAATCTCTATCCCCCTGCTGAGCACCCACCGCAAGTGAACACTGAATCTATGTGGTGATATGAGAAAGGCTCACAAATAGTCCACACACATCTCTACAGATGCACCTTAGTTCTCCACCGTGGCTGTACCCTGGAATCAATGATGGGCTTTACAAAAATCTCTTCAGGGCTCTAACTGAAGAGATTCTAATTTACTTGTTTTGTGAAAGATTCAGGTATTTTTTAGAAACTCCCCAGAGCATTCTCATGTGCAGCCAGAATTAAGAACTTCTAATCTAAACTAATTTAAAAACCTTTGCATGTTACTGGAATGCTCTTTTCCTTAACTATTTTGCCAGTCAGTCCTCTACTGAAGGGGCTGGGGGGTACCTAGGATAACCTTTTAAATTGTACAATATACTTTCTCAGATGGTACAGCTTACAGCCAGAGATAATACAGATTAATTCCAAGCCCTATCTTGTTTCTTCATCTGTAAAATAGAGGTGAAAATATCTACCCCATGGGGCCATTGTGAGGATTCAGTGGCACATAAGTACTGAGTAAGCTGTAGCTACTATTGTTGTTAAGTTGATGTTAGTCATTTCCCGTGTTAGTAGGATTTTGTTCACCCAGTCTACTTTCTCCTTGATTCTAAGGAGAGCTCACCCAGCAAACTGAGAGTTGAACATTTTGATATAGAAACCAGAAAGGAGGAAAAGGAAAAAGAAGAGAGGAAAGAGTTATAGTGAACTCCTGGAAAGAAGTTAAATGGGAAGCTATGTAATGAGGTAGGAACACTCAAGGATTAGAGCAAATTAAAAATTAACTGCAAGTCTGGTTCTGCAACTAACGAGCTATATAATACCAGCAGTTATTTAATCTCCTGGAGCTCAGTTTCCATATCCATAAAATGTAAATAATAATGCCTGCTCCAGTTAGGTTTTCATTCATTCATTTTATACGTATTTATTGGGTGTCCACTATGATATTTACAACATAATGTTATTTGGCACCTTTGAGCATTCGAAAGGAAGTAAGTGACTGGTCAGAGAGGGTATTAGGAGAAAGACAGGAGAAAGAAAGTGACTAGCACCCAAAACAAATCCTCTTCATTATAGTTTCTCATTTTCATTGCTATGTTACTCTTCTGGAAAACCTATCATATAATGCATATGTATATGTGTTTGGTACAAAGTGAGTGCTACGTAGACATTAGTTATTATTCTCTTCGCACATAATGTGTCAGGGATGGAGTGGGGTCATCCACAAGCCAACCCTCAATTCTTTCATTATGGCACTCTGCATGAAATAATGAATGTAGCATACAGGTCAAGCAATGGGGCCTTGGCCTCAGTTCCCAGCCCTAATGCCTCTTAGTCTTGCAACATTGGGTAAGTTATGTAACCTCTCTAGTCTTCCATTTCTCCCACCTGAAAAATGGGGGTGATGGTAGTACTTACATAGTAGAGTTGTTACAAAAATTAAAGATACTATTATATGTAAAACACTTAGTATACTGCATGGCACATAAGTATTCAATTATCAATACCAACTTTATGTCTATTCACTGTACTATCTCTTTATCCATAAAAGAGAACATAAGCATGAATTATCAGCTTTGTTAGTCATGGTTTATAAGCCTCATTTGAGAACTATCCCTTTAATCGTCCCTGATGAAACACACCATTTTAAAACTGTACATTAAATCACACGAACTACAAATCATATGCATAAGGTTCACTATGGCTCTTGAGTAAACAGTCAAATACCAACAATCTCAAAATGTTCTTCTTTTACAGCACAAATTAAGATATTTTTTTAAATTTTCAGTCATTTCTAATTAATAAAACTTCCATCCTCATGTTGTATTAGAAAGTATTTCTGCATATTGTTAATTATTAAGTCCTTGAGAGTTTAAATTTAATAATACCATCCAAAATCATGGAGATAAAGCAGAATGTGCCAATCTATTCTAACATAACTCAAGAAGGACATAATGGTAATATTAAAATAACAAAAGGGAATGTATTAATGTTGTTAATAAATATTTTAATATATAGAAAACAAAAGGAATGAGAGGAAAAGGGTAATAATAAATAATAAAAGTAAAGGACACTTGGCATTTAAAATTACTGAGATGGATTATGGGTCATACTAGAATCTGAAGACTAGCACCAAAATCACCTATCTCATTTGTTATTTTGGTTATATACAAGTTTTATATTTTTTCTCTAACTTAACATATTTATTTCAGAAGAGATTCATCTTGGAATTTCATTATTACTTTTTATAAAATCCCTAGTAGATAATCTCCAAATATGACCTCTGTCAATTCCTTCCCACTCATGTATGCCCATTCTTCCATCAAGAGATGACATTTATCTCCTCTCCCCTTGAATCTGGTCTACTCCCGTTACCGTTTGGCAATAGAATAAGGTAGAAGTGACGTTGTTGGACATCTAAGTCCAACCTTTAAGAAAACCAGGGATTTTGTTTCCTTCATCTTGTAATGTTTGCTCTTGGAATGCTCTCTCTTGGAACCCAGTTATCATGCTGTTAGAAACTATGCCACATTCAGAGGTCCCATGGAGGAGAATCAAGTTATTCCATTAAACAGCTCTAGCTGAGCTCCAGGATCAACAACCAGCCTCAAACACAAACAAACCAGCCTCTGTGACTACAGCACCAGGTAATATCACATGGGGCAGAGAAACCTCCCAGCCAAGCCCTCAAACCACAGAATCGTTAATGGTAATAAAATTGTTCTTATTTAAGCCCCTAAGTTTTGGGGTGTTTTGTCATGAATCAAAAGAGAAATTGGTACCAGAAGTGTCATATTTCATCTGTGTGGATATTCCCAATTCTTTGATTAGGGCTCAACTCTACTTAGGGGAACTGTATCTTTGTGGCTTTCAGCTCCATCCTCTGGGCTTTGGTCTTACTTTCTGAGTCATTCTTTTTTCGCAAGTAGACCACGTGTGATTCCTTCCTGCCCATATAAAATTGAAGCCCAGAAGTCTCTCATTTTGAAATCTCTATCTCTTTTAATCCAAGTTGAAAAACAGCCCTTTAAAAATTTTATGATTGGGGTGCCTGGGTGGCTCAGTTGGTTAAGCGTCTGACTTCAGTTCAGGGCATGATCTCATGGTTTCTGTGCTGACAGCTCAGAGCCTGGAGCCTGCTTCAGATTCTGTGTCTCCCTCTCTCTCTGCCCCTCCCCCCACTCATACTCTGTCTCCCTCTATCTCTCTGAAAAATAAACACTAAAAAAAAAAATAAAAAATTTTAGGAGATCCCCATGTATCAAATTATGTACATTTTCTATTTTGCACATTACCACCAAAGGACAATGGTCCTTTCTGCTTCAACCTCCAATTTAACAATTTTGCTCACTGCCCTTCCAGTTTTCACTATCAATCTCTTCAAGGTCATTTGGCACCTACCTCAGTCACATTTCCATTTTGGCCATAATCAACTACACTAAAATTAGTGGTGTAAAAAACATAATTTCCTATTCCTCATAATCCTGTGCATTGAATGGGCAGTTCCTAAGTTTCACACATTGTCAGCTAGGAAGTAGGAATGGCTAGAAGAGTTGAAATGCTTCACTCACATGGTTGAAGTGAGAACTGGTGCTGGCTATTGCGTAGCTCAGCTAGGACTGTTGATCATTCTCTTCTCCACATGGCTAGGTTGGATTTCCTCTTACGATGCTGGTCTTGGGGTAATCAAAGTTTTTATATGACAGCTGGCTACTAGGAGCACAGGAAAGGAAACTCCCATGCCTTATTAAGGCTTAGTTCCATGTTTTCATGGGCTGAACTCTATTGGTTTAAGTCAGCCATAGGCCCGCACCAGATTTTTAAACTTTATATTTAAATGAATTTATAAACTTAAATATATGTAATTTAATTATGTATTTAAATATGTGTGTGTGTATGTATATATATATATATATATTTGTATGTGTTCTTTACTTAAATGGAAGCCACAGAACAATCCACCACAAAAGCTACAAAGCTTCATATACTTATGCTACCAAATGCCAATTTAGATAAGTGCGTGTGCATAAATGTTATAAATATTTGTATCATACATCAATTCTGTTTGTCTTCAAGAGATTACTAGCCAGGAACATTAATTCTTGAAATAAATAGTAACTGCGAACAAAATGTAGCGATGCAGAAACTTTGTGATGATCAGCCAATTACATAGAATTATACAGTTTTTTTAATGTTTATTTATTTTGAGAGAGGGAGAGAGAATGCTTTCAAGCAGAGAGAGAGGGAGAGAGAGAGAATCCCAAGCAGACTCCACGCTCTGTACAGAGCCCAATGTGGGGCTCTATCCCACGACCCCAGGATCATGACCTTAGCGAAAATCAAGAGATGAACATTCAAGCTACTGAGTCACCCAGGTGCCCCAATTAAATGTTTTCTAGAAGGTAAAATTTAGCAGATTGAGTAGAATATGAAACACTGTTCTCAACGTGTTATTTTACATCTCTACAAATTACCAATAATTTACAATCCACTTAGCACTTTAGTCCTTAGTACTCTACCCGAGCTATTGCATATAAGGCACTTAGCAAAATCTCTGACACATAGTAAGTGCTCAATAAACTCCATCTACTACTTTTACTGCCTCCTTCCATTAATAAAACATGATACTGGGGCGCCTGGGTGGCTCAGTCAGTTAAGCCTCTGACTTCAGCTCAGGTCATGATCTCACGGTGCATGAGTTCGAGCCCCGCATCAGGATCTGTGCTGACAGCTCAGGGCCTGGAGCCTGCTTCGAATTCTGTGTCTCCCCTTCTCTCTGCCCCTCCCCTGCTCATGCTTGGTCTGTCTCTGTCTCTCAGAAAATAAACATTAAAAAAATAATAATAACAAAACACGATATTAACCAAGCTGATAAAATTAGAAAAAAAATAGTGAAGGAAAATCTGTTCATTCACTGAAATATACCCACTTTATTTAATCATGTTATTATATACTACTATACTACCTACTGCATGAAGGATAAACTGCAAAAAAGTAATTGCTCTCTACTAGCTCCTCAACTTAAAAAAAATGTTTAAAGGTTACAAAGCAGGGAAGGAGTTATCTTCTAAGCACAAACATTGCTAATGCATTCTAATATCTTAGGAACTAACAGGTTTAGCTAACTTTATTGTACTTTATATAAAAACTTGCTCATTGTTTATTTAGCATGTCACTCTAAGACCAACATATGCCAATGTCTCCATGGCCCAAAGTCCAAACCAAAGAATCCAAGGTAACAGTCCTGGACTCAAAACTATCTGCTTACAAGATGCTCTGCACAATCTGTTTTTTGTGAAAAACATTCTCTCCAATTTAGTCTACACTTACCAATGTATGCTACATGGTTCACACCTGAAGTCCATACTCGCTGCAGTTTGTGTATATTTTTATGCCATTTCACTATGCTTTACTGAGGCATGAGAAATTGACCTCTACATTCAACCACTTCAGTATGCGGGTTTGTCTCCCAGATCTGAGTAACAATGTATTTAATTTTCTAGAATATAAAGCAGATGTAGGACTGCACTGAAAGTAACTATTAGCACATCCATGACTAGAATCTGAGCTGCTATCTTGCCCAGACCTCTCAGGATTAGTACAATGTCTGGCCAAAACTTACTTTTGTAAGCAGAAGTAATTACTTCCCTAATATAATTAGCAACAACCAAAAAATTATAGTCACTTCTCACCTAATGCATGACGGATAAACTGCAAAAAAGTTTGTAAGAGAACAGAGTAAATTTGGAAGATGAATGCGTCTTTGAATTATGACACATTCTGATTAATTGTGAGATGTCGGGAAGAGGGAACATAGAAATTCTGAGGCAATGCAGTGGTTAAGTGCTTACACTCAGGAGTCAGACCTGGGCGTGAATCCCAGCTCTCACTACCTGGCCGTGTCACTTCGAGCAAATTCATTTGACGTCTCCATACTACTGTTAGAATCCTTGCACATTAGGATGAAAATAACGATGGTAGTATACACTGATAACCTCCAAATCCCATCTCAGCCTGAGACCCCTTTCCACCCAACATCAGTTAGGCCTTCTCATGCATCATATGTCTTTAATCATCCCCACCTTGCTCTACGGGAGAAATGATTAGCTCCTTTTAACAGACAAGAATTGGCCGACAAAAGATGGAATTACTTGCCCAAGGTACACAACTAGTATATAGTTTCCATGTCTACTTGACTCAAGGTCCACTCCTGGTGTTTTCATTTTAACAAGGAGCTTTCAGGACCCTCCAAGGTAGCAATTGGATATGTTATTCCCACATGCTTTCTCTCTAACCCCCCCCTTTTTTTTAATTTGAGCATTTAAATTTTTACAAATAATAAATTAATGTTGAAATAAAATTGAATAACCAAAGTGTATGGAAATTAAAAAATTAAGATTCTCCCCACCCTGAATCTCACTGCGAAGACAGTATTGTCCTTAGCAGTTTGTTGCACATTTTCCAGACTTTTTTCCATGCATTTATGATCACACACACAGACACACACACACACACACCATAAAAACAGTTAAAGATTTTTTGTTTTTATTTTAGAAAAATAATATCATACTTAGCAGACTGTTCCTGCTTTTCCCAATTAATGTATCTTAAATATATTTTCATGTTAATATATATGGATTTCCCAATTCATTTAATGACTACATAGTATCCCATTCTATATATATATATATATATATATATATATATATATATATATATATATGTTTTAATTACAGTATCAATTGATAAGCATCTAGATTGAATGTTTTTTCACTATTATGAATGACACTGTAGTGTCCAATTTTGCACATACCTATCTTTGCACACTGGTGCTAGTATTTCAGTGGAACATGGTCCTAAAAAGTAGAATGGCTGATAGGAACCTTCTAACCTTCTACAGATACTGCCAAATTTCTGTGCAAAATAAATGAATCAATTTATAAGTTCCCAATTCTTATGAAGGGCTATTTTTTTACAAGTAAATTTTTAACTCAGATTTTAAGGAATTAGAAGAAATCTTTTTAAATAACAGAAATGTATATATTATCTAAACTTAATCAAATGACTTCTATTTAATTTTCTGTAAGTTTGCCTATGGAAACTTCTCAGGTCAAACAATTATATGATTTATTTTTAATATGGGGAACAAATATATTAAAAAGACAATCGGAGGGGCACCTGGGTGGTTCAGTCGGTTAAGCGTCCAACTTCGGCTCAAGTCATGATCTCACCACTGGTGAGTTCTAGTCCCACTTCAGGCTTTGTGCTGACAGCTCAGAATCTGGAGCATGCTTTGGAGTATGTGTCTGCCTCTCTCTCTGCTCCTCCCCCCACTCATGAACGCGCTCTCTCTCTCTCTCAGAAATAAACATTAAATTTTTTAAAAATATATTCAAAAAGAGAGAGTTGGAAATGTTTATAACTGATCTATAAGAATAGGAAAGAAAATCTAAGTCATCATTTCTCATTTCTCAAAGAAAGAAAATATATGACAGTACTTAATAATTCAGGTTCTAGTGTCAGACCAATTCAACCATTCATTCAACAAGTATTTGTTGAGCGTCTACTGTGTGCCAGGCTCTGTTCTGGTGTTGAATATATGAACGAACAAGACAAAGAAGACCCCTCTGCTCTCTCACAATTTATGGTAGGGTGATGGAGATAAAAATTAATTAATAGAACAATTTCAAAAACTGATAACCAAATAGAGTATTGTGACAGATTTCTGGGGAGGAGGGCCAGGGTTCCTGTAGACTTGATCCTGTAGGCTAGGGGTCTTAGAGAAGGGGACACATGGGATGGTGCCTAAATGGTAAGAATGAGCTGGCCAGGGGAAGTTCTGGGGCAGAGGGAGAACAAAATTTGTAATCTGGAAACGAGCTCAGTCACCTCAGGGAATGGAAAGATCTGTGGGCTAAACTGCGGCACACAATGTTGTAGAGGAGGACTGGGTAAAGCCATCAGGTAGGGCTTTTAGGCCACCAGGAGACATGTGCCTTCTCTTCTAGGCCATTATAACTGCCTTAAGCATGAGAGTGACATGCTCTACTTTATACTTTAGAAGAGCATTCTGGCTAATATACTGCTCCCCACGTATTAAGTGTATGTCCTTGGATAAGCTACATTACGTTTCTTAGCTGATATTTCCTCATTTGTAAAGTTAAGATAATAATAGTATGTATTACATGTATTAATATGAGGATGAAATGAGGTAATGAATGGAAAGCATTTTGCACACTGCCCTAGCACATAATAACTGTTCACTAAATGTTTTCAACTAAATCACTTTTACATCATTAAGATTACATTGAACTGAAGTGAGCATGGTTCACCATCCCCAATTATGCAGCCTAATAGCAAAAAAATATCTTTTAAAATTAGTCCTGATTCAAATCTCTATTATTGGGAGGCTGGATTTGTCCATATTGAATCAACATGGCACTTTTCTCCTATCTGATCCTATGATACAGCCCTGAGCTATTTATGTGTATGTGCACACTCCTTCCTCTCACACACACTAGATTATTCATCTCTGTGTTGGTCCCAGAGCCCATAATGCTCAGTACATCATATATAAGGTAGGCAAGCAGGTAAGTAGGTAGGTGGAAGGATGGGCTAACAGATACACAGAGGACAAAAATCATGGGGGTGAGAGAAAAGAAGAAAGTATTTCACTGAAACACTTAAAAGAATAAAGTTTTTGTATTATGAGTATGCAAAATGTATAACTGATCCCTTCTTGCCAAGTTTATTATTCTATTCATGTATTTGCATAGTAGTGGACCCCATGCTGAAACCCCATAAGAAGACGCTGCACTATCATAAGGACTTACTGCCTTCCAATCTTGATTCATCTCTACTGAAAATATTTAGCAATACTCTGAAAAACATGAAAGCAGTACTTCTCATAATAATCACTGTACTGTAGATTGATGAGCAACAGAACCAAAATTGTGAAATCTGCCATGTTTCCCATTTACCCGGCTCTCTTTGTGAGTGTGATATGTGACATCAAGAGTGTTCACATGTAGAATTCCAATTTCTAGGCTTTGAAACAAAGATCCACAATAGTAGCGGAAACATTTGTTCAGTGATTTTGCATCTAAATATGTGAAAGATTTCCACACACCAGAGAATGTGTAATAGATGACAAGTGACCCTATATCCAAATACACAGAACCACAGAAATTTGAGAAGTTACTGATTTAATAAAATAAAATTAGTGAAAGAACAACTAAGAAATAATATCCTTTGTCCTGTGATATACAAAGTACTTTTTTATGCAATGTCTTATTTTGACCTTCATAACTCTCTTAAGAAAACAGCAGATAATCAATAATAAAAATTACAAAAAGAGAAAAAAAATATGGCCAACTATATCCGAAGTTCATGGACATAAAAACTGACACATTGAGTAGATGACTTGCCCCAAGTCTCTAAATCAGTACATGGGACAGCTGTAATTGTAACCTAGGCCCTCTTAGTGCACTTTCTGCCATCCCATACTAGTTCAGCATGTCGCAAATAGTGCAATTCATTAAAACTGAATGTATCCCTATTTAAGAGAGAAAGGAGCAAACTGTATATAAGTTGCAAGTAGCATTATTGAAATTTCTCCTAGAATATTATAAATCCTTTCAAGCAGGACAATTGTCCCTTTAAATAAGCATAATTCCTCGCTAACCACTAAAATACTACATATTCCCTAGATCCAAACAATAATAATAGTACTAAATAATCACAACAACAAAGCTTTCATCTCCTGAATACAAACGTACCAGACTCTGTCCTGCATTCTCCACATTCACTGAATTTAGTTCTCACAACAATCTTATGAGGCGGATATTGTTATCACAATCATCATTGTCATCATTACGCAAATAAATGGACAAAACTGAGGCATCATGTCTATGACCATTTGGCTAGTACATTGGTTCAGTGACTCTTAACTGCAAAATGCTTATGTTTATGCTGCCTCTTGAAATAGGAGCCTCTTTATCCCATTCCTTTCCTCAATTAGATTCAACCAGTGATAAAGGAAAAATCTCTAATTTAGATTAACGATTTAAACCATTTCCACGCATGTCTAAGCAATACCAATTTTGTTGACCAATGACTACACTTCATCTTCCAAGTGCTGGAAGATCCATATGTAAAGTGCCTAACAGAGAACCTGGCACAACATATGCAGGTGACAATTACTGAGAGTCTACTATGTGTCTGGCATTATGCTAAGTGCTTTTCCCTGCATATGCACCCCATAAGTGTTAACACTGTTCTTTCTTTCTCTTAATGAATACACTCCATTAGAACTATCTGGATCCAAAGCTGTTTCTTTGAAAATTAAGCTGAGCAATGAATAAAATTTCTTCTCATGGAGGCAAACAGTATTAAATCACCAGGTATAGAAAGCTATTGTAGTTGGGTTATAAGGGACTACTATTGCTCTGGCTCTTGATGGCACACAGATGCATACAAGAAAGTATGGAAGGAAAGTATTGATGAGACGACTGAAGGCATAAGCTGGACTCCTCACCTACAGAGCTTATTTCCTCTCCAGAAAAAGTAAAACTTAAAGCACAAATAAATTATAAGTTCATTCATGTATATACATGTATGTACATATATATGTATGTACTTAGGGGCTGTATGTACATATATATGTATGTACTTAGGGGCACCTAAGTGGTTCAGTCGGTTGAGTATCTAACTCTTGGTTTTGGCTCAGGTCATGATCTCAGGTTCATGGGTTCAGGCCCCACGTCAGGCTCTTCATTGGCAGTATGGAGCCTGCTTGGGATTCTCTCTCTCCCTCTCTCCCCCTCCCATGTTCGTGCTCTCTCTCTCTCAAAATAAATAAATTAAAAAAAAAAAGAAAAAAGAAGTTTATATATATATATGTATATACATATGTATATGTACATATATATAAACATAATTTCCAAATTAATTCTGTGAAGTATAAATAAGTTCTTTCCCTGAGTCCTTTTAAATATTATGGTTCCTTAACTAAAATTTAAATAAAAAATTGAAACAAACAAATAAGAATTATGTTCTCTTGACATTTTTAAAGAAAAAAATAATTTATAAAAAAAGCTGTATTCAAGTATAACTTTTCAGAAATCTGCATATTAAGCAAAACACAGCTTTCACAAGATTATATATTTTTTCATTTACATGTATAATCTTTGTATTTGTATTTGTATATCTTTATATATATTTAAACATATAATATATATTTTATTTGTATATATTTATAAATTTATATATAATATTATATGTATATACATTATAAATAAAACTAGCAAGTTCCTTTACAAGGATAAATATATTCAGCATCGGTGGACCTCAGCATAAGACTGAAGATCTGTGATGTCTCCTGAATCTAGTAATTATACAAAGAGATCTATATCTCTTTCCTCCCTAATGTTCTGCAAATTCCTAGTCGATTAATATATTACATTTAAACAAGAAAGATGTAGAACTACTTATAGCAAAAAAGAGGTAGAAAGCAGCAAATACACCACTAAGACAGAGATCTGGGTTTCATTGTACATTCCATGGACATTACGAATGATATTGATTTTCAGATTATCTGGTCTTTTATATTATGCATACCTCCTTTCCTTTCTATTAGTGAAGAGAGCTGAATTATCTGTGCATTTGTTTGAGTCCACTGAGAGGCCCGAATCACCACTTGGAAATATCAATCATTCCTTCCAGATTAGTCTCTACTAAGAGCCTACAGTGAAATGATAATGCACTAACCTGTCTCCAGTTAATGGCAAAATAATGGTTGCTTGAGAAGAAAATACAATGAAAGATAATCTCATTTGAGGGCTGCAAAATAAGAAAAGAGGCAGTTAAAACATTTTTAAAAGAAATATTGATACAATACAGATATATAGTTATGGAGTCTCAGTTAAAATCAGACTCTGATGGTCCAGGCTTCTTTTAAATAGAACTCCCTAAATAGATACACTAACTCTGCTTAACATTACTGCATAAGCCATTTTGGATTCAATCAGTGCTTCTCAGCACTCAAGCAATCCTCCATGACCCATAGGGCCATTTAAGGAAGAGACTAACTAGAAAGATAAATTCTAGGCCAATGTAAAATCCTTTTGTAGAAAACACTTCTTCCCTTGGTTCTACCTCATCTCCTTAAAGGAAGCCAGACCCTTCTGAGTGATTGTCATTAACAATATTTAGGGCTACGGAGCAGCTGGTTTGATTTAATCACCACAATTACGATAGGAGTTCAAACAAAAGCTATCTGGAAGTTAGAAAACTTATAGAGTGCCATGGACAATGTGAAAGAGACCAAGCAATTAGTTTGATTAGACATTTTCAATTGCCCAAGTCTCAAACATCATATTTCTATATGGCAACACCTGCCCCAGTTAGCTACATCCTTTAAGCTTAGGCATTTATCTCACGTAATGGTTCTTGACTCCATGATACTCTATGCAACTATTACTAAGACCTGAAACTGCCCATAGGAAACAAAGATCTGTAAACTGAAGATCAGAATGATCTCAAAGACTTATCCATATTTGAAGTCATTCTCTGCAGCAGTCACCCTTTATTCACTTCCTACAATGTTTTATGAGTCAGTAACTAAGCAACTAAATTTGAGCCAGAGAACTGTGTATTACAGAATTCCAACGTGCAAACCAGACCAAATAAATAAAGGCCCCATTTCTTAAAAACGTTGTATTGAAAGGATCCGTTGCTTTCGATCAAAATCTGTGTGATACGTTCTGCACTCTCGGATTAAATCAGAAAATTTATAAACAACTGTCTCTACTGCCTTTAACATTTAAAGATATAGGGCTTATTTATTTTTCTTTCCTAGACAGTTTTACTTCAGACCCTGTCCAGAAATGAGAGTGTTATACTTGGCTTCTTAAGCAGGAGACTGATGATTGAACATGGACAAGCATACATTTTTATAGGGATAAGTTTACTGCTGCCAATAACCGAAAGCAAGGATTGCCTAGGCCTCTACAGATTGTTTGAAGTTACTTGCAACATGACTTTCAAAATGTTTTGATCATCCAAGCCTGTTTTACAGAAAACATTTGGGCTAACAAGACTGAAAGAAGCAATATTTAATGATACACTCCTTTTTGTGTCCTTTGCATTATCTTGATAAACTTGCATTTGCTCGTTGCATTTTTTCCTTTAAAAAAAGAAGGAAAAAGAAGGCTCAAAAGCCTGGTGTCCTGGGGTTATTTTTAAACAGAGATGCCACTAATTTCTAGTTACCTTTAAATAAGAGAGTAAGCTGGATTTCATAGCAGTTATGCTTTTTATAGGAGAGAAAACCAGTCTTTCCTAGTAAGGCTTATTGCATATATAGAACAGTTAAATTTTAAACCAGCCACACACCCACACATTGGGTAAACACAACTCCTTTCTTTAAACACACACAAGTGCCTTTTCTGGTAGTGGGTTATTAACACATGTTCATTTGAAGTTTACCAACACTTTTTTTTTCTTAATGAGGACCTCTACAATGCTAAGAACTGTGTGGAAAGAAAAATATATTATGGATACTATTAGCATAAAATTTGTTTAATGTGATAAATTATGAGAAAGCATAACTTAAATTCAAAACAGATGAAAATTCAGAAAGGAAAAGACATTTGGAATAGTATTTGAAGATGCTTCCCCAGGGCGTGAGCCAAATTTCTGGGATCCAGATGATAAAAGCCCTGAACAACTGAAGGGCTGTCCTAATAACTACATGTATGTAATAATGATCTTGAGGCACTGAAAAATCAACATCTCAGTAAAGACTCTCCCTAAAAAGTTTTCAAAAAAGGGATACCTTACACTTCAGTCTACTTCCTTCCATCTCAAACCTCCCTGCCTAGAAAAGTAAAGTGGGAGAAATACCTCACAAATCTCTCTGTAAGTTGCTGGACAAAATTGTAAATTTCAATCCAATTGTTTGCCACACTCCCAGACCTGTAAAATGAAAACGAACTGATCAGAAAAAAACAAAAACAAAAAATATTTACATAGGGTAACCTGACCTCCTCTTCAAGCAAAATTTAAGTGTATCAGTAGCTAAAACTTAGGCGCTAGAAGAATCAAGGAAATCAAGCCATCTTCTAGGACCACCTGCCCAATTGTTTGGAGTAGATCTCAACTCTTCAAAATAAACACAACCTCCCCTCACAGGAAATGAAAAACACCCTGAGTGTGTGGACCCTAGGTTTTCCTGGCCACAATGAAAGCGCAGTGATCAGGAGAAGACCAGGCAAACTAGCCAGTGAGGGTAAGGACAAGGCGGGGGGGGGGGGGGGGGGGGGGGGAAGGAACAAGCCCGTCTGGGTTACAGAGATGCAGACGGCTACCCCAAACAGACACGCTCCCATTTCCCAAGAGGCCCCAAGACTGGCAAACAGTGACTACCCCACTTCCCCAGAGAGCCCAGCAGCTCCGGGCTCCTACGATCACCTCCCCCCCGCCCACAACACACACGTACACACACACACACACACACGCACACACGCACACACGCACACTCACACACAGCCGGCACAGATAAGAAAGCGCTTGCCCTTTGGACAGGGCACAAAGTACCCGTCCTCGGGTTTCCAACACCCCTCCCCAGAGAGCAGACACATCTCTGTCTCCTCAGCCACAGCTCATCCAGTGCCACCAACAGAAGACCCTGGACCTCCCTCCGGCACTCACTTGTCCAGGACGAAGTAGAGATCAAAGGCTCCTCTGCAGGAGGGCTGCTCCTGGGCGCTCACCAGCCCCCCAGGACAGCTGAGCACCAGCAGCCACAGCCCAGGGACCAGCCAGCTCCCGGGACTGCGGGCCAGGGACAGCCCCGCCACCATCCTGCGGCCAGGGGCCTGCGACTGCCTCCTGCTCGCAGCCCCCTCGACTCGACTCGGTGGGGACGCTAAGGTGGCAGGAGTTACCAGGGACGCACCCTGGGGTGGGGGCCAGCGAGCAGCGAGGGCGCCGGCGCCCGGGGCAGCAGGACCCACTAACTGACTGAGGGAGGGAGAGAGGAAGGGAGGGAGGTCCTAGGAGGACAAAGGGAGACACTGCAACCGCCGCAGCTGCCGCCGGAACTCTTGACGAATCCCAGTGGAAGAGCGATCCAGTCCTCCCCCTCCGCAGAGTTCCTGCAGACAATGAGGGCCCACGGCGACAGCGCTCAGGAGAAGTTCGCTCCAGGCTTCTGGCCGAGCCTTTAGCGGCAGCCGCGGACCCCGACCTGAAGCCCCATTCCGCCCGGAGCGCTGATGTCCGGCGGCTGCAGTGCCGGGCGGGGCAGGCGCCCTCGGGACGCGGGGACGGGCGCGCAAACTTGCAGCGGAGATCCCCGTCGGCTCTTTCCCTTCCTCCGGCGGCCCGACTCCCCCCGCCCGCGCTCCAAACTTTCTTCCCAGTGTTCTGCTCTGGCGCGGCGCAGCCGGGCGGTCCCCTTTAGGGGAGGAGGCAGAGCGGGCCCTGGGGCTAGCGATTCCAGGGAAGCCGCTTCAATCAAGGCCAAGAGCAAGATCTGGCCAGGTCTCTCTCTGTGTGTCAGCCTGCGTCTGAGGGCGGGGGCGGGGCCTGATCTGAAAGCACACACGCACACTTGTGGGTTCGTGCCTGAGTTCAAGTTGACTAACGTTTGCCAGATTTTGAAAGGGGAAAAGGAGTTTATAAAAACAAGTGTCCCCTAGATACTAAACATATCCGTATAGCCTGCAGGCCTGGCCTATTTCAGCAGCTGTGCAGAAAGGCACTCTGTGTTTGCGAGACCAAAGCCTAGCAATTCCAAGGGAGGTGGTGGCCTCCGCCCCACCCCCACTACCGCCGACGCCCTCGCAGCTGTACTTGCTGCGGGTCTACCTCCCTAAGGCAACTTCCTCTTTGTAAACCTGGTTTGTAGTTTCAACTTGCCGAGCCAAAACGGGCGGGGGCGGAGGGCAGAAAGGGCGGGGGGGGGGGGGGGGGAAGCCTCCGCAGAACTCGTTAGGAGCGGAAAGTTGTACCTCAAAATATTCCATCCAACTGGCGTTACCCCCAAGTTCCAAATAATTAAGAATTTCATCCCCTGGCAAGGTAGGCCGTCTTTGTCAATCTTGGGCCGGGGCTGAAGGTCCAAGGGCACTCACATTCTCTGCTTACTCATTCTGCACTTCCTCCCGTCTTCTCCCCATCACCTCCACCTGTGACCTCCCCGTTGTTGAAAATGGCTTTTAGAACTTGAAGTTTCACTGGTATGATGAAAGGGGAAAATGAAGTATCCCCTCCTCCTTTATATTTTATTTAAATCGATGCTTTATGATAAAAAGTTCATGTAGTACTTAATCATACACTACCTTTTAGCATCTCGTTTGTTGTCATACGCATTTAACTTTTCACTTACATTACCTTCGATATACAACCAGATTTGTAAACTCTTTGAGGATAGAAACCAGGCACTTTAAAAAGGTTTACTGAGTACCAACTATCTATTAAGCACTGTTCTAGGACTTACAGTGAAGGCACAGAACAAGAGCAGTCTGGTTGAGAAGGAAAAGCAGACAAAAATAAGTAAATGTCCATATTAGCAGGTGGTTTGCAGAGATTTCAAATATGGCAATATGACAGGGAATGACTGACTAGGTGGCTAATAAAAGGCAGCCAGCTATTCCAAGAACCAAAACAGAAATCCCTAGATTTTGCAGGTCACCATAGGCATTAGCTTAGCACATTTAAGAAACAGAAAGGAAAGCAGTATGGCTACAGCTTTGTGGGTAAGATGAAGTAAGAAAGGCAGGCTGTGGGCAGATTATGTGGTGCTTTGTAAATTGTGATAAACAATTCAGATATTTTACATTACATTACATTTATATTCTATTAAGTGTGATAGAAGCCCATTAGAGGAGTTTAGCCTCTGGGATGGGGTAGAGGATAAAGTACTATGATCTATGTTTTTCAAAAATCTTTCTGGCTGATATGCCACAATGTATTTGGAAGCAACAACAATGAAAGCAAGGAGGCCAGTCAGGAACTATTTCAGTATCAGGGCACAGTAAAACAGTACTTGGACCATCGCCCCTACAGCAGCTTAACTGAGGGATATGAATGGACAAAAGCTTTAATAAACCCAGACAGGAGCACCTGGGTGTCTCAGTCAGTTGAGCGTCCAACTTTGGCTCAGGTCATGATCTCACAGTTTGGTTTGTAAGTTCAAGCCTTGCATGGATTTCTCTGCTGTCAGTGCAGAGCCCACTTTGGATCCTCTGTTCCCCTCCCTCTCTTACCCTCCCCTCCTTCTTACGCTCTCTCACTCTCTCTGTCTCTCTCAAAAATAAATAAGCATTAAAAAAAAAAAACCACAAAAAACAGACAGACCCACAGTCTGGAAATATTTGCTACCTGGAGATGGAAATTCCAGGACCATCCACTGGATGTACCACTTCTTACCTGTTGGGGTAGGGAGGGTACTGATAGGACAAGTGGTTGACTGAAAGAATGGAAGATCATTTAGCCTTCTGTTAGAATAAACACATTGTGTTCAAATAATTGAACTCCAGAAGAAAGTCTAAGGAAAGGGATGACTGAATTAAAAGAATCCTAAATCTTTCCTTCCTCCTTGGCTTCATCTTTTCTTGAGGTTCTGAAATTTTAATTCCTCTGTAGCCATCAGGTCTCCAGGGATTTGCTATCACCTTTTGTTTCACATTTGGGTCCAACTATAGATACACTAATCTCCTTGACTTCCCACAACAAAGCTGAAACAGGCTGACCTTTTCAGGAAACTTGTATTAACAGCTTTTTAACATCTCTTGTCGAGGTTTTTAGTGTTCACCGTTGGTTAAAACTGGTCTCCATTTTCAACTTTTAATCAAGATAAAATCAAAGGTATGATATACCTTTAGCAATTAATACTGTATCAGTATGTGACTGAATAAAACCTGGGAGAAAAATCTGACAGAAAGTAATAACAACTGGTTTAAAAGGGGACAGAAGGTGAGGAAATAAGAGACAGGATGCCAACTATGTACTCTATCCTCATGATGAAGTATTTTAAACTCACATTTATTGGCTTTCTTTCCCCTAGCTTCTTGGCTCATAACCTGCTCATCTTCTGGGACCACACACACTAATCTAAGGATCCATCTTGTCCAGGCCTACACTAAAACAAAATATCTTGGACTTAAAACTTGTTCTTCCTCAAAATTCCCTGGACCGCCTCAGGTCTCCTTACTTAGTCCTTCTTTCCTGACTATGAGACCAGCAGAGCTGATGGAATACTAAAGCATATTACCATTCTTTTGGTTATTTGTTTGGGTAATTAATTGAGCCCAGTTCTGGAACTTTTTTTCATTTCACTCATTTGCTCATGGAAGACCTATAATAAAGCAGGGAATTGGCCTTGCCTAGCAGAAACCAATAATTAATCAAATCTCTTTCATCTAGTAAAAATTAGGGAAAGGTCATTAATTATGGAGGCAACCAGCTGTCCAGATTTTCCCCAGACTGAGGGGTGTCCAAGGAGATAGGGCTTTCGGCGCTAAAACTGGAGCAGTCCCTGGGGTGGTCCATGGCAAAGGAGGCTGTTGGTCACTCTGTTTCCAAGCAATAATGAGGGACAGTGTAAGCAAGGGAAGGTTTGGGAATTTCACCAAGCCATGAAGAAGGAGCAGTATCAACAGCAACCCTCTCTGTTCCCATCTAACAGGTAAGAGGCCTCCCTCGGGCAGTGTGTCAGCTGGACGCTAGCCAGGTAAGGTTTCAAGCTGACCTTTTTTGCCTCATGACAGACATGCTGGGACCCTGTGTAACTTTCCAAATCAAGAATAGGATGCAGAATGCAGACGTCTAAGCAGAAAGAGAGAGGTTAGACTGAGGTATTTAGATACACAAATCTAAAATAATTCTCTTTTATCAAATTATCCGGATTTCTGCTGAAGTATTTTGCTTCACAATCCATGCAAGCATCCATTCTTTGAAAATTACTATTTGTACCAAACCAAACTTCTAATTCCATGTTAGAATCTATTACCGTGTTACATAAAATATGCTAATAAGTTCAAAAACATTTTAGACTCAGTATCATGCAGTTAGACTTGCTGGAGATTGACACTTGATAATTAAAACTGTTCACTATCATTGTCTATCTCCTTTACCTACAGAGCTCCTATGGAATTCATGTTAGATTTTATTATTTGTTTATTTATTTATTTACTTATTTATTTACTTGTTTATTTATCTACTTACTTATCTATTTATTTATTTACTGACTTTCCTTTAATTAATGTTTATTGATATCTACTGTGTAACTATTAATGTTCTAAGCACAAATCTTATATTCCCTGTTCTCAGGAGTTCACCTTTCCAATATGCTATCACCAAGTTTTTTCCATCTCCCCCAAAGCCCACAAACAACTGACAGAAAGGGCAAATAAATGACAATAAACAGGAAAGTAAAATAAAATACACGTATCCTATATGTGTAAAAAAAAATCATATAATCAGGGCGCCTGGGTGGCTCAGTCAGTTAAGCATCCGACTTCGGCTCAGGTCATGATGTCGCAGCTTGTGAGTTTGAGCCCCGCATCAGGCTCTGTGCTGACAGTTCAGAGCCTGGAGCCTGCTTTGGATCCTGTGTCTCCCTCTCTCTCTATACCACGCCCACTCACACTCTGTCTGTCTCTCTCAAAATAAATAAACATTAAGTTTTTTTTTTTAAATCATATAATCTATATTGTTTTCAGTAAATATCTTTGTATGACATCCACAATGACAAATATGACTCTCCTGGAAGTTAAGTACCACACTGGGAGTGATTCATATCCACATTACATGTGGAGTGATTCATTACATGGTATCTACAGTGATTCAGAGGAAGAAAATAAATCTTCAGTTTCTATAGGTGACAAAGCTTATTTAACTTTTATAGAATACAGTCATTACAAGTAGATTTCCCCAGTATCTGAACTAGTTCCTGAGAGTGAAGGAAATGTTTTGGGAAGGTTTGATTACTCCTAAATTAACATCTCTATGTATGACAACAGGGTCTGCATTTGGGATTAAGTGTATTTTAAATCCAGTTTCCCAGAACCAGATGTGAGACTCTGAGATTTGCATGCAGGATGTATCCTGGAGCATGCTCTCAGGAGCAAAATGTTGGAGGGGTGAGGGAAGCAGGATGGTCAGAGGGAAGGTTGAAACATGGCACAATTGCAAAGGAAGTCTCAGCCAACCCCAGTGGCAGCTCTGGAGTTCGGAATGGTCTTTTACAATGGTCCTGAATTGAGTGGGGCAATGCGGCCAGTGTTTGTGTCCCCTCACGGACCAGTCATTAAATGTGGGCTGCCCCTACAGAGGAAGCATACCCTTGGGCAAAGCAGCTTCCTCTGGCTTAGGGCCAGTATAAGAAGAACGTCAGCTGGGAGCTGTCAGCAGCCAAGCTCCTGGCTGTGGGGAATGAGTGCCTCAGTTCTGAAGCAGGAATCTAGGTGATGCAGCCACAGCATCCAGAACATCCACAAAAAGCCAGGAGACGTGGCAGCTTGGTTGACGAAAGCCTTATTTCGTGTGTAATGTCAGACCTTCACAAACTAGGTCAGGCTCAGAAGGGTGTCCTGGAATGATAACATCATGTATCTGTCTCCCTTCTCCAGATCAGTTTTTCAGTGTTCAGTGGAATGCCTCTATAGTAGTATTATAGTCATATCCCGTCTTCCTACACCTACACACTTCAATGTGACTTATTTTCTGAAGTGTAAAGCCAATCACATTAATCACCTACCTAACAACTGCCAATGAGAGACCACTTCCAAACGATTTAAGGCCCTCCACAACAGCAGCACAGATTAGCTCTCTATCCTTACCTCTGACAAGTCCCTCACATACACTAGGCTCCAGAGGAACCATGATAGTCACTGTACTATCATATATACAACTGCACCTTTGAGTCTCACCTCATTTGTGCCCCCGTTACCTGACATCATGTTCCAGGTGTCAAATTCGATCTCTTCTTTCTCTTCCTCTCCATTCCCTTACAGAACAATTCAGGCCGAAAGCCATTAGGTGGGTGCAAGCAAACAGTGTCAGGGTGGACAGGAGCTATAGTAGTCTAGAGCAGGGTGTCAGAAGCCAAGCAGATTGAGGAATATCCTCCTGGTGCAGGGAGGGGCTTGCCTGGCATGGGGTGTTGGAGCCCAAGAAGAAGAAGAGAAATGTCCACATGGGATGGTAGTGGCCTAACATGAGGAGTCAGAGAATGGCCCAGGTGAGGAGATCATCTCTGAGTGTGTATGTGTGCATGTGTGTAGCCGTAGCACTGTCCAATATGAGGTTCCTGAGCCTAAGAGAGGACAGAAGAACTTCTGTACAAGAGGGATGGTCATTGCGGAGTAGCTGGAGTCCAAGCATGGACTTCCATGCAGGCATGTCACCCCCACTGCAGGGTATCAAAGCATGAAAAGGAGAGGAGAGAGTCTATACTGGAAGACAAGCTGTCCAGAATGTTGGAACCTGAGTGGGGCAATAAGGCAGCTGGTAGCACAGTGCAGGGTGGAAGAACCAGCAGTGTGAAGAGGAATTCTGCACAAGGGAACCAGCTTGATGTGGAGCTGAACCCAAACAGAGTAAGGAGAGCTTCAGAAGAGGGAGCAGACTGGCAGGGGATACTGAAACCCAAGTAATATAGAGAGGACTTTTTTGCAAATGTTACCCACCCCCCAGGGTGTAGAAAGTGCCCAGGCAATGCAGCAGCCAGGTACAGAGTGACAGAGTCTGAGTGGGGGTGCAGGGTGGTGACAATGTCAGAATTCCTGCAGGATGAAGGAATTAGTGTTGGGGGGAAGATAGCAGTGGTGACAAGAAAGTGGTTACATACAGAAGGATTGATAAATTAAGTAAATACAGATAGTGGAAGCTACATTTTTCACCATCAGATAAGGAAGCTACAAATTAGGAAATGGGAAAATAGTTATTCTCATAAGTCCTTGACACATCTTGACACAACTTGATTCATCTTCCAGTTTTCAAATTCTAGTCATTTTGCTGTTCATCAGCATCACAGCTAGGGAAGAAGTGAGAATCAAAGAAAACAGAATAGAAAAAGTTGCCTGCAATGGAGGACACAATGAATGCACTCACTGGACATCTAACTACCATGTTTTTCTGCATGCTAGAAAAAACTTAATGTGGGCATCTCCTAAACTGCCCTATAGGCAGGTCTCCTTGTGGTTTAGAATCCACCCATATATGCTTATGCCAGACTTTGAATCAGAACCAAGTTTCAGGAGGAGAGATGACGGCATGAAGTACCCTTTTTGCTGGTGCAGGTCACAGCAACGAAGGTGTGTGCGAGAGGCAGCATCTGGGACTCTTTAGGTGATTTCCTGGCCCACCTCCTCCCTGATCTCCACAGAGCGGGCAGGCAGCTCCCTTACAGCCCAGTGTGGACTGCACTTGAAGACTTGTTCCTGAACTCAGCCTTCACTTTCCTTCTTCAACAATCCACATGACTCTCTAAGCTGTTTACACTCCTTAACAAATACCTTTCATTTAAAGAAGCTATACTACATTCTGTTTTTAAAGACATCTACAATTTCTAACATTATGTAATCTCTGTGAACCTTAAGTTAGTCACTTTGCTGGCATCTATAATTGCAATAAAAGGTTGTAAATGGAAGAAAAAAGATAAGAAATTGTGAATTTTTGAATTACCCCTTGCATTTATTTGACATAATTCTTCTCCTTGATAAACTCAGATACTCTGGTGAAAAAGAGACATTAGATTTTAAAAAAGAAGATCCAATCGACTTCTTTGAGAATCTTGCAAGATAAGTACAAATCTTCTTAGCTGATTATGGACACAGAAGTAGGAATTTTAAATAACAAATTCAAAGAATGGGAATGACTGTAGATAGAAACAGACAACTCAGAAGGGATACAAAACAAGTTACAGCTAGGAATGCTTAAAATTGCAAAGGACATAAGTAATCTTTCAATTTGCTTCTCCCAGGCTATTTTAAACAAACAAGTTGCATGTTTACACCTACTTTTAAGAGGTTACAATACAGGATAGCTTGGAAGAATTTAAATTATCCTTGTAATATTTGTTTTATTATGTATTATAATAGTATAAAACTTGGAAAATAATACAAGTGAATTTTGATAACAATTTATAGTTTTTAAGATACTTCTATCTACCTTGTCTTTTTTAAAATGTTTATTTATTTTTGAGAGAGAGAGAGAGAGAGAGAGAGAGAGAGAGCATGAGTGGGGGAGAAGCAGAAAGAGAGGGAGACACAGAATCCAAAGCAGGCTCCAGGCTCCAAGCTGTCAGCTCAGAGCCTGACCCGGGGCTCGAACTCACAAGCAGTGAGATCATGACCTGAGCCAAAGTCAGACACTTAGCCGACTGAGCCCCCCAGGTGCCCCTATCCTCATTGTCTTTTTGATAAATATTTCAAATTTTCAACCAGCTGGACTTAGATGCTGGGTGCATTAAAAATTAACAGTATTTCAATCTTAATTCTTCCTTATCTCTCACCTCAAAAGAAACAAACAAATAAAAAAGACTGAATGACCCTGGGAATTATACCTAAGGATGATACCTAAATGACAGAGTTCCTAGCTAATCCATTCAGCTGGGAAATTCAAGTTCGTTTTTGTTTTCTTGCCTGCAATCCGTCATGGGAAAGGGGCATCCTAGACCTTTGTCTCCACCATTATCATAAAGCAAAAGAAAAAAAATTAAGTCTCTTCTAAGCTAAGCACTAATTTAAAGATTTTGTAGGCAACATGAAAAAGAAAACTTTTTTTTTTGCTTGTTTCAAACTTTTTTATATAACATTTAAACAGTCACAGTGTTTCTGCTCCAAGATATTTAAGCTTTGGTATAAACTATTTTTTTAGATAAAAAAGTTTGAAATGTAATTTTGCTATTTGGAGTGCCTACCATAAGTACTACAATTAAAAAGATTTTTCATAGTTTGAGTCCTTGTGTTTCTCATGGAAACCGCTTGATTAGTGCATATCCAACTTTATTTTAACAGCACATATGGCACATAGATTATCTATCCCAGTTTTCTTGGGAAGTTCTTTGAAAGGAGCAGTAGGAAAGTTGTCAATCCCCAAATGGCCAATGGGTTTCATATGTAGCAAATTTGGCTAGCAAAAATACAACTTAAGTTCAATAATATTGGACCACAAGTGCCTGAGGATAATTTTTAAAGATAACTAAACCAGAGGTTTGCTTTTGACCCTGATCTTTTTACAGAGTTAATATAGCTTCATCAAATAAATGTAACTTCAATTGAAAAAATTCATTTTTACAAATGTTTTAAATGTATTAATCAAATAACTATTTAATCCTTACTCTCTGCAAAGCACTGATCTTTGGGATACCCAGAGTCTGTTAAGAAAGATACCCTAGTTATATATTTTACCGATTGAACTAAGATACTTAAACAAATAACCATAAGACCGAGAGTAAAGTGACATGATAGAGGGCAATAGAAATTCCAAAGAATGAGAAATTACTCTTAGCTGGAGAGATCAGGATTAATAAAAGAAAGAGCATTTAAACTGCATCTTAAAAGATAAGTAGTACTTTTAAGATTAGTGCAGACAAAGGGATGAAAGCTCCAGGAGGAAAAGGCATAACCAGCTTCCATCTGAGGGTGGGGAGTGATAGAAGGATAGCATCAGTTACTGAGTTGAGTACAAGAGCAAGCATATTTTTAAAAATAAGCACAACTTTTTCACTACTTTCCTTAGGTGTCTCATAGTATTACTTGTATCATAGTATTAATATTGCGTTTGGTTTTGTTTCTATTTTAGAGAGAGAGTACGTGAATGGGGGGCGCGGAGAGGAGAAGAGAGAGAAAGAGAGAATCTTAAGCAAGCTTCACACTCAGCGTTCAGCTCAGAGCCCAACTCAGGGCTCAATACCAGGACCCTGGGATCACGATCTGAGACAAAATCAAGAAGCGGCAGCTCAACCCACTGAGCCACCCAGGCACCCCAGCATTGTGTTTTAATCATGCATTTTATTATGCTTTCTCTGGAGTACTGTCATCATACTTTTAATAGGCTGACCACATATTATCTTAAAAGTTGATGCAAAGGCATTATGTATAGGAAATGTGCCTGGGGAAATGACAGTTCCCTGTGTCCCACCCCAGCCCCCATCCAAGGGAACAGAATCATAGAATAATGAATGTATAAAGCATCTAAAGGGCACAGAAACTTAATTTCAGTTGAGTGCTGCGTGCATGATGGGATAGAGTGGAAAGCAAAACAAACAAATTTGGATAAGGTCCAATACATAGAATACTTTAGGTCAGTCCTGCCCACCATCTATTTTTATAAATAAAGTTTTATTGAACACAGACATTCCTGTTTGTTTACTCACTGCTTGTGGCTACTTTTGTGCTACAATAGTAGAGTTGAGTAGTTGAGACACAAACCTTATGTTCCAGAAGCCTAAAGTATTTACTATCTGGTCTTTAATAAGAAAGGTTGCCAACCTCTACCTCAGGTAAAAACATTTTAGTGTATGTACATCTTTGTGTAGAAAAAGTAAAGATAATAAATTTAAACATCAGAGAGGTTTGAACAGGGTATGCTTTTGGAAGGACACTCAGGTTACTGTGGCAAGACAAGTTAGAGAGGAGAGACACTGAGGAGCCAGGAGCCCTTAAAACTACTTGCAAAATAGATAAACTGTAGTATTATTACATTGCTTTTTATCTTGCCTTCAATGAAATACTATAGCCTAGATTCACTCAAAATTGTAAATTTAACAGTAAAATCAGAAGAGTGACATTCTTAAGAGGGGAAAGGTAAGGGAATTTCTACACTTCAGAGGAATATACATAGGTAAGATGTGCCTGGAAAAGAGTTGGAGATGGAGCGACTGTGCATGGACGGGATGGGAAGGCACAGGGGAAGCAACATATGGGAAATCTCATTGTTGGAATAGGGTCCCAGAATATCTTTATAGTTAATAGCAAGTCTGCCATTTCTAAAATAGTCTTGAATTCAATTCATGAAGATCATCCCAAGAAAGAGGTAAATGTGGTTATAGTATCAGATACCAATGTGAACCAGGTAAAGAAAAAATAAATATTGCTAAGCTATAAAATGTCTCATGGAAACTAAGGAGAGGATTGTAATGGCACTTATGGATGGGACTACAGTCTACCCTGGAAAGTCAGGTCCCAATATCAAATTCTCAGGCAAGAAGGTTTTGCTGTGTTGATTTAGTTCAGATCAGGTGTCCACCCGGCCCTGCAGGTCAAGTTCTGAGGCACGAACATGTAACCACTCATGAACATGTAACATGGCAGACAGGGTGCCGTCCCTAATGGTGAGAGGACATTTCCCAGAGACGGGAAGAGAACTTCCTAGGAAGATACTTCCAAAGGTGTCCTCCACAAGAAATGTAACGCCTTTTGTAGAGAGTCAACAAAGAAGCAAGATTCACTTTGCAAAAATTCTGCTTTCAGCCACATTCTTTAGGATAACTCCGTTCCACAGAGTGCAATATCTGTATTGTATATACCAACCTATCCTATCTCCTCTCTCACATCAGACAAAGAAAAGGCTGAAAATGGCTTTCATAGATTAATTTTTAAACAATTATAGTCAACATCTTGATTGATAATCCAACCAACTACTAAAGAGAAATAAAATGCAGTGCATAGTTCAACCAACAAGCTACTGTTTTTGAAACTCTGACCTTGACCAATTTGCATTTTAAAGACATTCATTAATGATTTCCTTTCTGTGGCACAAATACTGAATATAAACCAAGGGAGCTGAGTATACACAGACATCAATATGTAAAAGATATTGCTGATAAATTCATTGCACCTTGAGGTGATTAGTTTAAAACTCGTTGAATTTCTAGTCTTTGAATTAATGCCTTTTTTGTTCATACATGCTATAATACAAGAAGAATCATGTGGCAGTCAAAAAAATAAGCTAACACAGTTGATATCTTCACCATTCATCATATTCTTGACACTTCTAACAAAATGGTTTTCCACCCTGAATTGACAGTCCAAACAGAGGGACTTCACATAGAATTTTAAACTGCATTCATGTTAGATGCTATCACAACACAATACCAAACTCATGAGATCAAACAAATAATTTCTCTTTTCCCTGATGCAGACTTAAGAAGCATATCATCCCTTTTAACTGGTAATCCTTCTTACAAGAGTATCTTGTAGGAGATAAAGTGCATTGACATTCTTCATACATTACTCTATGCTGGGATTTAAACTGAAAGCTAGTTCCATGGGGAAACAAGGAGAAAAAAAATAGTGTTTTAAACTCTCCTTCGGTGGCTTACCAAGAAAATTAATAGTGCAGACTAAAATATATATATATATATATATATATATATATATATATATATATATGTGAATGTGAAATAAATTTCTGAAGCATTATGACAAATATTTGCAATCACCGCTTTACTCAAAGCTATAAGCTGTTCCATTTCCAGTATATAGGAGGATAAGCCCTATGACTGGATAGTCAGACTTCCACTAGTAAAACAGATATTTAATATTCTTGATCCTAATGATTCAGGAAAAAGTTCTGGATTTTATTGGGGGAGTATTTTTCCTCTCCCTCTTTGTCCTCTCACCTTAACTTTGCTGACTTATTGATCCCTATTTATACACATATGTCTCTGAAACATTTGCTTGTGAGCATGTAGATGAATTACTTCCCATATATTAGCCTTAGGACCTGCCTCAGATAAAGAAGGTATTTTTTCCTTTTTACCTGTGCCTTTAATTTTTGCATCTTCTTGAGATTAAACATTCATTTCTTCCAAACTTTCTTCTCTGGTGCTGCACTTGGAGCTTTTATACAAATTATATATTCCGACCTTCACAATACTTTTCGTCTTTTCTGGATGAGAAAATTGAGGCATAGAAAATCCAGACTTAGCTAGTAGACATTGCGGAGCAGAGACTTAAATTCAAGTCTTTAGATGGATGCCACATGTAGTTTCCTTTCCTTTCCACAATGCCTTGGTCCTTGCTCTACATGGCCTTCCCACTGAAGGGCACAACTTCTCAGGCAGCCCTCTCTACACAGGTCTCTGTTTCTAGAATCTTCTCCTTCCTGATCTATCCATTCCCCATCCCTTATAAATCATCTCTCTATTAAATTATCTTTTTGAATGTTTTCTGTTTCCTGCCAGGAACCTGATTAGCACGGTGTAACCCTAAATAGCATTCTCCAACTCTCTACCAACTTCTATCCCACTTCCCATTTCTACCATGCTCCATCTCAACTGCTCTGTCCCTTGCTCCCACTGAAGTACTCACTCCTGCTATCTTTGTTCTAGACAAACAAGCTCATCAAGCTTTCCTCATTAAAAGAAAATAATCCAATGTTTTTAAACATTCACATTAATATTTAGATCACTAATAAATAAGTAATGTATTACCTTTCTACCCCATTTCCAACTGGCCGACAGTATTTGCATATTGCCTTAATCTCAAAGAATAAACATCTCATGTCAGCCTGCCAGGCATCTGCTGCAGGTGGCTTACGATCAGACGTTCTTGACCATTAAGCTCAAAAGTCTGTAGTTAAGAGGAGGGGTTTACAGCATTGAACTTACTCTCTCCCTATTTTGAATCTGATTGGTAATAAAAGCATCTAATAGATAAAACTTGATAGGTAATACATTAAATTAAACAAGAGTAAAAGAGTGTGTTTAGATGGAAAATTTCCAAAGAGCTTTCAATACAGAATGCTTATATATGGTCTCCAATTCTAAGCATATGGGCAGTTTGCTTCACTAAAAATCAATCAATCAATCAAGCAATGAGATAATATAGTCAAATAGTTTTCCATGAACATATTCTTTGTCATCCCATGTATTTTCCTATCTAATATGCAGGCAAGAAGTCTCGTATACATTTCAACTAAATAAAATATGAATATAAAAAATATAACCATTTAAGAATTTCCTATGGACTTTTTTTAAGTAGGCACATTAGAGAAGATTGGAGACTGGATTGTCTGTACATTATCAAATAATAACCCAAATAAAAATATGCTTCCAGACATGTGCAGATGGCTGTTTTATAATCACTGAAACTTAAGAAATGATGAAATATGGCTGGCCCTTAGGTTTCCTGGATGAAGACTAATACAGGATGATTTAGCATCTGAGGATCCAGAGGATGTATAACAAGTGTTATCACCAAAATAATGTTGGATAAAGTCTTCAGCCGAGCAGAAGTTAGAAAGCAGCCTGGGGCCTTGGGAACCTTCTGTCTGGCCTGTGGCATCGTTATCTGCCACAGTATCTAGTCTGTACAGAAACCTTATTTTAATTTCACTTGGGATCCATATGTTTCTGCCGACCTTTCCTTGCAAAGATGACTTTTTTCCCACATTTTGCTATTTTCTGCTTTCTAAGCATGTGGGTATTTTTTAAAATTCTTTTGGTTTTGTTGAAGTGACATTTCACTAGCTAAGACAAACAAAGCTTCCAACATAAGGGTGGTGATTAAAAGAGTTTGATAGTATCTTAAATGTACACACAATATAAAGAATATCACAGACTGTGCATTCTGTACTCTGACACTAGCACCTACGCTTCTAATGGCAGATTTGTTTAATCCAATAGATTAATCATCTTTAGCTTCATTCTTATCAAAACGAACTCGAGTTCATTTTAGTTAATTGTTGGGTTTTCTTTTAATGCACTTAAAAGAATACTAGAAAACCATATGGATATATTACTCATTTTTAATCCCTGCAGAACTGTTTTCCAACTGTCATTTAAAATACAGAATACTCAAGAAGACATGCCTGGAATGTGACTTGATATAAGAGAAGGCTTTAACCTAACCAACTGTACTGATACAGCTAAAGAATAAATGTCACCAGATGGTCTGCATGAAGTCAAGGAACACAATTCTGTCAGTGTAGTTTCAGCACCACCCAGAGATGAAGGTGACTTGGCCAGCTGACATGGACATTCTGGTTGCTTGGCAAATTTACCCTTAGAGTGTGTTGGGGGACATCATGTGTCATAATTTGATGATATGAGCCATTTAAAACATCCCATAACCGTTCTGAATGTATTGCTACCAACTCATTTGAATCTCCATGGAAATGTTTTCTGTTTTTTGGGTTTTTTTTACATGGAAGAGAATGTGCAAAGCAGGTGATACTAGTATTTTAGCTCATTTGGCATTGTATTTTTCACTGAAAATTAAGAAACAAATTGTTGCACTGCATTATAAAAATAGGTAGATGTAACAAAGTTATTATTTCTATTTTGCTTCCATAGCTATGCTAATGGTTAGGCAACTTTTACAGTTTCCTTTTCTCTTTACTACTCTTCCCCATTTTTTACCTCCAACTATGAAATGTTATCCTATGTATTTTGCAGGGCAATTATGAAAATAAAGTGAAAAGATATATTAAATGTAACAGCTATGTAATTTTCTAATTAAAAATAGTGCCTTCCACATTGCAGATATTCAGTAAATTCTTCACATTTATTTACATGCCACCTTGTTCCACAAAGGAGTTAAGGTGATACAGCAAAAGATTATTTAGGAAATTTATCTCTCATCTTTCTTTCTAGAATTGGCATTCTTTCTTTTAATCTGGTTCTACTCCTCACTCACCTCTCCTTCTTTTTATATACTGTCTGTGCGTATGTATGTGTGTGTACTCAGAGCCAAATATTTATTCCTCTCCTTACTCTGATTTTTCTTCCCATCTTTCACAAAATATTGTCATAATAGTCTTGCTTAAGTTTTTTTGTGTATATACTATTTAAATATACTATTTCACTTAATATTCAAAATAACCCTAAAATGTAGCTATTGTTTATTGACTGCTTACTGTCTGCTTGATCCTGTTTTCCCATTTACCAAGGAAAGAACTAAGTTCTTTAGAAAAGTTTAGAAAATTTAAGCAATATGACCAATGTCACAGAGCTTTTAGGTAGAGAAGCTAAAACTTGAATCAAGATTTGACTTCATGGCACTCTACTGATTGTCTTTATATTTTTATTTTTTAAAAAGTAACACATTTCTCCTTTACTTACCCAACTCCCAATCCTTGATAGAAGGAGAAAAATTGACAAATACATTTTCAAATATTTGAAAATAAGCAGCATTTTCTGCTATTATCTCTATGTCTTCAATACTATGTAATTACAAGTAACATGCTTATTGTGTGTGATATATCCTGATTTTTTTTTTGTTAATGATTGCATGCTATAAAAGAGAGGATTTAACTCCCTCTACCACTGCCTCACATGCAAACATTTCCTTCCCCCCATCTTTCCATTCCAGAAAAGCTGTATTCCTGATAATATCTGTAGGTCTTTCTCATGAGCTATGTTTTTACAGAGAAGAATCCTACAATCTCCTGCCTGAGGAATATAAAGTTAGCCTCCAGTATTCTGGATGTTAAGAATGCCATGCAAAGGGGTTCTGAGTGTCTCATTTTTCAGAATGTAGACTTTCACATTTCCCCCATATTTATTATGGTGTCTCCCCAGCATATCCATGCTTAACGGTATCTGATATCTCCAAGAGGAGAACGTCTATGACTCAACCAGTTAACCTCCAAGCTTCTGCATGGGGAAAAGTAGGAATAAGGAGTAATGGGAACTCCTTATAACACTATCAACCTGTTCATGCTGTCAGCTCTGCCCTGCATTCTCACCTTCAGGAGAACCTGGTGGTTTCAATTTGGGAGACTTTCCAGGGTTCAGCAATTTTAATTAACTTATTGGTAGGCTTAGGTTTCAGCTTTCCTAGATCTGCTAAGTCAGTTACCATTCATCCATCTGCTTGTCAGCTTCCAAAATTATCTGTTGTTCCAAAAATGTACCGGAATGTTAAGTGAGTGATTGAGAGGTGAATTCTTCCACTTCAAATTAGCAAGCCAGATCAACCAATGAGAACACACTTGCCCACAGAGTTCTCAGGATCCTGGCCTTCTCCAAGGCTATTTAGGGAAAGGGAATGTTGGTTGAGAGAGGAAATTACAGATTATCCATTCAAGTCTATTATTAAATAACTTTATGTTACTTATAAATTACTTATAAGATCCATACTTCCCTATTATTTCACATAGACTTTTAGCTTGACTACTTGCAAACAATCCCTCTCCTTGGACCATATATGCTCTTGTCAGTATATCCCCAGTGCCAAACATGCTGCCTGACCTATTATTGGTGCTCAATAAATGTTTGCTGAAAGAATGAACACAAAGAGCTATCCCTCAGGTGGAGGTTTAGTTCATTTCAGCAGGAAATGATTATGATTCATGATTATAAAGAACAGCAGTGAAATCCTCATGAAAAACTTCCTTGCACTTACTTGTTCACAAGAAATACAAGAATATGAATTTTATTTTATTTTATTATCTTATTTTATTTTATTGAAGTTATACCAGTGAAAGAGTCTTGGCACCAGGCAGAGAGACATTGGAGAATACAACAAAATAAGATTAATACTATTATAAGAATATGAATCCTTTTAAAGATATTCTACCTAGTGTCTACTTTGGATAGACACTGAAAATTTAAGAGGAAAAAATGTATAAATTTATATATGCTTCACATTTGAATCTCATCTTCAAACTCAGATGTTCAAGAATTTAAATATTATTTTCTTAGCTCTAACTACTAAATTCTACTGGGGTAGAAAGCCCCCGATATAATTAAACATCTCAGTCAATACCGATGATTCCACACTCCCTTTTTTTTAGGGTGCAGCTACAATCAGATGGGTTTCTTTAGTATCAAGGCATTTATATGAGTGGAAGAAGTAAAGAAAGGACAGGTAGAATCTGGTCCTCAGTGTCATCTATCTGCATGGCGGGTACCAACCAATTCAGTCTGCAAAGAGGGAGGGGTGAAGGATGGACGGGCTTAGGAGAAAGGACAGTGGGAATGGAAAATGCCAAGAAAAACTTGATTAATATCTCAAAAGTATTATCCCACCCTTTTCAATTGGAATCCCATGGAGTTGATCAACTTCAATTTTAATTTTATCACATCTTTCCCAAACCTCTTCCTTGTCTTATTTGTCTTTCCAGGAGTTCCCTGCACCCCCTTCCCACATTCCCCAGTGGTTTATTTCGCCTGGCCCAGGCTGTTTGTTTCTCTCTCACAGTTGTCTTGCTGCCAGTAGGGTGGGATGACCAGGCTGAGCCAAGCTATCCGGATAATGTCACTCCTGGCAGGAAGAGAGATTTGCAACAGTAACACACATTGCGCCCTCCTCACATTCCGGACACTCCCAGGAATCATGTGGGGCCCACTTGTACAAAATTGGCTCTCTACTTCATTCATCTGGCAGCCAAGACCCATAAACTAAATCTGGTTTCCAGCAACAGCAGTGGTAAGATTAATATCAAAACTAGTTTGGTCCATTCCACAAATGTAAAATTTTTTTTAATTTGTTTTGACAAATACTCCTGTGAGCAGTGTTTCTGGAGACCACCTCCAACCATATTTTTACTGAGAACTTGTCTTTTTATGAATCATAACAATAATAACAACTGACATACAGTGAACCTTTTTCTGGACTTAGGCTAAATGCTTTACATAAACTTTCTCATTAAATCCCCATCATGATCTCCTCTACATTTTACAGATAAAGAAATAGGATTATAGAGAGCAGTTACATTATTTTCCTAAAGTCACAGAGCTGGCAATACTGAGTCCAGAATTAACCAGGAATTATGCCAGAACCTGAACTCTTTAACTACTATCATATTCAGCAAGACAAATTGGTGTAAGAATTTAAGTAAACTGTAATTGAAAAGATAGTACCAAGAAATTAGATGTTATTAGGAAAAATCATATTAGCTGTTCTAGGTTAAAATAATATTTATTTACCAATTGAAATATTAGCACATATGTATAAATAACACTGAAATGTAACCTGAAGAAAGTGAGAGTGAATGGGTCCATTTTTCTTTAACTTTAGAAACACATTCATAACTATCACAGTGATGAAACCACTAACCAGAGAGCCAAAAACAAAACAAAACAAATAAACCAAAAACATATCCCGTTTCGTTTCTGCCTCTATTCCTTTTTACAATTTTATTCTTCTGGTTTTGGATAAAAAATACGATGGAAATGTACATTTATTTATCCTCATGGTATAAAAAGATAACCTGACAGGGCTGAGCCACTACTAAGCTAAGAGTCAAAAACTACATTCAGTCCAACTCAACCACTAACCAGCTATAAGAACTTAGTAGACATGTCTCCTGATCTCTGTCTTAAAGAAACATGCAAAATAAGAGGGCTAGACTGAATAAACTTGTGGGTTCTTTCCAGCTTGAACATTCTTTTATGTCAATCATGTAGCTCAAATTACGAATATATCTTTTCTGAATTAGCAGGCCCAGAGGGAGCTCTTGAAGAAGAAATATATAACAGGAAATTAAAAATAAGTAAGGATCTATCATTACAGATTGAGCCGAAAGTTGCATATTTCTAAAAGGTCAGTAATCTTATTTGCTCAACTGCTATATAAATGCAGTGAAAATGACCCAATAATAGTCTTTTTAGGCCATATAGGGACTTCTAAAATACTATTCCACCTCTCGCTGTCGTACTGCTCCTTTTACTCTGTGTTCTCACCATAAACGTAGTTTACTCCAAGAATTTTTCCTTGGCTCTCTCAAGAGAAAAATAAATCCACCCTTAGCATGCTGTGAATTTCCTAATAGAGTCTTTTTATAATTTATTGTAATTGCTTATGAATTGACTTTTTCTTCTGACAACATCGTAAGCTCTGAGACTGTCTCTTCCTTACTAGCACCTGCAAGAGTTGCTGGCACATGGTAGTTGCTCAGTGAATGTTGACTAAAATTTTCTCCGGTCCAATTTCCTCACTTATAGATGAAAAACTGCAGCCCCTGGACACAAAACTCCTGGCAAAGAGCTCTTTTCACCACACAACACTGTCTCTCAAACTTTGAAGTATGCATTATATATTTTCAGACTAGCTTTAAGTAGAGACAGGGATGATAATAACTATATTATAAAATGCAAATATGCTAAGACATATGTGGAGTTAAAAAAAGTCTTGCCCTAGATAAATGCAAGCAGAAAAAATTTAAAAGCACTAGCTGATTGTGAGATACAGATAGGATCAAAGAAGTTGCAGACAATTCCTCAGCCTTTAAATCGGATTACAACCATGACCAGTTAAAGACATAAGGTGTTTATTCCTAGGACCTGGCCAAAAAAAAAAAAAAAAAAAAAAAAAAAAAAAAAAAAAATCCAGAGTTCTCAGAAGAAAAGGGGAAGTTTGAAAAATTTAACATCTCATTTATAGACAAACAAGAATGATTTGTAAAGATACACGCACACAATACCATCACCACCACCATCATCATATGTATGCAAGAGTTTTTAGGGTTATAACAATATCCACAGGTGTACCTGTGCATCATATGAAAACAGTCTGGATAAACTCTAAAATTACAAAAGATTGAATGAGTTGTCACTACATGACACTGTGGATCAAACTCTGGACACGTGATTTTATTCCTAAATCTGACGCTGACTCATTGGATCATTTTTGGGCAGCTAACACTCCCAGAGTCCTCTGCAGGCAAAATGAAAGCACCCAGTGGTCACGGACCTGAAGCCTTCACCAGCTCATCTGGAAAACTGAATGAAGAAGTCTGGGAAGGGGAGTGGAAAGGATAAGACAGACACCAGAAGAAAAGAGAGTGAAAGAAAGCAAATTGAGGTCCTTAGCATAAGGTCTTCAAACAGCCCACTTCTCACCTTTTATCTAATTGGTATTTTTTGGTGCTGCCGCAGTTATTGGGGTCCATGAAAAAACAGCATGAGAACAAAAAACAATAAAGATGGCAGATTAAAAAGAGGAAAAGGCCTTTTTAATATTACTTGAAGAGATTCTTGTGATTGAATATGGTTTAATATAACAGAAGAATTCATTGAAAATAAGTGATTTATATTCTATAATCAAACTATGTATAGCTCACTACAAAATTTAAAATAAGCACCTTATACACATTCAATCTAGCATCCACATATATACATATACTGAAAACTGACAATAGTTCAGAATTTGTATATTAATGTAATATTAATACCCCCCTGAGTAGGGGATATGACTAAGGGATATTTCTTGCCTGTTTCTAGTTAGAACCTTTTCTCTTTTCTTATTTCCAAATTGCTGAAAAGCAGCCTTTTTCCAATGTGTTTGGAAGGAAAAACAAATATATCATTTCCCCATGTAAATCCTCCAATCATTTTGTTATGAAAATGTATCCTGCACCACCATCAAACGTAAATATCCCAAGCTCCCTAGGATATGTCAGTAAAAATCTGCCTCAAAGGCAAAGGGTTCATATTAATATAGGACAAATAAGCCTTCCACATTGGAGAATACATACAAATATTTAGAATATTATCAAATATTTTATCTGTTGCAGTTTAGATGTTATTAATAAAACTTACAATAAAAATAGAATGCTTGTGTACATCGGTAAGTGAAACAATGCTTGAAAAATAGAAAAGATGGTAGATGTTTTAAGTGGGATTTTTTAAGTAAAAAATATGTATCATTTAAAAATATGTCGGAAATGTAAAACAGAACATCAAAACTTAGGAGAGACAAAAGAGATCCTTTAGATCACTTTAAGGAAAAGGAATCTGTCAGCGCTAAGTGACTGAAAGTATAAGAACTCAACCCAGGCTTCTGTACAAGACTTTTTAAACCTTTACTAACAGAACAAATGGGGGGAGGGGAAGATCATTTGTTCAAGGCCATGCTATTCCACCTCACCTAATTTGACTTTGTGTTCTTTATCAGTCTCAAACCCCGAGTGGATTCCCCAACTTCTCTCTCATCATTCTCCTTTGCACTCTCCGCAGCTGGGCTGTGTCTAGTTTTTCTTTTTGCATACTTAGAAAAACATGCCAAACTAAACGCATTGCTACCATCTCAGTGTCATTTTATAAAATCCTCAGGTTCCCCGATTTTCCTCTCAACTTCTCTTAAAGAAAGAGAAACCCTTAGAATAACAAATGATCACTCCTTCACCAGGAGTAGGGATGGGAAGAAATAATAACCCAAGGGAGAAAAAGTGATAAAAAACAACTGCTTATAGTGGCGTTTGGAGAAAATTATGTAAATATTTATGCAAAGACAGCTTTGCAGAACACATCGTGATGCATCAGAACCGCTTGTGCCAGTGCGCACAGGCAGCCTCACAGTTGGATCAACAGCCTGAAAAGCAGATGTGCCAATTTCCTGTATTTGATTATGATGATTCCTAATTATGCCAAAGCTGTGGCAATGTCCTTCCCTAGAATGACTCTTAATTTTGTTTTGCTAAACCACACACACAACCTGTTTTGGACGTGTAATTCATTGTCACGTTAAGTCTATGAAATACTCATTCGCTTGCCTAATAGTTCTGAGGACAATGGCTCACATGAATACTGTTTTCTCTTCTAATTTGGCATTTTCAAGCACGCAGGGGAAAAAAGAAAGAAAACATGCATAGTGATAGAGCCATGCTGTTTAACATCGATGAGGCTTAGGCTTGTCCACCATGGTCTACAAATGAAAAGAATACCATTATATGGTTATTCCTAAAAGGGCAGTTTCTTTCTTGCTTTCCTTGCGTTTACAATGACAATATCATTGTCAACAAAAAAACACAGCATCGTTTAGATTAGGGATCGACTATAAGCCACAGTAAGCTGATAATACCTTTATCAGATGTCAAAATTAACAAGTAGCTTGACCCAACTGTATGGTAGTTGGAGGTGGAAAAGCAAAATATAACTGATTCAGTGGTCACAGAACCTTCCATATGAACCTTGAATTTTTCTGGCACATATGTCTGCTAACCTATCTTTAACAGATACTATAACCTTTTGCACTTCAGACCCCACAACTGATACTCATATCTGCTTTATAATTTAAAATGAGCTTTCCAAGCATAAACCTTTATTTGCACTGAACAACAATCCAATGAGGTCAGTACTGTTATTATCCTTATTTATACACGTAGAAATAAGTACAGAGAAGTTAAATTACATGTACAAGCACTAGAATCTGGACTTCAACTTGTAAATGGATCGATAACTATCAACTGAGCAATAAAGTAAAAAAAAAAAAAAGATTGAGCATCTATTTATTAACTAGGCATGACCCTTGTAAAGAATAGTGACACAGGCAGAGCTGGGCTCAGCATCTTTTTGTCTCCAACTTTTAACAAATTGTAAATATGTCTCTCTCCCTCCAGGAATCTAGTGGCTTCCTGCTTTTCTTTCTCTACCTAAATTCTAGATCTTTCTCTCCAATTTCTTCTCCAATCGTTCTCTCCAATTTTGCTCCTTCATGAACCTAATCCAGATTCACTTGCTATGGAAAAACCTGAGGACCTGATTGTGATTTCTGCTACATTGTGAGCTTAATGAAGGGATACCTTTAGTCTGTTTTCTTCATTCATCTCCAACAGAAACTTGAGTGGTGCCTGGAACACTGTAGACCTCAATAAATATCTGTTGAATATAGTTGGAGTCCATACTTAAACCCATTTTTAAAAAACTATCTAACAGTCTTAATTTGGGTTTTCTAAACTAGACACCAGAGAAGGACACAGATTGAGGTAGTTTATATAGAAAATAAACTCTGGAAGCAGAAATGAGGGAGTTATAGGGGAGTGCATTAGGGGAGGAGCAAACCCAACACAAAGTTTTGTAATCAAGTTCATTTTCTAGGTGACAGGAGCTCAGCTCCACCCCCCACCCCACCCCCGCCCAGTCCCCTGCCCAGAACCTCTTAGCTATGTACAGAAGACTCACAGAACTCTCCACTCAAGAAACAAGAGATGGGATCATTTAGCTGTGGCTCTTTTGAAAGACAGCCACCCTGAGAATGTTAATATCCCCATACCTCCAAGAAGCACAGGTAGGTTGCCATAACTTTAGAGAAGTCCATGAAGAAGAAAGTAGAAATACATAGTATAGTAAATGCTATCAACATGAGAGGAGTCTGAGCCTATGGGAACAAACTAAACATGGTAGCAACAGCTAATATTATATGTGGCAAAGAGGATGTGTAACAAAGAACCAAAGTACACGCTCTACCAACAAAAAAGAAAATCAAGAGATATTAGTGTTATTTGTTATTCTAGCTACTAAAACTAGAACAAGTTCTGGAATTCTGAAAATACTGGAATACTGACATACTGCTCTTTAGGCATGCAATCAAGAATAGCTTTTTGGGGGCATCTGGGTGGCTCAGTTGGTTGACCGTCCAACTTTAGCTAATGGGTTCGAACCCCACATCAGGCTCACTGCTGTCAGCACAGTGCCCGCTTCAGATCCTCTGTTCCCCTTTCTCTGTCTCATTCTGCCCTTCCCCCTTCATGCTCTCTCTCTCTCTCTCTCTCTCTCAAAAATAAAATAAACATTACAAAAAAAAAAAAAGAACAGCTTTTTATAAAGGATTGAGAATGCGTGACATTTTAATAATAAAGGAACAAGGAGTGCCTGGGTGGCTCAGTAGGTTAAACACCTAACTTCAACTCAGGTCAGGATCTCGAGGTTTGTGAGTTAGAGCCAGTGTAGGGCTCTGTGCTGACAGCTTGCTCAGAGCTTGGAGGCTGGTCCGGATTCTGTCTGCCTTTCTCTCTGTCCCTCCCAGGCTCACACTCTGTCACTCTCAAAAATAAATAAACATTAAAAAAAATTGATAATAAAGGAACAAGTAAGAAAGTGTTTGTCAAGCTGAATCTGTAGATATAACTCCTCAAAGTCTGATGACAAGTTTTTGGGGGATTTTTAGGTTTGAAGAATGTACACATACAATAGTATATAGTAAGTATATGTTATATGTAGAATATAATATAGTATACTAATTGTATATGTATAATATATACATAATATATATACTATTATACTGTGTATTATATACACATTATATATTTATGCCCAATATTTTTGTTTTAATTAAAGAATCATTATGATAAAATAGTTTAGTTCATCTCTCAGGGTCCATATGAACACTTTTAGAAGGAATTCTCACCTTACTTAAATTGAAAAAAATTGACTCAGGATATAATATGCACTCAGGACCAAACAACCTTATCAGATATTAAGAAAACCATGGAGGCTTAAAATACATTTGTATTGGGGCACTTGGGGGGCACAGTTGGTTAAGCATCTGACGTCGGTTCAGGTCATGATCTTGCCATTCCCAAGTTTGAGCCCCAGTCAGGCTCTGTGCTGACAGCTCAGAGCCCTGAGCCTTCTTCAGATTCTGTGTCTCCCTCTCTCTCTCTTTTCCTCCCCAGCTTGTGCTCTGTCTCTCTCTCCCTCTCAAAAATAAATAAGAACAAAAAATTTTAAATACAGTTGTACTATAGAAGCAACTATTAGATTCATAACTATCACACATTAAATCTTTAGATGCTACAGAAGTAATTAGGTGAGAGAATCAAAGTACCTGCTCTAAGGAATTCATACTGCAACTAGCTGGGAAAATAAGTCACTCGTTGTACTAGCCCTATAACCAAGGCATTATACTTGCCAAATAAAAGGTGAGGGAATAATCCACAGGAGGCAACAATGCTATGAGCTTGATTACAAAAAGTGACTTCACAAACATGATGAAATTTGGAGTAGGACTTCTAAGTGCAAAGGATATATCTGGAAGAAGAAGAGTTTTCCAGTCAACAGGATGCTGGCACAGAAATAAGACAGTGGGTGACTATATCCCTAGGGCACTAGAGAAATTGTTTTCACAAAATGAAAGTACATTCTGGGGAAAAATGGAAGACTGGAAAGGTCAATAACGGTCATATTTAAGAGAATTATGAATACCAACCATGTAATTTGAAATTGTAAATTCTGGACAATGGATGCCATTGAAGATTTGGGACAGATGGTACAGCAAGAGTTAAGGCACTGTTTTCAGAATACTAGAAAAATATCAGTGATAGCTGAAGGGAAAATAAGTCTTTTGTAGTCAAGCTTCAAATTATCCTGATCTCTGACTGACTTAAAGGGATAGGAAAGTGTCCCTATATCTGAGAAGTAAATGTAAAATCTCTCTGGAGAAAGACACTATCTCTTAGGCCTGAAGTTATCTCTACAATATTCCATATGTAATGTCAGACATGCAATTTGAATTAAAGAGGAAAAAAGGAGACAAAACAGCAATCTGATCAAATTCAAGAAAAACATGAGAAAATAAAAAGAGAGTCACAGAGATGTCAAATATTTAAAATAACTATGCTTGATATGTTAAAGAAAATAAAATAATTTTGACAGAGAAACAAATAAAGCACATTTTAGAAAGGAAGAATACACTAACCGAAATTAGAAACTTTATGTAGGGGTTTATAAGCAGATAAGGTAAAGAGATCATTAATGAACTTGAAGGTGAGTCAGAGGAAACGATTCAAAGAGAGACAAAAGTAGAAAAATAAAGAAAATACGTTAAAGGCATAAAAGATCCATCGAAAAAAAATCTAACACATGTAAAACTGGAGAACCAAGAAGGCAAGAAGAGAGAAAATTGAGAAGGATGAATAGAAATAATAGAAACCAGAGACCATGGAATAGTTTCAAAGAAAGTAACTGCCAACTTGGAATTTGCCACTGAGAGAAAACATCCAAAAACTAATGAGAAATAAATTATTTTAAGACAAATATAAACAGAGAATTAGTTTATTTCAAATCCACACTGAAGAAAATTCTAGAAAGTATTGAGGATGAGGAGAGGATATGGTCTTAGATAGAATTTCAGTGAATCAAAAAAAAATAAAGCAAAAAAAAGGTAATTAGGTGGTTAATTCTAAACATATTTTGACTGTTTAAACAAAAACAATATTTTGTAAACTTTAATATTTATTAAGAATTAAAACAGATGGCAGGGGCCTGGGTGGTTCAGTCAGTTAAGCATCCAATTCTTGATTTTCGTTCAGGTCATGATCTCATGGTTCATGAGTTCGAGCACCACATTGGGCTCTGAACTGGTGGTACAGAGCCTGCTTGGGATTCTCTGCCTCCCTCCCTTTCTGCCATTCCCCCCACTCACACTCTCTCTCTCAAAAATAAATAAATAAACATTTAAAAAAATAAAAGAAAATAGATGGCAACAATAGCATAAAAATCGTGAGGGAGGATACATGGAATTCAAGTGTGCTAAGGCTCTTGTATCAGGCAGAAAAAAGAAAAGAGTACTAATTTAGATTACTTTGATAATTTAAAGATGCATACCTTAATCTCTAGTGTAATCATTAAAAGAATAGTAAAAGAATGTGTGACTACTAATATAACAGAGAAATTAGAAAAATAGAAAAAATATGGAATCAATCCAAAGAAGGAAAAAAAATGAGATAAAAAAATAGATGAGTTGGGATGAATAGAAATTACACAGAAATATGGCAGATTTAAATCCAAATACATCTGTAATTGTATTAAATGTAAATGGCTTAAATGTTACCCCAGAAGACAAAGATTGTCAAAGTGAAATTTAAAAAAAAGTCAACCATTTGCTGCCTACAGAGAAACAAATTTAAAGATATGAAAATATTGAATGTAACAGGATAAAACAAGGAAGATATATGCTGTGAACATTAACCAAAAGAAAGCTGGTATAGCCTATTTATATCAAACCAAAAACACTTTTCAGAAAAAAAATATTACTAGGGCTCAAGTGTTATGAGAACACTTCATAAAAGGGTCAATTTATCAGGAAGATACAATAATTCTAAACATGAAAACAATTGAGAGAACTGAGAAAAATCAATCAGTCAATACCTATAGTAGGATATTATAACATTCTTCTCTCAGCAACTAACAGAATGAGCAGACAAGAGATTAGGAAAGATATAGAAGATTTCATCAACATGGTTAACAAATAGACTTATTGTCAAATAAAAATAGACACTGTATTCACCAATTATAAAATATACAATCTGTTTGGATGCCCATAGAACACTGACAAAAAGTGACCATATGCAGGGCCATAAACAGAAATTGTGCACTAACTATGTATAAATATTACCACAATGGAAAGAAACTAAAACCAATAATAATTATATATATATATATATATATATATATATATATATGTGTGTGTGTGTGTGTGTGTGTGTGTGTGTGTGTTTGAAAATAATAAATACATTTCTAAACAATTGAAGGCTAAAAAAGAAATCAGAATCTTAAAGTTAGAAAATATTTTAAATGAGGGGAGTCTGGGTGGCTCAGTAGGTTAAGGTCCAACTTTGGTTCAGGTCATGATCTCGCAGCTCTTGAGTTCAATCCCTGCATCAGGCTCTGTTCTGACAGCTCAGACCATGGAGCCTGCTCCAGATTCTGTGTCTCCCTCTCTCTGTCCCTCCCCCACTCACACTCTGTTTCTCTCTTTCTGTCAAAAATAAATAAACATTAAAAAAATTTTTAAGAAAATATTTTAAATGAGTAACAGTAAAAATACTACTTATCAAAATTCATGGATACAGTTACATATGAGATTATGACCTTAAATATGAGATTATGACCTTTAAAGAAAGCAAGGCTGAAATTCAATTATTTAAGCATCCCTTTCCTATTCCTATAGAGGAAAAGAACAGCCTATATAAATAACGGGGTGGGGAGAAGAAAAAACATGTAAGAAAAAATTAATACAATAAAAATAAACATACAATAAGAGGATCAGTCAAGTCAAAAGTTTGTTCCTTAAAAATCAAGCACAGGGGTACCTGGGTGGTTCAGTCAGTTGAGCATCCGACTTCGGCTCAGATCATGATCTGGCCATCTGTGAGTTCGAGCCCCGCATCGGGCTCTGTGCTGATAGCTCAGAGCCTGGAGCCTGCTTTGGATTCTGTGTCTCCCTCTCTCTCTGCCCCTCCCCTGATCATGCTCTGTCTCTCTCTCTCTCTCTCTGTCAAAAATAAATAAACATTAAAAAAAAATCAAGCAAAGATGGTGGTGTAGGAGGACGTTGAGCTCACCACGTCCTGTGGACTAGCAGAACGGATTTGAGAGAATCTGAAAGATTCTTGAATTAGTCTTGAATCTGAAAGACTAGCAGAACGGATTCTCCAGAGCCAAGTGTAGATGAGAGGTCTACAGAAGAGGGTAGGAGGGCGGAGAGGCAGTGCGTGCAACACAGACTGGCGGGAGGGAGCCGGGCGGAGGGGCAGCTGCCAGCAAAGAAAAGCCCCCGAGTCTGGCTGGCAAAAGCAGAGGGGCTGGACAGAGTGTGTTCTGACAGCAAGCGGGACTTAACATCTGGAAGGTTATAAGCTAACAGCTCTGCTCAGAGAACGGGAGGGCTGGAGGATAACGGGAGGGAGAGTTGTTGAGCCCCGGACAACAGGGTGCAGCTTGGAGAACAAAGGCGATCGCCAGCGCCATCTCCCTCGCCCATCCCCCAGCCAAAATCCCAAAGAAACTGGTTCCTGCCAGGGAACTGGCTTGCACCTCACAAACCGAATGCTGTGCTTCTGTGGATCCATCCTTTCAGCGGGTCTGACTCCCTCCCTGTGACGCAGGGTCCCTCCTGAAGCGGATCTCTGAAGGAAAAGCGAGCTGAGCCTGCCCCTCCTGCCCCCTCGATCCACCCCAGCTAATACGCCAGATCCCCAGCACCACAACCCTGGCAGTGTGCAAGTAGCCCAGACCGACTATGCCACCCCACAGTGAATCCCGCCCCTAGGAGAGGGGAGGAGAAGGCACACACCAGTCTGACTGCGGCCCAGCCCACCAACAACAGTTATTGAAGACAGCACAGGGGAAATGCCCTGCAGTTCCGCACCACTCCAGGGACTATCCAAAATGATGAAACGGAAGTATTCCCCTCAGAAAAACGTCCAGGAAATAACAACGGCTAACGAACTGATCAAAAATGATTTAAACAATATAACAGAAAGTGAATTTAGAATAATAGTCATAAAATTAATCACTGGGCTTGAAAACAGTATAAAGGACAGCAGAGAATCTCTTGCTACAGACACCAAGGGACTAAGAAACAGCCAGGAAGAGCTAAAAAATGCTATCAACGAGTTGCAAAATAAAATGGAGACAACTACGGCTCGGATTGAAGAGGCAGAGGAGAGAATAGGTGAACTAGAAGATAAAATTATGGAAAAAGAAGAAGCTGAGAAAAAGAGAGATAAAAAAATCCAGGAGTGTGAGGGGAAAATTAGAGAACTAAGTGATGCACTAAAGAGAAATAATATACGCATAATTGGTATTCCAGAGGAGGAAGAGAGAGGGAAAGGTGCTGAAGGTGTACTTGAAGAAATAATAGCTGAGAACTTCCCTGATCTGGGGAAGGAAAAAGGCATTGAAATCCAAGAGGCACAGAGAACTCCCTTCAGACGTAACTTGAATCGATCTTCTGCACGACATATCATAGTGAAACTGGCAAAATACAAGGATAAAGAGAAAATCTGAAAGCAGCTAGAGATAAACGTGCCCTAACATATAAAGGGAGACCTATAAGACTCGTGACCCATCTCTCTTCTGAAACTTGGCAGGCCAGAAAGGAATGGCAGGAGATCTTCAATGTGCTGAACAGAAAAAATATGCAGCCGAGAATCCTTTATCCAGCAAGTCTGTCATTTAGAATAGAAGGAGAGATAAAGGTCTTCCCAAACAAACAAAAACTGAAGGAATTCGTCACCACTAAACCAGCCCTACAAGAGATCCTAAGGGGGATCCTGTGAGACAAAGTACCAGAGACATCGCTACAAGCATGAAACCTACGGACATCACAATGACTCTAAACCCATATCTTTCTATAATAACACTGAATGTAAATGGGCTAAATGCGCCAACCAAAAGACATAGGGTATCAGAATGGATAAAAAAACAAGACCCATCTATTTGCTATCTACAAGAGACTCATTTTAGACCTGAGGACACCTTCAGATTGAGAGTGAGGGGATGGAGAACTATTTATCATGCTAATGGAAGTCAAAAGAAAACTGGAGTAGCCATACTTATATCAGACAAACTAGACTTTAAATTAAAGGCTGTAACAAGAGATGAAGAAGGGCATTAAATAATAATCACAGGGTCTATCCATCAGAAAGAGCTAACAATTATAAATGTCTATGCGCTGAATACCGGAGCCCCCAAATATATAAAACAATTACTCACAAACATAAGCAACCTTATTGATAAGAATGTGGTAATTGCAGGGGATTTTAACACTCCACTTACAGAAATGGATAGATCATCTAGACACACGGTCAATAAAGAAACAAGGGCCCTGAATGATACATTGGATCAAATGGACTTGACAGATATATTTAGAACTCTGCATCCCAAAGCAACAGAATATACTTTTTTCTCGAGTGCACATGGAACATAGATCACATACTGGGTCACAAAACAGCCCTTCATAAGTATACAAGAATTGAAATCATACCATGCATACTTTCAGACCACAATGCTATAAAGCTTGAAATCAACCACAGGAAAAAGTCTGGAAAACCTCCAAAAGCATGGAGGTTAAAGAACACCCTACTAAAGAATGAGTGGGTCAACCAGGCAATTAGAGAAGAAATTAAAAAATATATGGAAACAAATGAAAATGAAAATACAACAATCCAAACGCTTTGGGATCAGCGAAGGCAGTCCTGAGAGGAAAATACATTGCAATCCAGGCCTATCTCAAGAAACAAGAAAAATCCCAAATACAAAATCTAACAGCACACCTAAAGGAAATAGAAGCAGAACAGCAAATACATCCTAAACCCATCAGAAGAAGAGAAATAATAAAGATCACAGCAGAAATAAACAATATAGAATCTAAAAAAACTGTAGAGCAGATCAACAAAACCAAGAGTTGGTTTTTTGAAAAAATGAACAAAATTGATAAACCTCTACCCAGGCTTCTCAAAAAGAAAAGGGAGATGACCCACATAGATAAAATCATGAATGAAAATGGAATTATGACAACCAATCCCTCAGAAATACAAGCAATTATCAGGGAATACTATGAAAAATTATATGCCAACAAACTGGACAACCTGGAAGAAATGGACAAATTCCTAAACACCCACACGCTTCCAAAACTCAATCAGGAGGAAATAGAAAGCTTGAACAGACCCATAATCAGGGAATAAATTGAATCAGTCATCAAAAATCTCCCAAAAAATAAGAGTCCAGGACCAGATGCTTCCCAGGTGAGTTCTACAAGACATTTAAAGCAGAGATAATACCTATCTTTCTCAAGCTATTCCAAAATGTAGAAAGGGAAGGAAAACTTCCATACTCATTCTATGAAGCCAGTATTACTTTGATTCCTAAACCAGACAGAGACCCATTAATAAAAGAGAACTACAGGCCAATATCCCTGATGAATATGGATGCAAAAATTCTCAATAAGATACTAGCAAATCGAATTCAACGGCATATAGAAAGAATTATTCACCATGATCAAGTGAGATTCATTCCTGGGATGCAGGGCTGGTTCAACATTCGCAAATCAATCAATGTGACACATCACATTAATAAAAGAAAAGATAAGAACCATATGATCCTGTCAATCGATGAAGAAAAGGCCTTTGACAAAATTCAGCACCCTTTCTAAATAAAAACCCTCGAGAAAGTCGGGATAGAAGGAACATACTTAAACATCATAAAAGCCATTTATGAAAAGCCCACAGCTAACATCATCCTCAATGGGGAAAAACTGAGAGCCTTCCCCCTGAGATCAGGAACACGACAGGGATGTCCACTCTCACCACTGTTGTTTAACATAGTGCTGGAAGTTCTAGCATCAGCAATCAGACAACAAAAGGAAATCAAAGGCATCAAAATTGGCAAAGGTGAAGTTAAGCTTTCACTTTTTGCAGATGACATGATATTATACATGGAAAATCCTATAGACTCCACCAAAAGTCTGCTAGAACTGATACATGAATTTAGGAAAGTTGCAGGATACAAAATCAATGTACAGAAATCAGTTGCATTCTTATACAGTAATAACGAAGCAACAGAAAGACAAATAAAGAAACGGATCCTATTCACAATTGCACCAAGAAGCACAAAATACCTAGGAATAAACCTAACCAAAGATGTAAAGGATCTGTATGCTGAAAACTATAGAAAGCTTATGAAGGAAATTGAAGAAGATATAAAGAAATGGAAAAACATTCCGTGCTCATGGGTTGGAAGAATCAATATTGTCAAAATGTCAATACTACCTAGAGCTATCTACACATTCAATGCAATCCCAATCAAAATTGCACCAGCATTCTTTTCAAAACTAGAACAAGCAATCCTAAAATTCATATGGAACCACAAAAGGCCCCGAATAGCCAAAGTAATTTTGAAGAAGAAGACCAAAGCAGGAGGCATCACAATCCCAGACTTTAGCCTCTACTACAAAGCTGTCATCATCAAGACAGCATGGTATTGGCACAAAAACAGACACATAGACCAATGGAATAGAATAGAAACCCCAGAACTAGACCCACAAACGTATGGCCAACTCATCTTTGACAACGCAGGAAAGAACATCCAATGGAAAAAAGACAGTCTCTTTAACAAATGGTGCTGGGAGAACTGGACAGCAACATGCAGAAGGTTGAAACTAGACCACTTTCTCACACCATTCACAAAAATAAACTCAAAATGGATAAAGGACCTGAATGTGAGACAGGAAACCATCAAAACCCTAGAGGAGAAAGCAGGAAAAGACCTCTCTGACCTCAGCCATAGCAATTTCTTAATTGACACATCCCCAAAGGCAAGGGAATTAAAAGCAAAAATGAACTACTGGGACCTTATGAAGATAAAAACCTTCTGCACAGCAAAGGAAACAACCAACAAAACTAAAAGGCAACCAACGGAATGGGAAAAGATATTTGCAAATGACATATCGGACAAAGGGCTAGTATCCAAAATCTATAAAGAGCTCACCAAACTCCACACCCAAAAAACAAATGACCCAGTGAAGAAATGGGCAGAAAACATGAAAAGACACTTCTCTAAAGAAGACATCCGGATGGCCAACAGGCACATGAAAAGATGCTCAAAGTCGCTCCTCATCAGGGAAATACAAATCAAAACCACACTCAGATATCACCTCACGCCAGTCAGAGTGGCCAAAATGAACAAATCAGGAGCCTATAGATGCTGGAGAGGATGTGGAGAAACGGGAATGCTTTTGCACTGTTGGTGGGAATGCAAATTGGTGCAGCCACTCTGGAAAACAGTGTGGAGGTTCCTCAGAAAATTAAAAATAGACCTACCCTATGACCCAGCAATAGCACTGCTAGGAATTTACCCAAGGGATACAGGAGTGCTGAAGTATAGGGGCACTTGTACCCCAGTGTTTATAGCAGCACTCTCAACAATAGCCAAATTATGGAAAGAGTCTAAATGTCCATCAACTGGTGAATGGATAAAGAAACTGTGGTTTATATACACAATGGAGTACTACGTGGCAATGAGAAAGAATGAAATATAGCCCTTTGTAGCAACGTGGATGGAACTGGAGAGTGTGATGCTAAGTGAAATAAGCCATACAGAGAAAGACAGATACCATATGTTTTCACTCTTATGTGGATCCTGAGAAACTTAACAGGAACCCATGTGGGAGGGGAAGGAAAAGAAAAAAGAGGTTAGAGTGGGAGAGAGCCAAAGCATAAGAGACTCTTAAAAACTGAGAAAAAACTGAGGGGGTGGGGTGGGAGGGAGGTAAGGGTGGGTGATCAGTATTGAGGAGGGCACCTTTTGGGATGAGCACTGGGTGTTGTATGGAAACCAATTTGACAATAAATTTCATATGTTGAAAAAAATATTCAAGCACAAATTCATCAAATAGCCTAAGTTAGAAAATTGGAGAAAAACTCTTTATTTATTTTGTAAAATTGTTTTAACAGTTATTTATTTTTGAAAGACAGAGAGAGGCAGAGAATGAGCAGGGGAGGGGGAGAGAGAGAGAGAGAGAGGGAGATATAGAATCCGAAGCAGGCTCCAGGCTCCCAGTTGTCAGCACAGAACCCAGTGCGGGGCTCAAATCCACAAACCATGAGATCATGACCTGAGCTGAAGTTGGAGGCTTAACTGACTGAGCCACCAGGCACCCCTGATAAACGTTTTATCTTTAAATGACCTACAATGCTGACAAAAACATGATCTCTATCTTCACCTTGATAAAGGTGATTTATAATCTTGATATTTTGTCCTCTTGTTTTTGGTCTAACCTCCTTCAGTCTATCTTTCCACCTCATTATTGCCAGTATGATAACACAAATGTTTGTTGAGTAAACAAATGAATGTTGCTGACACATAAGAATAACATTTCCTGAAGGTATTCATAATTGGGATCCTGAGTAGTCAACCACTCCACAAGCAAACCACTCCACATGACCCAAGTTTCTTAGAGGACTCAGAGAATTCTGTAGTCCCCACCAGGGTGTATTGCTCTCTCAACAAATAGGCTTTAGTCTAAACCATGAAGTTTGAACTCAGACTCTGCTTCAACCCATCTTGTATAATATATATTGCCTTTGGCCTCTAGTCCTCTGGGTCTCTGAAAGACCAAGATCCTTTCATCTATCTAAAATCATGAAGAGCTGACTTGAGCAGAAGCCACAGTGATACTATACCCACCTCTAGCACAACCTATATCCTGCCTGCCAGGTCCAGGCTTTTTCTCTCTCTTGGCTTTGAAACTCTTGTGTTTCCATAATCTCTTCCCTCCAACAAGTCCTTCTGTTATGTTATACTGGGTCATACTGTCCACTCTCCAGCTGAGCATCCATCCTGACTCAGCAACACAGGCCTCATTCATTCATTTATAACTACATGTTCACCAGGCAAGGCGAAGGGAGAATGGTCATTAAGACAGACAGAATATTATAAATTATTGCCCCGCTGTTAAAATTTTAAGATAGCTATCCCCATATGAGCGTCCTAATCTCTGTTCGATCTCATGATTCTCAATAACAAATCTTGGGAGGGGTACAGATTATTTAGACTATAACTATTAAATTGTAAGTAAAATGTCAGAGACCCCAAAAGATGATTATTTTGGTGCTTTTACACACCGATAGACTTACCTCCAAATTATCATTATGAGGGTATTTTTTAAGCCGCCTAGTAAAGTGGTTAAAGAAAAATGACATCTAGGTTTGAGTTCAAATCCTAGCTCTGCAATGTATTAGCTGTGCAATGTTGGGCAAGTTGCTTATCTTCTCTATGCCTGTTTCTTCCTATATAAATAACCAAAATAAAAGCACCTGCTATAAGGTATTTTTGAGTATTTAATGAAGTAATATATATATACAAACTGCCTAACCAAGTTCCTATAACAGAAAAAAACCATAAGAAACATTATTAAGTATAATTTTTATTGCAATATAATTAACAAAATGTTATATTAACTTCAGACCTGAAATATAATAAACCTACAATTCAATACATTTCTCAATGCTTGTCGAGATAAATGTGCTTTTAATCCCCTTTATCTATTTCATCCACCACCACCACCACCCCCCATCTCCCCTCTGGCAACCATTAGTTTGTTCTCTGTATTTAAGAGTCTGGTGTTGTATGTATGTATGTATGTATGTATGTATTGCTTGTTTGTCTCTGTTTTGTTTGTCCATTTGTTTTCTTTTTTCTTTTTTTTTTTTGCAGGTTTATTTTTTTTTAATATAATTTATTTTCAAATTGGCTAACATACAGTGTATATAATGTGCTCTTGGTTTGGTGGGTAGATTCCCATGATTCATTGCTTACATACAACACCCAGTGCTCATTCCAACAAGTGCCCTCCTCAGTGCCCAACACCCATTTTCCCCTCTCCCCTAACCCTCCCCACTATCAACCCTCAGTTTGTTCTCTATATTTAAGAGTCTCTTATGGTTTGCCTCCCTCCCTCTCTGTTTGTAACTATTTTTTTCCCCTTGCCTTCCCCCATGGTCTTCATTTCTTAAATTCCACATCTGAGGTCATATGGTATTTGTCTTTCTCTGAGTTATTTCACTTAGCATGATACCCTTTAGATACATCCATGTTGTTGCAAATGACAAGATTTCATTCTTTTTTATGGTTGAGTAATAGTCCAAGTTCTCTGTGTGTGTGTGTGTGTGCGTGTGCGTGTGTGTGTGTGTGTGTATGTGTGTGTGTAACATCTTTTTTATCCATTCATCTTCAATGGACACTTGGGTTGCTTCCATATTTTGGCTATTATAGATAATGCTGCTATAAACACAGGGGTGCATACATCTTTTCAAATTAGTGTTTTCATTTTCTTTGAGTGCATACTCAATAGTAGAATTACTGGATCAAATGGCAATTCTATTTAAAAATTTTTGAGGAACATTCATACTGCCTGCTTTCCACAGTGGCTGCACCAATTTGCAATCCAAATAGTGCACCAGGGTTCCTTTTTTTCACATCCTACCACCTATTATTTCTTTTTTTTTATTTTATCCATTCTGTTGAGTGTAAAGTGATATCTCATTGCAGTTTTAATTTGAATTTCTGTGATGATTAGTAATATTGAGCACCTTTTCATATGTCTGTTGGCCATCTGTATGTCTTCTTTGGGAAAATGTCTATTCAGGTCCTCTACTCATCTCTTAATCAGATTATTTATTTTCTTGGTGTTAAATTGTATTATTAATTACTTTAATTTTAATTTTATTTTATTTTTGAGAGAGAGAGAGAGAGAGAGAGAGAGAGAGACAAGAGTGTGAGTGAGGGACGGGCAGAGAGATGGAGACACAGAATCCAAAGCAGACTCCAGGCTCTGAGCTGTCAGCACAGAGCCCGATGCAGGGCTCTAACTCACAAACTGTGAGATCATGACCTGAGCTGAAGTCAGAAGCTTAACTGACTGAGCCACCCAGGCGCCCCTAATTATTTTTATTTTAAATATTATCACCCTTTTCCTCTGTTCAATTGTCACTATATCTCACCTTCCCTTTTCTTCCCTTCTAGTCACTCAATCTCTCTTATCCTTTCTCATAGCTTTCCTATCAGAGTAAAAGAGATTATTATCTTCTCATCTCTTAACTAAAAAGTTAGTCATTTATTGATAATGGGAAGCAATACTAAAAAGTGTGCATGCTGGTGGGCTCTTAAAGACTAAATGTTTGTCAGGCGGGGAGCCAAGATGGTGGAACAGCATGGAAGTTTTTTGTGTGTCTCCCTTCCACGAAATACAGCCAGACCAGAACTAAATGATCCTACACACCTAGAAAACAGACTGGAGGATTAACACAACAATCTGCACAACCTGAACCACAGAATTCAGCAGGTATGCGGCACGGAGAAGAGAACTTGGGGAACGAGAAGGTGCAGGAAGGGAGGTGCTTTTATTAGTAGAGAGAGGATGGAGACTGGGGGGGGGCAGAATATGGGAAGAGCACCCCTCCCCAAAAGCAGCTGGAGAGAAAGTGGAAAATTGGAAACAGCTGCAGAATCTAAACTAAAAAGGGAGAAAGAAGAAAGGAGAGGGTTTAAATTCCATCAAGAGTGTAAACAAGGGAAGCGCATAGGCGGTGCTCTGATGGGAAGGGCAAATCCCCAGGAGCTGAGTAGGGTCCAGGAGGTTCTCCGGCCACATGGGGAAAAGTGGTTACACTGTTGGAAGGACATTTGGCAGAGACTGTTGAAGCCACCTGGTCCTAGCAGACCCCAGAAAATGGCCACATTTGCTGGTGCTGAAACAAGGTCGTTAAGGGTGAAGCCTGGTGCCAGATGTGTGTTGTGATTTTCCATAATTCCTGAAATGCTGCTGCTACACTATTTCATGAACTTTTTCTGGGGCAGCTGGCATCTGGCCATAGTCTTGGGGCACTGGCATCAGCAGGATCTATCAAGCATTTCTGGGTGCAGCTGACATTCAGCCATTGCTCATTCAGCCATTGCCCGGTGAGACCGTCCTGCAGAGTGGCAGAACAGGTCAAAGCTGCAGTCCTTCAGAAGTAAGGGGCCAGGGAAAACAGCCACATCTGAGACAAAACTCAGGAGAGAGATACTGCCTGGGGCCTGGTCACAGAGTGAAAAAGCAGGGAGTGGACAAAAGATGAAGACAGACAACGGGTGCACGATTGCTGATCCAGGAGAACAGACTGGGTAGTTGGGTGGCGCCATTTTCACTGCTCCCACACATGCCCATTGGCACCTATGAGCACCACAACAATCCACCCCAGTAGGCTACAAGCACCATCTAGTGGAGAACGGAGCTGTTACATGAACCCCGCCCAACTGAGCCAACTTCGCTCTCAAGAACACAAGTCTCACCACCGGCTTAGTTTATGGACTATAAACCACTACATAGACTGACTTCTAGGGGAAAACGAAATAATTTCAGTCCTACTTCAATCTGTTAACAGGTCCATCTACTCAATTTTCTTTCTTACTCTCTTTTTTCTCTTTTACACTTCTTTTTCTTGAATACAGAAAGAGAAAAAAACTCATTTTTATTTTCAATTTTTATTAAAAATGTTTTTCTTTAATTTTTATTACTATATTTTTTACTTTTGTGTAATTTTTTCAAATTCTATTTTATTCCACCATTTTATTTTAGTCCACTTCAGTGTATTCACCTTTTCAAATTTTCAAACAATTTCCTTTTTTTCTTTTTCTTTTTTCTCTTTTCTGTTTCTTTTCTTTTTCTTGAATGCAGAAACAAAAAAACTTCATTTTTACCTTCAATTTCTATTAAAAATATTTTCCTTTATTTTTCTTACTATATTTTTTGCTTTTATGTAAATTTTTTCAAATTCTATTTACTTCCATCATTTTATTTTAGTCTACTACAGTGTATTCACTTTTTCAAATTTTCAAATGATTTCCTTTTTTTTCTTTTTTTATCTTTTTTCTCTTTTTCATTTCTTTTTCTTGAATACAGAAAAGGAAAAGATTCATATTTATTTTTATTTTTTATTAATTGTATTTAATTTTTTCTACTTTATTCTTTACTTTTGTGCATATTTTTTCAAATTATATTTTACTCCTATCATCTCATCTTAGTCTACTTCAGTGTATTCATTTGTCAACGTCTCAAATGATTTCTTTTTTTAATTTTTTAATTTTTAAAATTTTTTTCTCCCCCCCTTTTCTTTCTCTAATCTGTCAAGCCACTTTCAACACCCAGACAAAACACACCTAAAATCTAGCATCATTTATTCGATTTGTGTGTGTGTGTTTAATTTTGTAATTTTAATATTTCTTTAACTTTAATTTTTTTAATTTTAATTTTTCTACATGATTAATTCCTTTTCTCCCTTCAAAATGACAAAACAAAGGAATTCACCCCAAAAGAAAGAGCATGAAGAAATGACAGCCAGGTATTTAACCAACACAGATACAAGCAAGATGTCTGAACCAGAATTCAGAATCACGATAATAAGAATACTAGCTGGAGTTGAAAATAGATTAGAATCCTTTTCTGCAGAGATCAAAGAAGTGAAAAATAGCCAGAATGAAATTAAAAATGCTATAACTGAGTTGCAATCACAGATGGATGCAGCAGCAGCAAGGATGGATGGGGCAAGGAGAATCAGCGATATAGAGGACAAACTTATAGAGAATAATGAAGCAGAAAAAAAGAGGGAGATGAAGGCAAAAGAGCACGATTTAAGAATTAGAGAAATCAGTGACTCATTAAAAAGGAACATCAGAATCATATGGGTCCCAGAAGAGGAAGAGAGAGAAATAGGGGTAGAAGCGTTATGTGAGCAAATCATAGGGGAAAATTTTCCTAACCTGGGGAAAGACACAGACATCAAAATCCAGGAAGCACAGAGGACCCCCATTAATTCAACAAAAACCGACCATCAACAAGGCATATCATAGTCAAATTCACAAAATACTCAGGCAAGGAGAGAATCATGAAAGCACCAAGGGAAAAAAAGTCCCTAACCTACAAGGGAAGACAGATCAGGTTTGCAGCAGACCTATCCACAGAAACTTAGCAGGCCAGAAAGGAGTGTATAAAGACAGTACAAATAAATACCAAAAGCAACAAATATTAGAAAGGACCAGAGAGCACTACCAGAAACTCCAACTCTACAAGCATCATAATGTCAATATTCATATCTTTCAATACTCACTCTAAACGTCAATGGACTCAATGCTCCAATCAAAAGACATAGGGTAACAGAATGGATAAGAAAACAATATCCATCTATATGCTGTTTACAAGAGACCCACTTTAGACCTAAAGACACCTTCAGATTGAAAATAAGGGGATGGAGACCATCTATCATGCTAATGGTCAACAAAAGAAAGCCAGAGTAGCCAAACTTTTATCACACAATCTAGACATTAAAATAAAGACTGTATCAAGAGATGCAGAAGGGCATTATATCATAATCAAGCGGTCTACCCACCAAGAAGACCTAACAATTGTAAACATTTATGCGCCAAATGTGGCAGCACCCAAATATATAAATCAATTAATCACAAACATAAAGAAACTCATCAATAGTAATACCATAATAGTAGGAGACTTCAACACCCCACTCACAACAATGGACAGATCATCTAATCAAAAAATCAACAAGGAAACAATGGCTTTGAATGACACACTGGACCAAATGGACTTAACAGATATATCCAGAACATTTCATCCTAAAGCAGCAGAATAAACATTCTTCTCCAGTGCACATGGAACGTTCTCCAGAATAGACCATATACTGGGACACAAATCAGCCCTAAGTAAGTACAAAAAGATCAAGATCATACTGTGCATATTTTCAGACCACAACACTATGAAATTCGAAATCAACCACAAGGAAAATTTGGAAAGGTAACAAATACTTGGAGACTGAAGAACATCCTACTAAAGAATGAATGGGTTAACCAAGAGGTTAAAGAGGAAATTAAAAAGTATATGGAAGTCAATGAAAATGATAACACCACAACCCAAAACCTCTGGGACACAGCAAAGCATCATAAGAGGAAAGTATATAGCAATCCAGGCCTTCCTAAAGAAGGAAGAAAGATCTCAGATACACAACCTAACTTTATGCCTTAAGGAGCTGGAGGAAGAACAGCAAATAAAACCCAAAACCAGCAGAAGACAGGAAATAATAAAGATTAGAGCAGAAATTAATGCTATTGAAACCAAAAAAACAGTAGAACAGATCAATGAAACCAGAAGCTGGTTCTTTGAAAGAATTAACAAAATTGATAAACCACTAGCCAGTTTGATCAAAAAGAAAAAGGAAAGGACCCAAATAAATAAAATCAAGAATGAAAGAGGAGAGATCACAACCAACACAGCAGAAATAAAAACAATAATAAGAGAATATTATGAGCAATTATATGCCAATAAAATGGGCAATCTGAAAGAAATGGACAAATTCCTAGAAACATATAAACTACCAAAACTGAAACAGGAAGAAATAGAAAACTTGAACTGACCCATAACCAGTAAGGAAATCAAATTAGTAATCAAAAATCTGCCAAAAAACAAGAGTCCAGGACCAGATGGCTTTCCAGGGGAATTCTACCAAACATTTAAGGAAGAGTTAACACCTATTCTCTTGAAGCTGTTCCAAAAAATAGAAATGGGAGGAAAACTTCCAAACTCTTTCTATGAAGCCAGCATTACATCAATTCCAAAACCAGATAAAGACCTCAATAAAAAGGAGAACTATAGACCAATTTCCCTGATGAACATGGATGCAAAAATCCTCAACAAGATATTATCCAACCGGCTCCAACAATACATTAAAAAAAATTATTCACCACGACCAAGTGGGATTTGTACCTGGGATGCAGGGCTGGTTCAATATCCGCAAAACAATTAACAATTGATTCATCACATCAATAAAAGAAAGGGCAAGAACCATATGATCCTCTCAATAGATGCAAAGAAAGCATTTGACAAACTACAGCATCCTTTCTTGATAAAAACCCTCAAGAAAACAGTGATAGAAGGAGCATACCTCGAGGTCATAAAAGTCATATATGAACTACCCAATGCTAATATCATCTTCAATGGGGAAAAACTGAACCCTTTCCCCCTAAGGTCAGGAATGAGACAGGGATGTCCATTCTCACCACTGTTGTTCAACATAGTATTGGAAGCCTTATCCTCTGCAATCAGACAACACAAAGAAATAAAAGGCATCCAAATCAGCCAGGAGGAGGTCAAACTTTCACTCTTCGCAGATGACATGGTACTCTATATGGAAAACCCAAAAGATTCCACCAAAAAACTGCAGGGATTGATTCATGAATTCAGCAAAGTTGCAGGATATAAAATCAACACACAGAAATAGGGTTGCTTTCCTATTCACAACAATGAAGCGACAGAAAGAGAAATCAAGGAATCGATCCCATTTACAGTTGCACAAAAAACCATAAAATACCTAGGAATAAATCTAACCAAAGAGATGAAAAATCTATACACTGAAAACTATAGAAAGCTTACAAAAGAAATTGAAGAAGACACAAAAAAATGGAAAAAGATTCCATGCTCCTAGATAGGAAGAATAAAGATTGTTAAAATGTCAATACTATCCAAAGCAGTCTACATATTCAAGGCAATCCCTATCAAAATAACACCAGCATTCTTCACAGAGCTAGAACAAATAATCCTAAAATTTGTATGGAACCAGAAAAGACCCAGAATAGCCAAAGCAATGTTGAAAAAGAAAACCAATGCAGGAGGCATCACAATCCCAGACTTCAAGCTATACTACAAAGCTATAATCATCAAGACAGTATGGCACTGGCACAAGAACAGACACTCAGATCAATGGAACACAATAGAGAACCCAGAAATGAACCCACAAATGTATGGCCAACTAATCTTTGACAAAGCAGGAAAGAATATCCAATGGAATAAAGACAGTCTCTTCAGCAAGTGGTGCTGGGAAAACTGGACAGCGACATGCAGAAGAATGAACCTGGACCACTTTCTTACACCATACACAAAAATAAACTCAAAATGGATGAAAGACCTCAATGTAAGACAGGAAGCCATCAAAATCCTCGAGGAGAAAGCAGGCAAAAACCTCTTCGATCTTGGCCCCACTAACTTCTTACTTAACACGTCTCTGGAGGCAAGGGAAACAAAAGCAAAATGAACTACTGGGATCTCATCAAAATAAAAAGCTTCTGCACAGTGAAGGAAACAATTAGCAAAACTAAAAGGCAACCAACAGAATGGGAGAAGATATTTGCAAATGACATATCAGATAAAGGGTTAGTATCCAAAATCTACAAAGAACTTATCAAACTCAACACCCCAAAACCAAATAATCCAGTGAAGAAATGGGCAAAAGAAATGAATAGACACATCTCCAAAGAAGACATCCAGATGGCCAACCGACACATGAAAAAATGCTCAACATCACTCATCATCAGGGAAATACAAATCAAAACCACAGTGAGATATCACCCTACACCTGTCAGAATGGCTAACATTAACAACTCAGGCAACAACAGATGTTGGCGAGGATGAGGAGAAAGAGGATCTCTTTTTCATTGTTGGTGGGAATGCAAGCTGGTGCAGCCACTCTGGAAAACAGTATGGAGGTTCCTCAAAAAACTAAAAATAGAACTACCCTACGACCCAGCAATTGCACTACTAGGCATTTATCCATGGGATACAGGTGTGCTGTTTCGAAGGGACACATGCACCCCCATGTTTATAGCAGCACTATAAACAATAGCCATGGAGGCTATTGTCCCTTGATGGATGAATGGATAAAGAAGAAGTGGTATATATATAAACAGTGGAGTATTACTTGGCAATCAAAAAGAACGAAATCTTGCCTGTTGCAACTATGTGGATGGAACTGGAGGGTATTATGCTAAGTGAAATTAGTCAGTCAGAGAGAGACAAAAATCATATGACTTCACTCATATGAGGACTTTAAGAGACAAAACAGATGAACATAAGGGAAGGGAAGCAAAAATAATACAAAAACAGGGAGGGGTACAAAACAGAAGAGACTCATAAATATGGAGAACAAACAGAGGGTTGCTAGAGGGGTTGTGGGAGGGGGAATGGGCTAAATGGGTAAGGGGCACTAAGGAATCTACTACTGAAACCATTGTTGCACTATATGCTAACTAATTTGGATGTAAATTTAAAAAAATTAAAAATTAAATTAAAAAATAAAAAATAAATAAATAAATAAATTTTAAAAAATGAGTAAGACACCAAAAAAAAAAAAAAGACTACATGTTTGTGTCCTCTCACCAAATTAATGTTGAACTTTAATCTCCAAGGTGATGGTATTTAGAGGTTAGTCATTTATTGATAAAAGTTAGTCCTTTACTGATAATGGGAAGCAATATTAAAAATTAAATTAAATTAAAGCAATATTTAAAAAGTGTGCATGCTGGTGGGCTCATAAAGACTAAATATTTGTGCCCTCTCACCAAATTAATGTTGAACCTTAATCTCCAAGGTGATGGTATTTAGAGGTGGGGACTTTGGAAAATTATTAGGTCATGAGGCTAAAGCCCTCAAAAATGGGATCAATGCCCTTATAAAAGAGACCCCACAGAGCTCTCTTGTCACTTCTACTATGTCCTCACATGGAGAGCAGCCAGGAGGTGAGCTCAAACATGGAGAACAGGCTGTCTATGACCCAGGTGCTGGTGCCTTGATCTTGAACTTCCCAGCCTCTAGAACTATGAGAAACAAATCTTTGTTGTTTAAGCCACCAAATTTATGCTATTCTGTTATAGCAGCCCAATGAACTAAGACTTGGGTTCTACAGCTAGATGACCTCTGTTTAATGCTGGCTCTGTCACATCCTTGCTGTGTATTCTTAGACAAGATACTTAATTTCCCAGATTTCTTATCTTAAAAATGCAGATAATATCTGTGTCTGCTTCATGGGGTTACTATGAAGATAAAGTAATTCATAGCTACACAAGATGCTCTGTATGACTATTACCTGTTTATAGTTTATTTTTGTATTTTAAAATAGGGAAGAGAATTATAAACAAACTTTAGGTATGAACAAGAGAACTTTGGTTCAAACCTCCCAGGTATTCTGCCTATTGAAGATCTTTAACAACTTTTCCAAAGGCCACCTATCTTTCAGCTAATGTTTTTCCTTCTTTCATGAGAGAATTTCCCTGGGTGAGTCATTTCCCACTCTCAGGTTTGTTCACATTTTAAACCAGTCTCTGGTTAATGAATCACATCTACATACTGCCTTATCATTTGCATTTTTCCCCTACTAATTCCCCTGTAGAAACAAAACAGAGAAGAAAAAATGATATTTGGGATCAGAACATTGAGTACCAATGGAAATTCAATGTCTTAAATACCTTTGGATGAAGCTTCAACCCAAATGGTGAAATATCTCCCCCCTCACTTCTCTCAATATTAGAACTCATGATTCCAACCTGTTCTCTTCTTTAAGAGCCCCTAATTTAAACCTTGAGTTTAACCAACATTTATGCTTGTTTAGTGATGCATTTTCTACATTTAGAACACCTTGGAAAATGTAACCCTAGAAGAAGTAAGGTGAAGAGAAAAAAGAGAGAGAGAAAGGGAATAGGAGGGACAAGTAAAATGAGCAAGTAAAAATGAGGAAAGGAGGTGGTAAAGATATAGGGAAAAAGAAAGGAAGAACAAGAAATAGAATTAGGGGAAATTGGAAAAAAAAGAAAGGAAAACAAAAAATAGAGTTTAGACTTGTGATTTTGGTTCTATGTATAACTAGCCCCTTATGCATGCATAAGGCACCATTCCATTCTAACAAGTAAAAAGTTAAACAGACTGAAAAATCAACAACTCTTATTGGATCCAGAAGAAAGGGGGAGACACAGGGAAGACACAGGGCAGTGGTCCCCAAGACTGGAGAGACAAGCAGATGAATACAGGGAGTCGTGGCTTATCAGAGGACAGACTCTTAAAAGGAAACCACCAAGGAAGAAAGAACTGTAACTGAACAAATTGCTAGAGGCTCAGTGAGGACAAGACTGAGAGTGAAAACTCCAGGGGGCCTCAGTGATAAGGGGGACCCCAAAATACTCTGAGATTTATCTGTAGGAACTTGGCCAGGTTCCCATAGTAAATATCAGAGAAAAATCCTCTTGCACTTCCAGCAAGGGGAGAAGAAAAGAAACCATTTGGAAATATCAGAGCACTCTTCCTTTTGGGGAAACTAGTTAACCAGAGCCTAACCTATTGGGATATTGTCACAGCCTGACTGGCTCTGGGAAAAGTTGGGAAATACCCAACTCTAGCCAGCTCCAGCCTTCCACATGAAAACGGGGTTAATACCCAACCTTTGCCCACTCTAGACATCCCGTCCCAACCAAGGGAGAGAAAAGACTGAGAAACACTTGTGGGGTTCACAGTTCAGAGGCACAGGCACACTAAAAGACTGGGGCTTACTCATAGACTGCAAAGCACTTGTTATCCAAAGGTTACTTATAGCAGTACTCAACATGTCTGGTTATTTAAAAAAAAAAAAAACAAAAAAAAACAAAAGACAAGGCGTATCAAAAGGCAAAAATTAACCCCGAATTTAAAGAGACAGAGCAACCATCAGAACCAGACATGGCAAGTATGTTGGAATTACCAGACCAAGAATTTAAAATGACCATGATTAATATTCTGAGATCTGTAATGGATAATGTAGACAGCATGTAAAAACAGATGAGCAATGTAAGCAGAGATGAAATACTAAGAAAAAAACAAAAAAAATGCTAGAGATAAAATACATTGTAACATAAATAAAGAACACCTTTGACAAGCTTATTGGTAGACTGGGCACAGCAGAGGAAAGACTCTCTGATCTAGAAGATATCAGTAGAATCTGTGAAAATAAAAAAGCACAGAAAATAAAGACAAAAAGAAAGTAGAACAGAAAATCCAAGACTGTGAGACAGCTACAAAAGGTGTATCATACATGCAACAGGAACACCAGAAGGAGAATACAGAGAGAAAGGACTAGAAGAAATATTGAAACAATAATAACCATTTCCTCACATTAATATCAGAACGCAAACCAGAGATCCATGAAGCTCAGAGAACATCAAGCAAGATAAATACCAAAAAGCTGTACCTAGACATATCATTTTAAAACTACATAAAATCAAAGATAAAGAAAAACAAAACAAAATTTTTAAAAAAGATAAAGAAAAAAGTGCTGAAAAATCCAGAGGAGAAAAACATTTTACATATAGAGGAACAAAGATAAAATTTGCATGGGAAGAAAGAAAGAAAGAAAGAAAGAAAGAAAGAACGAACGAACGAACCTGGGTGGCTCAGTTGGTTGCACCAATTCTTGATTTCAGCTCATGTCATGATCCTGGGTCATGGGATCAAGCCTCATGTCAAGTCCCACACCAGGCTTCACACCAGGTATGGAACCTGTTTAAGATTCTCTCTCTCTCTCTCTCTCTCTCTCTCTCTCTCTCTCTCTCTCTCTTTCTCTCCCTCTGCCCCTCTCCCCCACTTGTTGTGCACATGCTCTCTCTCTCTCTCTCTCCAAAATATAATTAATTAAAGTAAAAACACATTAAAAAATAAATAAAGCTACAGTGATCAAGACAGTGTAGTATTGGTGAAGGAACAAATAGATCAATGGAACAGAATAGAGAGCCCAGAAATAGACCCTCATAAATAGTCATCTGATCTTTGACAAAGGAGAAAAGGCAATACATGGAGCAAAGATAGTGTCTTCAACAAATTGGTGCTGAGCTTTCCAACCAGGCTGGCAGAATGGCTCCCACAAAGAAGCCTGGTGAGGAGAAGAGCCATTCTGCCACCAGAGAATACACCATCAATGTTCACAAGTGCATCCATGGAGTGGGTTTCAAGAAGTGTGCCCCTCAGGCACTTAAAGAGATATGAAAATTTGCCATGAAGGAGATGGGAACTCCAGCTGTAGGCAATGACACCAAACTCAACAAAGCTGTGTGGGCCAAAGGAATAAGGAATGTTCCCTACCTTTTCCATGTGCAGTTGTCCAGAAAATTTAACGAGGATGAAGATTCACCAAATAAGCTCTATACGTTGGTTGCCTATGTACCCGTCACCACTTTCAAAAATCCACAGACAGTTCATGGGGATGAGAACTAACCACTGATTGTCAAACAAAGGTATAAAACTGCAAAAAAGAAAAAAAAAAAGGTGCTGAAACTACTAGACATCCACATTTAAAAAAAAAGAGTCCCCTTACACCCTTCACAAAATATTAATTCAAAATGGATCACAGACCTAATGTGACATCTAAAACTATAAAAATCCTAGAAGACAACATAGGAGAAAACCTACATGCCCTTGGGTAGGGGCAATGACTTTTTAGATACAACAGCAAAGACATAATCCATGAAAGAAATAATTGATAAGCTGGACTTTATTAAAATTAAAAACTTGAACTCTGCAAAAGGCAATGCCAAGGGAATAAGAAGACAAGCCACAGAGTGAGAGGGAACATATTTGGTTAGGGACTATTATCTAAAATATACAAAGAATCCTTAAAATTCAACAATAAAAAAACAACCCAATTAAAAAATGGGCCAAAGATCTTACCGGACACCTCACCAAAAAAGATATACAGATGGCAAATAAAAAGATGAAAAGATGCTTCGTATCATTTGTCATTAGGAAAATGCAAATTAAAACAATAATGAGGTACCATTACCTGCCTATTAGAATGGCCAGAATCCAGAACACTGACAATGCCAAATGTTGGCAAGGAGGTGGAATAATAGGAACTCACTGCTGGTGAAAACTCAACGTGGTACAGCCACTTAGCAAGACAATCTGGTAATTTCTTATGAAACTAAATGCGCTTTTATCATAAGATTCATCAATAGTGCTTCCTGGTATTTACCCAAGGGAATTGAAAACTACATCCAGACAAAAAAAATGCATGTGGATGTTTATATAGTAGCTTTATTCATAACTGCCCAAACTTGGAAGCAACCAAGTCGTTTCCTTCAGTAGATGAATGGGTAAATAAACTGTGGTAAACCCAAACAATGGAATATTACTTAGTGCTAAAAAGAAATGAGTGATCCTACCATGGAAAGATATAGAGGACCCTTATACGCATATTACTAAGTGAAGAAGCCAATCTAAAAAGCTGATATATATACTATACAATTTGAATAAATAACATTCTGGAAAAGGCAAAACTATGAAACAACAAAAAGATCAGTGTTACCAGGGTTGAGGAAAAGGGATGAATAGGTAGAATACAGAGAATTTTTAGGGTATCATACTCTGATATCATTATGATGGAAACATGTCATTACACATTTGTCTAAACCCCTTGTATGTACAATACCAAGAGTGAACCTTAATTTAAACTATGGACTTTGGGTGATTATGATGTGTCAATGTAGGTTCATCAGTTGTAACAAATGTACCACTCTGGTGAGAGATATTGATAAACTGTGAGGGTATGCCTGGGGGGCAAAGGTATGTGGGAAACCTCTGTACCTTCCCTTCAATTTTTCTGTGAACCTAAAACTGCTGTGAAAAAATAGTCTTCATTAAAAACATTAAATAAAGACTAGAGGAAGTTGAATTTAATTAGGATGGTGATTAAGAATATTGGACTGACTCTGTTCATATTATAGCTTACCACTCACTAGCTTTGTAAGTTAGAGAAGTGTTTAACAAAGTCTGTTTCCTCACTTGCAAAATGGGAATAATAGTGGTACCTACTTCAGAGGGTTGTTGTGATTAGTAAGGCAACACATGGAAAGCACTGTAAATAATGCCTGGAACATAATAAATGTTCAATGAGTGTAGCTGTGGTTATTACTATTTAGAATATTAGGGTCATCACAGTAATTGTTAGATTCCTTAAATTATTAGTATTTAGAATTTCTGCCAACTCCTGAATCACTACAAATCCAATAATTAGAAAAAAATCTTACTAGAGATGCCCAATACATTTGTCAGTGATATTGAATGTTACTATCTCACTAAGAATGTGCTAATGAAAATTCAGCAAAACAAGTCTTTTAACAACTTTTACAAATGTGCTGCAAACACCCAGGGGAAAAAAAAATCTAACCACATTTTGTACTTGATTTAATGTGTCTATTTTAAAATATCTAGGCACCATCTTAGAGGCAGGACCTCCCATTTAAAATACTAGGAGAGGTGCCGGGTTTGACGGGGAGATTCAAAAGCCCATGTGTTAAATGTGTTTCCATACATTTCGCAGAGAGGTGACCCCAAGTCCCAGCATGTGTGTATAACTGTCTCAGATACCTGAAAGTAAACAAAGTGGATAACTAGTCCTGCCTATTGAACCAACATGAAAGTTCCGATCAAAAAGATCTTCTCATCAGATGTTCACATATTCCAAAGTTTACCACATCCCATAACGTGTTGACGTGTTTACCATGATTTGCTAAGAGGCAGGGGAGACTTTTTTCCACTTAACAGGAGGCTTCTACAATCAGGCTCCTAAAGGGTTTTAGCAGTTCAAGCAGGTGAGTGACAAACGTGATTACAATCAACAAGAAATGGAGGCTAAAACTGCATCTTCTTATATCCACCCCTCCCCTATGAAATATCTCACATTAAATTGCCAAAATGATGAACTTTAGAAAATACTCACAGCCCAGAGACACTCACATTTTCAAGCTGTTATTAACAACTAGTCAGACACCTAATATTCCCTGGCTTTGTGTGGCTTGAAGACAGAAGAACCTAAGCGCTTTCCTTTTCATCATCATGTGATATTGTCATCTTATAGTAGTTGGGGCAGGAAAGGAGAATTTATGACTAGAAAGATAATGTATCTGATATTATAGAAAAGGAAAGGGACCGTGCAGTTAAGAGAACACGGCTTTGCCATTTAAAAAATGAAAACAATGGTCTTTCATATGAGAATAGGACTTTCCATGGGTTTTTCACACATACTACCGCTTACAATCTTCCCAGTGATCTTAAGGAAGGTTAATCTAAGATTAATCTCTAAAAAAAAATCTCTAAAGCCAACACTCCTGATGATCCTAAGAACAAAGAATCTGAAATCTCAAGGAACAATATTTATGATCAAGTAATCGTCATCACGCCTGGCAATTGCATCATCTTTGTTAAAGTGTTTTTATATACCTTCTATTTAAGAAGCATGAAGCTCTCAAGCAACATGTCAGCCTTGCTAAAATGTAACTTTTGCTTCTCTATAAATGATTTTCACTTAACTCTCACATGTGCTTTAATGGGAAATTTAATCTTCCCAGTTCAAGGGGGCTCAGTCACCCCCAGATATGCCTCGATCTCTTTGGATTTAAAAATCTATTATTTCATGACTTTCTTGTTTCACCTCCCCACAACGGATAATCTAAGTTCTATGAGGCTTACATTATGTCTCCAGTATCAGGCCAGGAATATCTATGAAGTGTGCCAGGCTCAGTCTTCACTTGCCCAATGGTGAGTGTTTTGCTCACTCTGTTTTGATGCCTGTCCTGTCTTTGACAAACCTGTCCTGTCATAGCCTCCGGTCATTAGTAGATAAACCATCTGCCCCTTTTGGGATTACGAACCTACGAACCTACATTCCGCTCTCACCTCTTTCACTAGCGTGTCACGGGGCTCTGAGAGGCTGTCTTTGAACCTGTTGATCAGATATCTTTTCCAGCATTGCCAATCTACCACTCAGGCATGATGCTGGATTTGGGGCTTCTCTAAATTTTGCAGACTGGAGGCTGAGCCCCATGGAACTCCACCATGATCCAATCTGCTCTGAGGTCCCCACATACCTCATCAGACTTTTGCCTTCCCTTTGAGGTTTAGACTCCCCAAAATGTAAGTAAGTAGAGCCCTTTCTGGCACCACTAAAGCTTATCACTGGGGCCATCTTAGATTTCCATCTTCCACCAGCTGATTACACTTTCATCTCTTTTAAATGACAAAAAAACAAAAAAACAAAAAACAAAAAACCTGATCCTACATCATCCTGTGATTTTGCAAATTCTATGCAACAGTGTTTGGCACACAGTAATCATCAATTGCAAGTAGCTATTAAGCCTGGGAATTTATACAAAAAATGTTTACACACCTTAGAGTTTTGGCTGAATGAGTAATTTTAGTTGAAATTACTTGATTACAAGTATTACAAGTATGGTAGGCTGAATAATGGCCCACCAAAATGTCCAGGGTATAATCTCCAGAATCTATGACTATTAATGTATTTGTGAAAAGCAATTTTACATATGTGATTTACTTAAGGATCTTGAGATAAGAGATTATCCTGGATTATTCAAGTAAATATGAAAAAGGCAAGGAAATGGATTCTCCCCTCAGAGCCTCCACAAGGAATCAGCCCTACTGACACCTTGACTTTAGCACCAGAAGACTAATTTAGTGCTTTTGATCTCCGGGACTGTAATATAACAAATATGTATTGTTTTAGACCACTAAATTTATGATAATTTGTTGTAGCAGCAATAAGAAAGTTAATAAAGAAGCTATGAAACAAAGATGATGGCATTACCACCTTGAAAAATAATTTGGTAATTTATTACAAGGTAAACATACATTTACTATATAATCCAACAAGTCTACTCCTGGGTACTTGCTCAAGAAATAGAAAAACATGCAGTCTTATACACAAGTATTCACAGCATCTTTAACAATAGCCAAAAACTAATAACAGCCCAACAAGTAAATGTATAAACAAAATTATGATATATTCATATAAAAGACTACAACATAGCAATAAAAAGAAATGAACCATTGATATTCACAACAACATGGATGAATCTCTAAAGCATTATGCTGAATGAAGCCTAGAACAAAAGGGTACATACTATATAATTCTACTTTCATAAATTCTATAAAAAGTAATGTTAGGGGCACCGAACCAACCTCAGTCTGTTAAGCATCCGACTCTTGATTTCGACTCAGGTTTTAATCTCACAGTTTGTGGGATCTAGCCCAAGTTGGACTCTGGGCTGACAGTGCAGAGCCTGCTTGGGATTCTCTCTCTCTCCCTCCCCCCCAACCCCCACCTGCTCACACACACACACACACGCTTTCTTCTTTCTCTCAAAATAAATCAATAAACTTTGAAAAAAAAAAGGTAAAGTTGGGGTGCCTGGGTGGCTCAGTAGGTTAAGCATCTGACTTTGGCTCAGGTCATGATCTCACGGTTCATGGGTTCGAGCCCCACATCCGGCTCTCTGCTGTCAGTGCAGAGCCCACTTTGGAAACTGCCCCCACTACCTCTCTGCCCCTTCCCCACTGGTTCTATCTCAAAATAAGTAAATAAACTTTAAAAAAAAGTAAAATCAATCTATAATGATAGAAGTCAAATCAGTGGTTGGCTAGGGATGCGACGCTTTGGCTATAAAGGAGCATAAAGTAGGGTGAAGGAAATGTTTAACATTTGGATTGTGGTGGTGGATTTATGGGTGTGTAAATGTAACAAAGTGTTTTAAATTGTCCCAGAAAACCAATGTGTATATTCAAGACTTTAAAAAATGTGAGCTTAGAGTCTTAAATCCATGTGGATTTTTAATTTTCCATACAATTTCCAAAAAATAGCCCTGGGAAATTGCAGAAATCAATATATCTCTGACAAATTGTAAGTCATCTAAGTCTTTAGATGCCATTCAAAATACAAAAAAAACATGAAAAGGTTACTGCTTTAAAGAATATCCCTTTTTCGAAGAGACATTGTTAGTTTGAGGAAGCCTTATATTTTAGGTTGAACCATGTGGAATTATTCTATATGTAGGTTAGAAAACTTGAAAATCAGCAATTTCATATGATTCCACCTAATGAAAAGCCAATTTTTCAACCAGCTTCACTTCATAGCCAAGTATTTAAAAATAACTGGGTAACATATTCACTCTTTTCTTCCAAAGTAAAAAATTACATCCTTGAGTGAATATCCTTTCAATGTACATGTTAAAAATTACAATAGAATGATTGTTATTGTTTTATTCTCTGTCGATTGAATTTCAAATACAGTATATATTTTTAAAAGTACTTTTTCATACAAAATGCTGTCGGTTTAAAACACCCTGCATATATTTACATTCGAAATCAGAGTCACTTTCATCATATGTTACCACAGTAGAGTGTTTCTTCTGTAATACATTAAAAAAAATGAGCAAAAGCAGGGTATTCTTAAGCAAACAGACTTTGACAAGCTGCTCTGCAAAGCTTAAGTGCATGTGTTTGATTACTTCAGGTATCTATAATTATCTAAAAGGCAAGCTAGAGAGAAGCAATTTCAATCCAATTCAGGTCACACCTTCAAGTCTTCACTTTAGTTACTGGTTAAAATAAGGGTCTTGCTATGTTTGGAAACTACTGTTCTACAAGTGAGGTGGGGTGATGGGGATAAGACGTGAACCTATTATAAAAATAGAATTACAACGTCAGATCATATACCTGTCCACCTAGGGTGAGGAGAGTTCTGGGGGAAACCTTTAACCCTTATGTCTTTTCTTCTTGATTTCTCTATCAATTGGGTTAAAAATAATGAAACTTATATGGACTATTTTGCTCTTTTTTGGAAGAACATATACTGGAAGCATAGTCCTAGGAATCTTTTTCCTTTGCATAGAAGGGGTTTAAATAAGCTTGGAATCAGGGCAGGGACGGGGGGAAGAAGTTCTGTAAAAGAACAAAACAGAATGATTTATCTTATTAAGATGGGGGATCTGGGGCCTGGAGGAGAGTCCTATTCAATCTGCTTTTCATTACAGAGTGAAACCTAAATTGCTTAAAATCAAACAGAGATGTTACTGCCACTGGAACATGCACTATCCCCCTGGATATTTAGGAAGTATCCAGAACATATCCTCTTCCATTCCTAAACTCAGAAAAAAAATATGAAAATGTCATTAATACTTTGATCTTAAATTTTTTTTTTTCTGAGAAGGTTTTCTATCTTTGGGAACCCTAGATAGTATTTCATAGAATTTTCAACATTTTTCCAACAAGGCAATTAATTCCTTTCTCTCACATATCAAAGCACTCCTAATCTTCTTGTTCCCACTATTTAATTGTTCTTCTTTTTCCAGTAAGCCCAAACTTCCAAATCCACTAAAAATCCAAATTAACAAAAGATAAGATACAGTTCTTCAGTGTGTTTTTATATTTTTGCTGGTATAGCCAAATCCACATATAATCCAATGAATGAAAATAACTATGTTTGGGGACGAGGAGACATATTTCAAATACTTCTTTTTTGAAATGAAAATAAAACGCTCTTGAATTGTTTGTTTCTCCTTAAACAGTCATACTTTTAACCTTCTGTTTGCCAGATGGTACAACTGACTATCCACTTAATGTGAACGTGGTACCTGGCTAGATAGGTTAGTTTGAGTCATATCAGGAAGAAAAATAGGAATGTCATTTCTCTGTTTTCAAAAAAAAGTATGTTCTTTATTTTCTCCTCATTTGTCTGACTCTGAGACAGTGAATACTGATTATAAAAGACACATTGGTGCACCCAACTTCAGTCCATTTCATCCATCTGGGTAGAGAAAGTATGACAGGCGTGCGTGGGTGTGGATGTGTGTTGTGAGAATGTATAAGCAGGAATACAGGCTTGAGAGAGCGAGAAAGTGAGAGCGAGAAAATGGACTGTGAAAATTTAAGTCTACCCCAAATCCTGATTAACAAGTCTGCTATTTAATCTTCATTTACCTTAACTCATTTTGTAGTCAGGGCACATGGGCGTCATTTTTCTCAAGGAAGCTTTCTCTGATTAGAAATACAGAACCAACAGAACTGTGGATTATTATTTTAAATGCTTCCCTGGTTCCTATCTTTGGATGCCTGTCAGTAAATACAGATACAAATGGAAAGGTCCTAAGTGTAATAACTAGAACAGAGTGTAGAAGTCAAATGGTCACACTGGTCATAGGGACAAATAAGCCCAGAGCTACACACTTCCTAAACAGTGCTTCGCCTGCAGACTCTAATACTTGCCTTGAACAAAACCTACTTGGCTTAACTTTGCCTTTCAAATTCCTTTCCCTCCTAAACCCCCACTGTTAGCCCTCTTTTGGCTTTGCCCCCTTGACTTATCTTTCCTCTTCCACTTATTTGCTCTAACTGGTCACCTTCTAATATTCTTTTCTTCTTGAATTCCTATTATCATTTATGTCAGCTACTACAACTCCTCTTATTTCTTGTTTTTATAAACTGTGGGGTTTCTTTTTCTCTACAAATGTACATTTCTTAAAAAGCTTATTATTAATGTATAATTTAATTATTTTCATAAAGTATATTATATTGAAAGACCCTCTGTGGGATAGGCTTTTTCTCACTTAGGGAAAGCGCATGGAGATAATAAACTTATGAAGATATACAAAGAGAAAAATGGCCAGCAACCCTGGACAGTAATCATAGTAACTGTTACTGTATTTAAGTATTTGTAGGTAAATTTTACAAAATCCTTCACATTCATATTATCTCGTTTAATTCTCATAGCTAATCATTATTATAGCTCCATTTTATGAAGAAACAACCAGGACTTAGAAAAGTTAAGCCCCTTGCTCAAGGTCACACAGGTGGCAAGAGTAAGAACAGGGCCTGAGCCCAGGCCATCTCTCTGCAAATCCCAGATTCTTGTCAACATAAAACGCTGGGCAGAGCAGAACAAGTCTTAAAAGTAAAGGTATACCATATACATAAACTAAATTAAGGGGATTCCTATGAAATAGATACTTCTATTTAATGCCTTTACTTTGGAAAGCTTGCATAAGTTATGTTTCATTATTCTCAGCTTCCCCTTAGTTTAGATGTCAGCTAATTCAAAGGTCAGATTTGGCCTGGTGCCTGCTTTTGGAGGTAAAGTTTTATTGGAACAAGTAGCCTCACCTATCTTTTTATGTATTGTCTAGAGATGTCTTAGTGCTACCACAGGGGGGTTGAGTACTTGCATTAAAAAAAAAAAAGCGCAAAATCAGGGTATTCTTAAGCAAACAGACTTTAACAAACTTCTCTGCAAAGCTTAAGTGCATGTGATCCGGAAAGCCTAAAATGTTTTTTATCTGGACCTTTTCAAAAAATGTTTGTTGAGAAAGCCTAAAATGTTTTTTATCTGGACCTTTTCAAAAAATGTTTGTTGACCCCGCTTTACATCATTTTTACATCATTCTTTACTATTGTTCATCCTTAAAAATCTAGTAGACAAATGAGAATAGACTGTAGCTAGCAAAGTATAATTTTCTTAGAAGTAGACTCCATCTATGGATGGCTATCAAATTAACCATTTATATTGTCTTTGAATATTACAAAGTGCCAGTCACACTGTGTAGACTGATTCTACACCAGGGTACTCTTAATTAGGTATTGCAAATCAACAGTACTGAAACAGTCATGGTTGTGGTCCAGTAATTTTAAACACGTAAACTCAAATCATAAATAAATTTCTGAGTTTTCAGGTTGTTTCAGCAGAGATTTTGCTAATATTGGCTAATCTCCCCCCAGATGAGAATTCATTGATTTGGTTAAGAAAGAAAAATGTTGAGAAATGTTTCTGTTTTACAAAGATTAAATCTGTTAGATGTTCACTGCCTTGTCTCAATAGTAACTAAACAATATGATGTGACAGATGTGTAAGAAACTCATGTACTAATTATATGTCTCCATTTTTAACTTCTCAGCTCATGAAACTATTGGCTCTTAACAGCTGCCTTTTTCTTTCCTGCCTCTGATGGATACCAAAGGATAGGTAGTAAGAATGCATATATAGATACTAATATGCAGCTTAAAAGCTAGAAATGAATCCACAATCATCATTTCCCCCTTAAATAACAACTTAAATGCATACTACAAGAGTTTATCAAAATCTTTTTGGAAATTCTTCTTTCGTCAAGAACTCTCTCTCCAGAAAATGAGTTTCAGAAATCCACTTTCTGTTGAATCTATCAATTAAAAATTCCTTTAGTTTTTGTCTTTGCTTTGTTTCCTTTAAGAGAGTTAATCAGTTTTCATATACAAAATAGAATTGTTAAATATTTTGAAGGTTTTGGCTCTATTTTCTCTCAAACTATACCATTCTATATCAGAGTTTATATCTTTTTAGTCTACATTCACATGGCAACCTTGCCATTCTTCCTGGTTGTTTTAGATGTCTTACCCTTTAGTGCTTTCTTTTTTATTATATTCTTGAATATAGTGGTCAGAACTATGAATAACAGGTACATCTACACCATGATTTTCTGTAAGAAGAGGATACTACGTTTTTTTTTTCTCTTCCCTTCCTGGTGATTGTCAGAATTTTATCAGTCTTTAACAAACTCCCCACTGTTCTCAGAGAAGAGTCTACAATGAACCCTGAGTTGTAATGGATAACTCCAAGCCCATCACCTTGAAAGTATACTTTGGACTATTTTCTTCCTAAATGCACTTGCTCATTATTTTACCTTTGTCCTTTCTGAGCTCCATCTATCAATATTCTGTCCACTAATGTAGCTTCATGAGGTCTTCCAGCAGTTTATCCCCATCAGTTTGTCATTTCATTAACCAGAAGAGCTTAGAAATTTCATTGTGTATACTTCCTTTTCCACATCATTTATAAAGATGTTAATAAGACCAGCCTCTGAACTAATCCCTAATACTAAATGGTTAAATAGATCACTAAAATAAAACAATTTGTGGAAAAAAATTAAACTCTACATTTGTTATAACAATACAAAAGATTTGCTTGAAGACATTAATTAAATCAACTGGTGTAGAAGTAAAACAATAAATAAGGAGACCCTTAATTATTTACAGTGAGACCCAAAGGTAGTAGGTAGCAGGTACTTTGTTCTTTAACCAAACACAAAGAAGGGGAAATCTCCACAGTGTGAACTGGAGATTCTTCCTGGAGATTAACTTGCTCATAAACCACCACCAGTACACCAGATGTAAACACTATTATCCCTTAACACTAAGGGCCAATTGTGAACACCAAATCTTTATTTAATAGTCATAAGCATGATGGAGAATAAACTAAAACATTTCAACAAGGTTGTATTTAATGCAGGAAAACAACAAAAGAAAAACATACAAAGAAAAAAACTTGAATATAGAGAATCTGGACCATAAATAATGATTTTCTTTTTCTGGAGCTTAAGTTGTTCATCTTATCCAGATTGCCTGGCTTCCAAGAGGTTCTCTTCACCACCTACCATTCAATAACCCAAACTTTCAAATTCAGTTCCCTCCCTGGAGATAGCCCTCTTTCCCTGTCAATAGCACCATTTAAGAGGAAATGTACTTTGTGACCTACAAAGCCATGACTTTACTCTTGTGAAGTAAGTCACCGTAGGATAGTCATCATCTTGAAATCAAAAGACAAGCCCAACTTTTGTACCAGAGGTACACACTTACAAGGCTAAAGGAGGAGCAGTTTTCTTATAAGAATCAATTGAATTGATGTTACTTTTAGTCAATATCAACACACAATTGTTAGTCAAGTAATATACATTCTTAAAGTCAGTGAAATATATAGGAAGTCTTGACTAGGTCATTAGAGAGAAATATAAACAGATATAAAGATGCAGATGTATCTGACTGGAATTTTGAAGGACTTAAAGCATGTTAACTTTAATTTATGAAAAAGCAAACAATTGTTTAGTCATATCAGCTCAACAGCCAAGGTACTGATTGATGGGATGAATGGAGTGAATGGTTTCAGATATTTTCTGAATGACACTGGAAGCAGCTGCTTATAGAGCCCTGTGCCACATCTCCTCAGTCCATCTGGGGTTTTAGCTGTAGCTGTGGTAAATAGATCTGGAGCAAGCTGCAAGTGTCCCCACCCTCCTCAAGTCCCTGCTGTATCACTCCACCTTTCTTCATTCTGCTTGCCTGGAGGCAGCCCAGAAGTTGGGGAGAGTTAATTATCCCAAGGGTGACCCTCATCAATTGAGCAGGAAATTTCACTAGACAAATGGCCTGGCCTGGAGGGACAATTCTAAGTGCATTCTATATGGTTCCTCAGAGGACCTCCGGTAGAACTGAGCTCCAGGTACACACGGCAGAAACCAACTCAATAAGACAAACTTCATAGGCTTTTCTTTCCTGCCTCACTCTCCTAACCTCTAACCACAACTCCCTCTCCAACCCCAGCCAAATAAACTAGCAGCAGCCGAGGCACTTCTGTCAGCCTCAGCTTTCAGGGAACCCAAATTAGCACAGTATCTGTATATCAGACTTACCAAGATACTTGTCATTGAACAGTCCATTTTAATACCCGAAAAAAGGGCAATTTGTCATATTATCAGCCAGTAAAGTTAACCACAGGGAACATGAATGTCATTAACAAATAAAATAAAAATAACTTTTGCCCACTGAGAATGATATTGTGACCGGGTGCCTGGGTGGCTCAGTCGGGTAAGCATCGGACTCTTGATTCCTGCTCAGGTCATGATTTCACAATTTGTGAGTTCAATCCCCACATTGGGCTCTGCATTGACAGTGTGGATTCTCTCTCTCCTCTTTCTGCCCCTTTCTCTCACTCTCTCTCTCTGTCTCTCAAGATAAACAAATAAACTTGAAAAATAAAGAAAAAAAAGAATGATTTTGTGAGGGGGCACCTTGGTGGTTCAGCCAGTTAAGCATTCAACTCTTGATTTCAGTTCAGGTCATGATCCCACAGATTTGGGATATACAGCCGTGCATCTGGCTCTGTGCTGACAGCACAGAGCCTGCTTGGGATTCTCTCTCTCTCTCTCTCTCTCTCTCTCTCTCTCTCTCTCTCACACACACACACACACACACACACAAATAATAAAAAATAAATTTTAAAAATAATGATTTTGTCAGGAAGTAAAATCATAGAAGAATGACAAAAGGTATGTCACAATCCTACCAAAGTTGTGGAAATGTATGTCTGATTTGGAAAAAAAATGCAAATCTAACTGTAGATATGGGATTTGTGGAAAAGGAACTACATTCATTAGGAAGTTACATAACACTACAATCACTAATATTTGTAAGTATATACAAAAAGGGAAAGTCTGTGAGGAAATTTCAAACCACTTCTGTGACTTAAGGTCAGACAATGTTGGGTTAGGAATAATAGAGAAAACCCTTCTTTTCATAACCATAATTTGTTCCAATTAAGGGAAAAACAAAGAGGAATCAAACAGACAGAAATCAAAATATCTCCATTATTACTTACACTGGCTAACAGGCTAGGAGCTTTCCTCATACTCATTCAATCACAGGGAACAACTTATCACCATAAGCACCTTGAGGGGAAAGGCTCTACCACCATAAAATTTAAGGCAGGAGGAGTCAAACCGCAAGTGCATTTTCTCTGTACAGCTAGATCCCAAGAAAAATGGGAGTCAAGAGGAATAAACCATGCTTGCCTAGTTTCCCCTTCCAAACTCAACTTCCAAATAAATTCCTTTTTCTCCTCTAATGGAGGAGTAAGGGCACAGGCAGAGGCCATGAATAGCTCATGAATTAAATACAGGTATATCCCTTTTACTGTGCTTTGCTTTATTGCACCTCACAGAAACTAAATACCTGTGGCAACCCAGCACTGAGTAAGTCTACTGGTGCCATTTTCCCAACAGCATTTGCTCACTTTATGTCTCTGTGTCACAGTTCGGTAATTTTCATAATATTTCAAACTTTTTTTTCCAAATTATTATTATATTTATTATTGTGATCTGTGATCAGTGATTATGACTCACTGAAAGCTCAGATAATGTTTGCCACTTTTTTAGCAATAAAGTTGGTGTGGGTTTTTTGAGCCAAAAATCTTTACTGGCAGGTCAAGGGAACATCCAGATACAGGGTTCCTCCTCTCCCATGTCCCTACCCAGGGGAGCCCCTCTGCAGAAGAACAGGAAGCCCACCAGGCTGCCAGACTTCGAGAGCCTTGGGGGTGGGCAGGTTGTCAGAGTGGGTGTCCTGGCCTTCCAGGTGGCGATCTATTGCTCCAGCCCCGACTTGATGTCCATGAGCTGCTGGTACTCCTGGTTCTGCCACTCAGTGTCTGCCGCCACATCACTCAGCTAGGCTTCAATACTGCTGATCATAGCCTGGGTCTGGGCCAGCCATGCTCCAAAGCAGGCCTCTGTTTCTGCCAGTGTGTCTTCCAGGGAGCTTTCATGCTTAGCTGAGCCTGCAGCTCAATCTCCAGAGCCTAGAGGGTGAGCCACAGCTCAGTGACCTCTGCCTTGCCTAGCTGTAACTGCTCTGTATGGCCAGCCACCTCCCAATTCAGCTCCTGGGTCTGGCTGGTGAACTAGGCTTCAGAATCCTTTTGGCTATTCTCAGCCATGAGCTCATATTGGCTTCTCATGTCACTCAGGGTCTTGGCAAGGTCCATGACCAGAGCGGAATCCACCTCCACACTAACCTGGCCAGTTACCTGGCCCCGAAGGGCACTGATTTCCTTATCATGGTTCTCTTTCAAGTAGGCCAGCTTTCCTTCAGGCCTTCAGTTTGCATCTCCAGAAGCTGGCCAGAGTCAGCTCAGCATGCACCCTGCTCAGGCCATTCATGTCGGCCTCAGCTCTCATGGACTGGTCTGCTCTGTCTCTAAGTTGGTTGGGAAGTCATCCACAGCCAGAAAGGCACTGTCAGTCTGCAAGACAATCTTAAGAGTTCTCAATGGTAGCACCAAGAATCTTGTCCTGCAGGTCCTTGATGGTCTTGAGGTGGTAGCTGCAGTGGCGGGCGGCCTAAGCACCTGCTTCTGGTACCAGTGGTGGATCTTCACCTCCAGATTGCCATTGGTCTTCTCCAGGGTGCACACCATGTGCAGGCAGGAGGCCAGGTGGCTGTTGAGCTTGTGTCTGGTGATCTCATTGCCCACCAGCAGCCCGCAGGACCCGGCCAGCCTCCAACAAAGCTGTCGCCATAGCCCCAAAGGATAAGCACATCAAGCTGGCGAAGAACACAGACACACGCCAAGGCCGTCTGAGCCCCTGGGGCAGCTGGGCATGCAGAAGGCACCTCCTGCCCCAAGCGTAGGGAGCCACTGTGCAGGCCCCCAAGGTAGAGGTGGTGGACAAGTGGCAATAACTGAAGGAAGTCATGGAGAAGGAGGAGGAGGAGGGTGACACCGGTCGGAGGAGAAGTGGTTGGTGGGAGGAGTCAGCAATAAAGTATTTTTTAATTAAGATAGGTATGTTGGGGTTTTTTAGACATATGCTATTGTATAATTAGTAGGCGATAGTATAGTGTAAACATAACTTTTATATGCACTGGAAAACCAAAAGAATCGTTTGACTCACTTTATTGTGATATTTGCTTTTAATTATAGTGGTCTAGAATCAAACCCACAATAGCTCTGAGGTATGCCTATACCTTCCATGTAGAAGGAGACTTTAGGAGTGGGGTCAAAGCAAAACTACACATCCCCAATAGACTGGGAAGAAGTTTCTCTGGATCTGTCACTCTCTGAAATATCACACAATCTCCTACAAACCTCACCACTGTCTACAATTAGTTTCTATGAAAAAAAGAAAGTACTTGTTAGGGTGAATTTGAGGATAACATGAGAGATTACAAAGTAAATACGGCCCTCTATTAGCTACCTAAAAAATGACTCAAGAATGAGTTAATCTGAATTCTTTCATTTGAATTAGAGTTCCTTGCATACATTTGGATTGGGGTTCCTAGACAGTCAGAAATGCAAACTCACCCAAAAGGCACTCAGAAGGCAACACTCACCCAAATGGACACAGTCCAGACACAGTCTAGACACTCAGAAGGCAACACTCACCCAAATGACACAGTCATTGGATGAAAGCATTTGCTTTCTGTTCTCTGGAAAGAAAAGTTTATGTGCTTTCTGTGTGATTCTGCTAGAGGGCTGGCCTTCCCCCATAACAATAACCAGTTCAGTAACATAGCCAATATTCAAGATGCTCACCTTTGATTTTTGACCAGTAGTTAATGTCATCTACTTTCAATAATTACCATTAAAAGGTAATTGAGAAATTCTCTTAGATATGAATGTGAGTTACTTTGAAATGAAAGTATAACACTGGAAGTCATTAGAATTCACTCCCATTTATAATAGGTGAAGAAAGCTTAAAGAGGCATTGACATTTCATAGGCATTTAAAATTTTAGAAATCCTCAGTTAATAACTAATATTGATAGATTTTTTTAACGTTCAAGGAGCTTTAATATATCAAAAAAATATTCCTAACATCCAAATTATTTATCCAATGGAAATATTACATATGTAATAACCCTTCAAAAATTAAAGATTAACATTCTTATAAACATCTACACTATATTCGCTGAAACTTGACTATAAACTTATTTATTCAAACTATTCCAAAACTCAATTTGTCTATTCCCATTAGAATCTCATATACCATTATATTAGAATCTACTATATAAGAATCCCTTAATGCCTTAAACTTTTTAAGAAATAGAAAAAATGCATACACTAAAACCAGTTAAACTTTTTCTGGTATTTAAAATTCTTACATTTTTTTCTTTGTTAGCTTTATTCCCATCCTAATGCATGTTCTTATTCTTAGACATGGTTAACAGTGAGTTTAGTTAGCATACATATCTTCCTAGTAGAAACCTCAACAGACGCAACTGAAAAAGTTTTGTCTCTAGCCCAGGTCACAAATTCTGAATCATCTGCCGATCAATCCTGATTGGACATAGGACAAGGATGCACCTAAACTTCGTTTCTTTGGCATTATCATTGTTGGTGTATTAATTATTCATTAGCAAGCAACAAATCACTCTGAAATTTAGTGGCTTACAGCACCATTTTTATCTCACAGTTACTGTGGGTCAGGATTCTGGGCTTGGCTTAGCTGGGTCCTGTTGTTCAAGGTCTCTCACATAGCTGTAATCAAGGTATCATCCAGGAATGCAGTCATCACAAGGCTCAACTGAATGACCTCTCAAAGTTATTCATTTGGCTGTTGGTAGAATTCAGTTCTTCCTGGACTGTAGAATAGAGGATCTCTGTATTTACTGGCTGTTGGGAATGCTATAGAGCAGCTCACAACTTGGCAGCTGGCTTCATCAGAGAAAAAAAAAGCCAAAAAAGCCAGAGAAAGACAGTGAATGATGAAAGCAAGTCTTTTCAAAACCTAATCTAAAAAAGAAAAAATAATAAAAAACCTAGTCTAGGAAATGATACCTCATCACTTTTGTTTTAATCTATTCATTAGATGTGAGTGACTTGGCAGGGTCAGATTACACAAAGACGTGAATACTAGAAGATGAGGATCATCTTCAAAGACACAATTGGAAATTTACTGATATCTGTATCTCACTATAATCACTAGAGCCATCTAGAAGTCTCATCGCCTAGCTCAAGAAGGTAAATCTTCTTCTGTGAAATGTGAAGGTAAATCTCCTTTGTAGGACACTTGGTTAATCTGTCATCTCAGGATACACAGGTAATTTTTTCTACTTTCTACCTGGGTATTGTGTATGACCATGGATCATACACCAGTATTATGGGTAACCATAATCAGTACTCATCATTTGTTTTACTCACTGTTCTCTATATTGAAAACTCATATGCTTAGTAGAAAGAATAAAGCTTTCTTCTACATACTAAAATAAATTAAAAAAAAATAATCCTATTCTACTACATTGTCTTCCTTTTTGGTTTTCAAACTTTTCATTGTTATAGCTTTTTATGGAATATCATTATGAACTCATAGGCTTTCACACATTCAATTTATGTCAATTAACAATAATTTTTATTGTGGTCTTTTTTTTACATTTTTTTAATGTTTATTTATTTTTGAGAGAGAGAGAGACAGAGTGCAAGCAGGGGAGGGACAGAGAGAGAGGGACACAGAACCCAAAGGAGGCTCTGGGCTCTGAGCTGTCAGCACAGAGCCAGATACAGGACTCAAACTCACAAACTGCAAGATCATGACCTGAGGCTGAAGTCAGATGCTTAACTGACTGAGCCACCCAGGTGCCCCTATTGTGTTTTGATGCTCAAATTTTCATGATTTGAATGTCATTACATTGCTTCTTTATCATTTTAGTCTTTATCCTTGAAATTTTTTTAAGTTTATTTATTTGAGAGAGAGAGAGGGAGGGAGGGAGGGAGAGAGAGTGCATATGCACACAGAAGCAGAGGACAGGAAAGAGATAGAGGGAGAGAGAGAATCTCAAGCAGGCTCTGCACTGTCAGCACAGAGCCCAATGTGGGACTTGATCTCACGAACCCATGAATCATGACCTAAGTGGAAATCAAGAGTTGGATGCTTAATGGGCTGAGCCGTCCAGGTGCCCCTATCCCCTGACATTCTTAAAAATTTCTTTGCTCTCTCACCAAAAAAACTGTATGGTATGTTTCAGACCTGCTGTTCCCAATCCTAATTTTCTCCTATTCTATGACATGGAAATAGATGCCCTCTAAGCAGATGTGATTCCTTTAGTGGAAAATAGTGTCAGAAACAAAATTCTCAGGGGCATCTGGGTGGTGCAGTCGCTTAAGCGTCTGAATCTTGATATTGGCTCAGGTCATGATCTCACAGTTTGTGGGTTCGAGCCCCTAATCAGGCTTTGCACTGATGGCGCAGGGCCTGCTTGGGATTCTCTCTCTCCTTCTCTCTGCCCCTCCCCCATGCACACGTACATGCAAACTCTCTCTCTCAAGTAAATAAACTTAAAAAAAAAACAAAGAAAACCAAAAAAAAAACCACACACAAAATTCTTAGCATTAGGAATATGCACATTTGTGCTCTTGTAGGACAGAGTGCTGATACTGTTAAATTTTAGCGAAACATATGGAAAAATAAATTCTTTTTAGAATCAAGTTTCAAAATTTTAATTTAATACTATCTTACTTTTTAAAAATGAAGTTCTGTAAACCACTAAGAATTTTTGCTATTATGAAAGGCAATCAGGTAAGTAAACCTCACCATTTAGTTTTCTAAAGAGGCAATGAAAAACTTCCTGATTTAGCCTAAGCAGCTCAGGTCTACAAAATTGTAAGAATTCAAACTCATATCTGGTCAATAAAAATTATTAAGCAATCTTTTTGTGCATCCTCTCTGTTTCTCATAATTTTTTGTATCTCATATTCTCCATGATTCAGCAGCTTTTCAGTGATCTATTGTGCAAAGTCTTTGTATTCTAAACCCTGCCTATTTAAAACTGCTTTTAAGTGTAGAAAGAAGTCTATAAAGGACTTCCACTGGGAAGTACTATCTCTGTTGGGAAGAAAGATGTTGTTTACCAAAAAAGGCCAAAGAGCCTGACTAATGTGTACCTGTAGAAACCAACAAAATGGATGTGAAAATGGGGGCATTTGGGGGCCATTTTGGATGCCCCAAAATGGATGTGAAGGCTAAGGTGTGAGAGGAGCAGATATAAAGCAGTTTTAAGTTTGTTGATCTGCAGACATTCTCCTGTGACTCAGGACACTAGGCACAAAAATGCTTTGAGCCAATCCTAATACTGCTGGGACAGCTTCTTGAAATGTGGAGATGATAGTAACCTATACTAAGTCAGATAGAATTACCTTGGTAAAGTATTAATTATGGAGTCAAAAGGCTCAGAGAAATGGACATTAAAATGGATTTACTATATATATATGACCACAGAACCCATTAGCTGTGTTCCTCATAAGGGCCTAACGGATACTTCCTTCATTAAAGCAATAAGGAAGGCACTGGCATCACTGAGTAGAGATGGCTGCTCTTTTTTAAGTCAGAAATGAAAACGGTGCATGCTCTAATAGAACTGGGTCCCCTAGTTTCAGAGGGGAAGACAGGATTCTAAAATAGGAGAGGCCAGGCGGTAGCAGTTAATTTCCTGAAGCAAGATAGACATAAGCAGTGAAACTGGGATGACAATGAGGGGTCCTTGCCCACAAAGAACATATGGCAACAGGGAATAGACCTTGGAGTTCCAAGAGGCAAACTTGACAGATAATATGGGTATTGCTTCATCTGTATAACCAAAAAAGATCAAGAGAAAATAAGCAGAAGGTTGCTGTCAGCCACTGCAATTAAATGTCATGATCCTTCACCCTGCTTCCAGATCCAGGCCCGTTCTTAGACCCAGAGCCCATTGATCAAAGGGGAGGCCAAACTCCTTGAGGAAGGAGCCTGCACACTACAAGCGTATATAAGAGTAACCCCCCTTATACTTCACCAGAGTGACTTAATAACCACTCATGAGAGAAATTTTACAATGATTAAGGTGGAATACACCAAAATTTACAGGGCTATAAAAACTGAGATAATACTAACGCAATGCAAACTTTTTATAATGAAGTAACTAAGACATAACTAGTGGATCCCCTATTCTACCACATACAGCATCCTCCAGAAGCTGCAAACCTCACAGACTACAGGAATGACCTCTTAAGTTGAAGCCAATTGCTAGATAGGATTGATGCCCTGCGCACTAGTGGCTATCCTTCAAGGTGAGCCATACACTTTGAAACAATGGCCATTATATGGTGCTGAATCCATGGCAGTGGGAATGGCCTCTCATGCCATTTGAGGGAATTTGTGCTTCCCATTGCACAATTTAAGTTCTGCAGAAATAGAGTTCATGATTCGCTGGGGGGTGAATTTTTCTACCAGGGTATATAGTAAGTTTTCCTATAAACCTAAAGCTCCACCTGCCACGTAGCTGTTTCTGACAGAGAAAAGTTACTACACTACTTGATCATCATTATCCAGCACTACACTGGCTGACATCAAATAGGGAAAATATGTCTGGAATTCAGGGCACTCACTGATGCACCTCTTAGTGTCTAGATGCCTGATGGTAACCACAAACAGAAAAATTACAGCAACCACAGCCACACAAAGGTAGAGTGACTAGGAGCTCAGACTCCCCACAAATGAAGGTTTGGAATACTTGAGAGAGCAATCTAGATGAGCAAAGTGCTGTCCCTAGGCGAGAAGAATCTACAATGTGTAACAGAGGAGGAAAATAGATAAATTTCAGTTACAACCACAGCATTAAATACAGAAATGGGGTCTGTAGTTTGTTCCACTAGCCCTTTCATGTCAACTACTTTACTTGGGGTTTTAGTATTATTTTGGTTTTTTGAAGCTGTGACCAGAGCCACAAATTTGAAGAATCGGCAGCAGAACCCAGTAAACTCATCTTGGGTCATGAGTGTATCAAGAAGGTCCAGGAGTGATGCCCATACCCGATAATGCCAGCCTGAATTCTAGCTGTGGCATTTCCATCTCTTTGCCCGATGGCTTTCTCAGGCCATCAAAGCCTGCTCTGCCTCCACACACAGTGAACACAAACTTCTTGAGAATGAATGTCCCACAAGATCAACCCTCAATCAATGACTGGTGCACATAGTATATAAATATCCCAACCCCCTCCTACCTTGGCTGGGACAACTCTGAGCCTTATTTCTACTCTGTTTAAAATCACATCATAAGTCGCTGGATAATGTACTCTTCAACAGCTTTCGTCCCTTCCTGGTCTCATTTCCTCTCTCCCTTACTGATGTTTCCATGGATCCTCTCCCAAATAAGTGGACTCAAATATTTGTTTCTGGAGCTGCTTCTGGGGAGGAATGCATATGAGATATACAAATAAGCAGAATGGGAAGCAAGAAATTTCTTCCCTTTCTCATTCAAAAGTCTAGCAGATCACCAGCTAAGATGCCCATAATCAACACAGGATAACTGAGGGACATTAAAAATTGTGGTGCAATACCTGGGGACCGTAAAGGGACAAGGTGTAGCATTTTTGAGTCTTTTTCTGTGGAATGCATAAGGAATTCAGAAACTGTGATGTAAAGTAAAGTTGAGAGCCAGAAGGCCTACTAGATGGAGATGAGAAGTAAGTATCATCATTGTTGAAGCTGTTGGGGGTCAGCAATTCCACCAAGAGAGTTAAGGCAGAGCACTTCTACAAGTGGAAGATCACTGTGCCCTGACCACACCAAGAGGCCAGACCACAGGCTTCATTAGCCCCAGACTTCTGCAGGCAATTCCATGAGGGTGCCAATGATGAGGAGGGACAAGGGGCTCTGCTCAGAACCCAGGGAAAACCCAAAGCCCCACAAAGCTAAATCTTCTCATTTTCCATGACCATGATGACATTTTCTCCTGAATCCAGGTATCATCCTTCCAATAGGATAGGAGAGGAGGAGTCCTCAGAAAAAGCTGAACTTTGGAATGTCCGAATAATTACACAAAATGAGACTTTTAAACCAAGAAACTGAGACAATTTTAACTGGCTTGTTTAGATTCTGCTCTGGCATAATCCATAGTATCCAGCAAAGCAGGGCTCAAGAGGAAAATTTTTATGATAATGTCACTTCAACTATATAGATTTAACTGAATCCACACTTAACCTCATGCATTAAGGGAAGAATGCTTTCAGTATCTAATTTTTCAAGCACATCAAGAAGTCTATGAATACACTCACACTTTCTAGAGATATAAAGAGGAAGGTCCACGCATCAGCTCAGCAGGCTGCACAGACAGGAGAGTCCTTAGATGTAGCCAGTCACACCCACCTGAGCCCAGGAAAGAGGCGACACTGTGGACTAAAGGATGCTGGACCTCAGGGAAACTGAAAAGGCCAACAGGCCAAAAAACGAATAATAGCTATCCCTGTCCCTTCTCCTTCTTTCTGCAAACTCTTGTTCTCTCACCTCCCCTATAGTTGCCCTATAGTCTTCTCTTAACAATTCATAATTCAGCCACTGTGAACCAGAATACTACTAAGAAAGATAATCTAACACAAAGGAAATCTTCACATTCCTTAGATCTGAAGAAGTTCATTCAGAGGAAGAAATATGTTTATATTTATTTATTTACTTTCTTACATTTTAAATATATGTATATATATTAATTTTTTAACATCTATTTTTCAGAAACAGAGAGAGTGGGGGAGGGGCAGAGAGAGAGGGATACAGAGAATCTGAAGCAGGCTCTGCACTGTCAGTGCAGAGCCCAACATGGGGTTTGAACTCACAAACCAGGAGGTTATGACCTGAGCCAAAGTCAGACAATCAACCAACTAAGCCACCCAGGTGCCTATATATATATACACACACACACACATTTTTGTAAACCTCCATGGATAATAATGCAGAAACTGAAAGAAGAATGTGGAGATCTCAGGGGTTAACTTGTCCACACAACTGTTAGCCTGAGTTTCAAAGCCATGTCAGTATAAAGATGCCTTAAATCACAACTATAGAGTACTCTGTAAAGTGCCATATAAACAAGAGTACTATCACTGGAAATCTAAAACGGAAAAGACAATATAACATAAAATTTATTTTACAGACTCAATATGATAATGAGTATGGGAAAAATAAAAAGTGAGTATGTGGCTTTCCATATGGCAAGGAAGTAGGGGAAATGTTGAGAAGGAGGGAATCAGAGGTATCACTACAGCCTCTGTCAAGGACAGAAGCAACATAAAGTAATTAAAGCCCAGTTTTGACACCAGATGGGCTTGGGTTTTAATCCTAGCTCTGCCACCTGCTACCTGTGCAATCTTGAACAATTTATTTATTTAACCTTTCTGAGAATTAACTGAATGTTGTGCAGATTAAGTGAGATCATATAACATTTCTGGAACATCATAGATGCCCAATAACTATTAATCTTCCTACCCCATTCAAACCCACTTCCCACAACTAGGAGAGGGAAGAAGTAGAACCTTGGGTAAATAATACTGAACATAGAGAGGGAAGAAGCAGAGATCCAGGGAAAAGAACAGAAAAAGGACTGAAAGCTAAAATACCGTACAGAAGGCTTTGCAGCACACACATTCTGATAAATCTGAGTAAATGTTTATGTCCAGTCTGAGCAGCCAAGTAGTCACATCATTATGACACCCACTAGGTCATCTCCTGCCTCCTCAACATCTTCTGGAGTCCATGTGAGATCAGTATCCAAACTGGGGACCCTGCCAAAATGCTTGTTCCCAGGCCCCAGGCCCTGAAGTTGTGATTCAAAATATCCTTCTGCATTTTCACAAAAGAAGTTAATATTTTGAGATAACAACTGAGGTGTTTCTCTCCCCATTTATCACTCCCATCACCAAATTTTCTTGTTCTTCCCCTATTCAGTCAGGCAGCATTTTCTCAGGACAAAAAAATTAACAAGAACAAGGATCTATTAGTGTTTGACAAAAATTTTAATTCCACAGGGCCCACAACTTTGAAAGGGGAAAAAAATGCTATTTTGAACAGTAAAATCCAAGTATTATAACATAGACCATGGAGTTTGGATAAGAGTCAGCCCTCCCCACCCACCCCAGCCCAAGAGTAGATGAAATCTGCCCATTAGAAGAACAGAAACCTTGAAGGAGAATAGAATTATCTGTGAATGTGAAATTCCTGGCAGGCAAATATCAAGAACTTTAATGGACAATTAAGACCAAACCTCTGGTGGAATCATTAACAAATAACTTTGGGGGCGCCTGGGTGGTTCAGTTGGTTAAGTGTCCGACTTCAGCTCAGGTCATGATCTCACAGTTCATGGGTTCGAGCCCTGCATGGAGCCTGCAGCCTGCTCCAGATTCTGTCTCTGTCTTTCTCTGCCCCTCCCCAGCTTGTGCTCTGTCTCTAAAATAAATACACATTAAAAAAAATTTAAAAAATAACTTTGGAACTTAGATACAGCTTGAGGAAAAGGGGTAGAGCATAACTCTGAATCTGAATAAATTTAAACCTACAATGATTGAATAATCCATGAATTCCTGTTTTTTTTTTAATTTTTTTTTAATGTTTAGTTTGAGAAAGAGACAGAGTGTGAGCAGGGGAGGGGCAGAGAGAGGAAGACACAGACTCTGAAGCAGGCTCCAGGCTCTGAGCTGTCAGCACAGCCTCAACCTGCGGCTCGAACTCACAAACCGGGACATCATGACCTGAGCAGAAGTTGGATGCTTAACCAACTGAGCCATCCAGGCAGCCCCATGAATTCCTGGTTTTAACTAAATGTCATTAAATTAATATTTCTGTCATCTATTGGGAATAATGGCTCCAGGCATAAATTAAATTTAGCTGTATGAAAATTTTATAAAAGTCATATTTTCCACATAGTCTGGAAATTGTATTACTTACCAGAGTTTTAAAAGCTACTTAGGTACTTCTGACACAGGTGGCCTGCAAACCACACTTTGAGAAATACTGTGAACTCTACTGAGTAAATCCCCAGTACAGATCTTCAGGCTGTCCTATAAAATAATACTACTTCATAGAGTTAAGGTAAGAATTGAATGAAATAATACTTGCTAACTTGGCATATAGTACATTATCAATGACTATTACATGTTCTTAGCAGAGAAACATTTCTTACTCATTCCCAATATTTTTTTTTCCGTATTATAAGACCTTAATTACTGTAACTGCTGTTGTCTTTTATAAAACTTCACTCCATCTGCCCCAGGGGGTGAAAAAACTCACCTGATTGATAGATTTGGGAAGAATAAACTGGAGTGTTTTCAGTTCAGTTCCTTCTTGCTTCCTCCTGGAAACCTGTTACTAATACCCTTCTGCTGGGAACATGCCACCCATTACTCCCTAAGAGACAAACTCTGTCCATATAGTGAAGCTCCTTATACTCCAGTATTATTTGTTCTTGGGCAATTCTACTCAACTTGAGTATAGTAGGTTGGCCTACTTAGACTTCACATGACCTACCTTACCTAGGCAACGGAGGTGCTCTTTTGGCCTACACCTACAACCCTTTGCAATAGCATGTTTATTAAAAAATTAGGGAGTGAAGGGGCGGCCTGGTAGCTCAGTCAGTTAATCATCTGACTTGATTTCAGCTCAGGTCATGATCTCACACTTTGTGAGATCAAGCCCTGCATCGGGCCCTGTACTGACAGTGTGGAACCTGCTTGGGATTCTCTCTCTCCACCTCTCTCTCTGCCCTCCTTCTCTCTCTCTCTCAAAAATAAATAAATAAACTTTAAAAAAATAATAAAATAAAAACAAATTAGGTAGTGAAGAAGACTGCTATTTAGTGAGTTCCTAAGGAATTCCAGCACTTAAGAGGGGTTAAGTAATATCCATTCAGTTTACAAAAAAGTTTGGCTTTTATATTCTTTGACTCATAAATTTTATCCAAAAAAAATTAAAGAAGTCTGAAACATGTATGAATAATTATTTTCATAATATTTATACATAAGAATTTTTATGATTAGAAAATGTAAATATCCAAAATAGATAGCTAGTTAAATTGTAGTACACCCTTAAAATGGAATACTATGCAGACATTATAAACAATGTTGTAGACTTCAAATTCTGACCAGATGAAATACAAACCAGATTTACTCTCCCACTTTAACAAGTAAAAACACAGACAAATAGAAGAAACAATTTTCAGATGGGACAACAAGCAACACAGGACTGTGGAAAGCAAACAAGCTGAGTCCTGCATTTTCACCAGCTTATTGCTTAGAGGCAGTTTCCAGCCCACAAAGCAGGAAGTTAGAACCCAAACAAAGATCATCACTATTGCCTAGTTGAGGAGACAGGAATAGAGATTAAAGCAACTATATAATTTGCTGGACAAAGTAACGAAGATAAGGAAGCTCTATACAGAAAGAGCTCCATAGATTTGCAGATGGATCCTACTGAGTCTTTGGCTGAGTATTGATCTGCAAATGTATAAGAGAAAACTATGTAAGGCAGGAGGAAAAACTACCAAAGAGGAAGAGGCAAAACAGTTCCAGAGTTCACACAAGACTGGAAAAGTCTGCCTTCTCACCAGTCAGAGTGAACAGATTTCACAATATATGGTCTTCAAAAAGAATTCTCAGTAGGGTATCATCTTAGTAGTGGGACTAAATTAGTCCCAGACTAACGGGTTCTCTTCTCTATACTTACAAAGATTAACCTTGAAAGGATACAACTAATTAACTGTGTACCTGCATAAAATCTAACATTACTTAAAAAAATAAATCAAAATCCATCAACCAACAATACAAATTCATAATGCCTGGCCTCTAATGTAAATTACAAGGCATGGGGCACCTGGGTGGCTCAGTTGGTTAAGCATCCAACTCTTGATTTCGGCTCAGGTCATGGTCTCGCACTTCGTGAGACTGGTCCCTGCATCAGACTCTGTGCCATAGCGTGGAGCCTGCTTGGGATTCTGTCTCTCCCCCTCTCTCTCTGTCCCTCCCCTCCCCTCTCTCTCAAAATAAATAAATAAATAAACTTTAAAAATTAAAAAAAATTACAAGGCATGCACACAAAGAGATTACAAGGCATGCACACAAACAAGAAAACATGACACATAACCAGAATAAAAATGAAACACACATAAAAATGACATAAATAATGGAACTAGCAGACAAGAATAGTAAAACTGTTAATATAAGTAAGTTACACATATTTTTAAAAGTAAGGAAAAAGATAGCCATGATGAGAGAAATAGTGGGTATATATTAAAAAACTGTATTTCTAGACATGTTAAAATAGGACATCTGAAAAGAAAAAACAAAGATGGAAAGCGATCAACAGCTGATTAGACACTGGAGAAGAAAATATCAGTGAATTCAAAGCCATAACAATATTAACTTTCTAAAATGAAATACAAAAGGAAAAGAAAATGAAAAAATAAATTCACAGAGCGTTTGTAATCTGATCAAACACACAAGTGATTAGAGTCCCCAAAAAGAGAGAAGGAGGTGGAGACAAAACAGTATTTGAAAAACAGTGGAAAAATTTTTTCCAAATTTGACTAAAATAGAGAACCCCAAACCTAACAAACTTAATGAACCCAAAGCAGAACAAATGAACAAAAACATGCCAAAACATAATAATCAAATTGCTGAAATGATCATTTAAATAGATGCAAAAAAAAATCTGGTTGACTAAATTCAACCCTAACTTACAATAAAACTCTCTATAAATTATAGGTAGAAAGGAACTTCCTCAACCTAAAAGATATTTATGAAAAATCTATCACCAATTTAAAACTTAGTGGTGAATGACCAGTTACTTTACCTGTAATAAAACTTGTAAAGGATGATCACTCTTAGCACTTTAACTCAACATTCTGTTGGAGATTCAAGCCAGTGAAATAAAGCAATAAAAATAGATAAAAGTTGGGGCATCTGGGTAGCTCAGTTGGTTAAATGACTCTTGATTTCAGCTCAGGTCATGATCTCGTGGTTCATGAGTTCTAGCACTGCATCAGGCTCTGTGCTGGCAGTGTGGAACCTGCTTAGGATTCTCTCTCTCTCTCTCTCTCTCTCTCTCTCTCTCTCTCCCTCTTTCTCTCAAAATTAATAAAATAAACATAAATAAATAAATAAATAAATAAATAAATAAATAAATAAATGTCACTCATGTTGGAAAGGAAGAAATTAAAAAAAAATTATAGAAGACATATGCTCTATGTGAAAAATCCTAAGGAATCTACAAAAAAAAAACTATTAGTTCCAATAAGTGAGCTAAAGCAAAGTCACAAGATACAAGGTCAATCTATATATATATCAATTTTATTTCTATATTCTAGCAATACATATTTGGAAATTGAAATTAGGAAAACAATACCCTTACAATAGTAACCAGAGGTAGGAAATATTTAGGGATAAACGTGACCAAAAAAAATGGGCAAAGCCTATATACAGGAAACTATGAAACACTGCTGAGAGAAGTCTTAAAAGACTTAAATAATTAGAGAGATATACCATATTCATAGACAGGAACATTCAATTATTGTTCAGATGTCAATTTTTCTCAAATTGATTAAAATATTCAATTGAATCCCAATAAATAACTCAGAAGTCTTCTCTGTTTAAATTGACAATTTCTAATTCTAACTGAATGTATGTACTCACGCAAAGGAACTAGAATAACCGAAATAATTTTGAGGAAAAAAAAGAAAAAACCTCTGTAGCAGAGAGAAAGTATTCTCCATAAGGTCTGGTAAGAAACTTGTGTAGCAATCTTCTGAGAATGCCTGAAAATTCTTTTCAGTGATTATTCATCCTAAGTGAGTCATTCAACTCCGGAAAATGCATAGCTTATATTTGATACTGGCTTAATTAGAAATGCTTAGACTGCAAACTAATGTTGAGTTTGTGTATTCTGTCAGAGTTTCTTAATAATCCTGACATTTACATATAATTTTTAAATAACTTTTATTATAAGAGAATTAATATTTAGTGAAGAGTATTATGATTAAGAGAACAAGATGTAGAGTCAAATTGTGATTAAATCCTAATTTCACTATTTACTTGAACACATTATTCTTACTTTAATCAAGTTACTCACCATTACCTGGTTTCTTCATATATAAAATGGAAAATATGATGACATTTACGTCATACAGTAGTTGAGAGGATTCAAATGAGATGTTATATGCATGCATTTTTCAGTGGATAAGGAATAGAGCCCCTGCAACGCAGACCATAGCAAGGAAGAACAAATAGGCAAATAATTAGTACAAAAGGGAGCATGGATCTTTGGTGGACAGTTAGCCATCTCAGACACCCTCTTTATATGAGATAAGATAGATTATGACTATGTAGACCTTAGTGAACAAAGATTCTATCCTGCTATAATAGGAAATGGACACACAATTAAGCAGTCATAGAACCGATTATACCAAATACACTAAAAGAAAGAATGGTCCTTTTCTATATCTAATAAAAGTAGAGTTGGATTTACTATGAAGATAATGAATGTTAAGCTTCAAGATCCCCCCTCTGCATGAACCCTTTCCAAGCTCCTGAGGGATCCTTTAGAAATATATTCCTCTAGGGGTGCCTGGGTGGCGCAGTCAGATAAGCATCCGACTTCAGCCAGGTCATGATCTCGCGGTCCGTGAGTTCAAGCCCCACGTCAGGCTCTGGGCTGATGGCTCGGAGCCTGGAGCCTGTTTCCGATTCTATGTCTCCCTCTCTCTCTGCCCCTCCCCCATTCATGCTCTGTCTCTCTCTGTCCCAAAAATAAATAAAAAACGTTGAAAAAAAATTAATAAAAAAAAAGAAAGAAATATATTCCTCTAATGATGTATTTTATAAAATTTGTAAAAAAAAATAATATGTAAGTAGCTGGACATATTTAATATATACAGTTTATGAGTTTAAAATGTATTCAGCAAGAAGCTAACCTGTGGAAAGCTCTACTAACATCAGCTATGTAACATCATAAACAGGATTTAGTTATCATGAGTACTTAAAACAGAAGTTATCTCCATTCAGATATGCATTGACTAGTGCAATTTATACAATTATAAAACGATAATAACTTTTTTGTCTTTTTAATGGAATTATACTTCATATAACATATAAGAATCCATGTATTTGAAGGACAGAAGTCTGTCGCAGTACTCCAAATACTAAGTTTAACTGTGCGTGAAATCAAGCACTCTGTGAATCTTACTTATCAATAATAAAAGGGAAAAATCAATCAGTTATGCTAAAGAAATTACCTATTCTCTTACTAGAAAGGATCTTAAAAATGTTTTTAGAAGAGAGGCAATCAAAGCACATGCAACCAAAAAAGTGGAAAGTATTATAGAGGTGCCAGCCACCGATAAAAACTCATATTACTTATATCTTCCTGGATCTGAGGAGGTTCATCGTTTCTGTCAACTTTTATAATTTTTGCAATTTATTTTTTCCTTCTAACAAATATTCACTCTTGTAACCTAGTTTTTTATTCATTATTTTTTATTCTTGTTTTTAGTGAAGTTTTCCAAAATTGTACAAGCTTCAGACCACACAAAACATGGGTCCCTCACAAACACAAATTTTAGGGTCTACTTAAATAGACCCTTTTAAAATATTTATTTATTTTGAGAGAGAGAGAGAGAGAGAGAGAGAGAGAGCAGGGGAGGAGCAGAGAGAAAGGGAGACAGAGAATCCCAAGCAGACTGTGCACTGTCAGTGCAGAGCCCCATGTGGGGCTCGAACTCACGAACTGTGAGATCATGATCTGAGCCAAAACAAAGAGTGAGACACTTAACCTACCCCTACTTAAATAATATCTTATTGTCTACCACTGTAACGTGGAGCACACTTAAAAAATAATTAAACTTATTAACACAACATTCTGTTTGCTTCCTTCTAACAGAATAGTTCTGAATTATCAGCGATATCATTGATGTAAAGCACTCTGAAAGGTAGTAAAAGCCATATCAGTGCAAATTATTATCTTATTATCCCTTTAAATACAAGTATCTGGAGCTCTCAACATTTGTTTGATAACTATTTTTTATCTGCTAGTAAATGCATGACATTCCTGAGGCAGTGGAGGGTATAAAGATGAAATATGTCTAATGCTCGCCTTCACAAAGTTCATAGTCTCCAGCATGAGAATACTGTAAACTGAGTATAAAATTAAGATACAAACTCTATGTCAGTGCTAAGAATTAAATTGTGCTCCTCCCCTCAAAATGTGTATGTTGAAGTTTCAACCCCCAATATGATGGTATTTGGAGATGAAGCCCTTGGGAGAGTAATTAGATTTAGATGAGGTCTTGAGGGCTCTCATGATACAGGTTTAATATCACTATAAGAGACACCAGAAAGTTTGTTCTCTCCGTCCTTTTCTCCACCATGGGAGGAAGACAACTGACTACAAGCCAAGAAGACAGTCCTCACCAGAATACAACTATGATGGCACCCTGATCTCAGGCTACCAGCCCCCAGAACTATGAGAAAATAAATTCTACTGTTTAAGCCACCCAGTCTATGGTATTTTGTCAAGACAGCCTGGACAGACCAATACAGTTAGCAAATATCAGGGTTTTTTAAAATTATAAGCCACATTTTAAAAGTGGAGATCATGACCAAATGCACACATGCACGCACACATTTCACACACACACACACACACACACAATACTTACACTTTCAATATGTTATATATACTCTCATTGTTTTCTATTCAAGTTCATTTTGTAAAATTCTGGTCACAGCCCTATTAATTGATTTTACAACCTCCTAATGATCACAACCTGTCATTTGAAAAATACTATTCTATGTGACTATTTTGTCCTATTAAGTGTGGACTTAAAAATCTATTAATATAACCTGAATGAAAACCTCCATTAGATTTAATAAAGTTCAAACTCTATCGAGTGAAAAAAAAGACACCGAAATGCTAACAGACCTCTTCTGCCAATTATTCATCTACATTTTTTATTCACATACATTGTACTAGAGCAAAGACCTCAGCTGTTCCTCTGTATACATACATAACACATACATGCACAAGAACATAACACACACTCACATGCTTCCACTCCCTGTATCTATATGTTAAATTTGATTGCTTTTTCAGTGACAACTGCAATGAAGGCTCCCTGCAGCGAATCACAGGAGTCTGAGTGAAGGGGTTATTTTAGTGGTTCTTCACTATCTGAGAATTGCATTGAACCACAAGAGTTTTCTGACAGGACTTGGCAAGCTTTTCATTATATTCAAGATTGTTTATTCTGCTGGCAAATTTGTCAGAAAGGGGCTTGACGCTTTCCTAAACTACACTGTGTATGTTTGTGTGCATTTGTGCATGTGTGTGTGTGTGCACACATGTGCACATATATGTCAATATTCTATAAAATATATAGACATAAATGTATATATAGAAAATATTTTCTTAATTCTTTAATGGCAACATTTTTACCTGAGCTATTATAATGATCAATAATTATTTACTTAGAAAATACATTATATTGATGGAATAATGCTAAAATACTACCTCCTTACTATGGTATTTATCTCTATTTAAAATGTATTTTCCAGCATCACTTTTGCATGTCGTAGAAAGTGATCCACTATAGTCATAGTGAAAACAGACAGTATGTTTTAAAATACAAGAATATTGGGGCACCTGGGTGGCTCAATAACTTAAGTGTCCGACTTCAGCTCAGGTCATGATCTTGCAGTCCATGGGTTCGAGTCCCATGTCAGGCTCTGTGCTGACTGCTCAGAGCCTGGCGCCTGCTTCAGATTTGTGTCTCCCTCTCTCTCTGTCCCTCCCCCCTTGTGCTCTGTCTCCCTCTGTCTCTTAAAAATGAATAAACGTTAAAAAAAATAAATAAAATAAAATACAAGAATACTGATAAGCTTCTATTTTTCCAGTAGGTAGTGAAAAGTTTTACCCCACTCATTTCCCTCTGCATATGATGGAAAAATGATACCATTGCCCCTCCTCTTAATTTTTTTTTCTTGACCAGAATTCACCTGCATATTTCCTTACTTTGGTCATTTCAAGAATGGGCAAAATCAGTCTGGAGTAAGGGCATGATCAACGATGTAGGGGCATCCAAGAAAGGTCCCTGGTATAACTCATGGAATCATGCATAGCAGTCTGTGATAAAATTAGATGCTCTTGAAACTCCCAGCTGTTTAACCATGCCAGAATGCCATATAAATTAACCACAGAGATACTTAGTCAAGTGAGGGTCAGGGGATGAAGGGAGTGAAGGGATAAAGAAGGTGGGGGAAAATCAGAATTACAGATATATGACTACCTGTTGTCATTGGGGAGCATACCCAATTTATCCCAATTTTAAGCCAATTTATGCTTTGTACCTATTAGCTGAGGGAGCACAAAAACTGTGCCATTGATAATTTCCTTACTTTAAAAATTACTAATCGGGGCGCCTGGGTGGCGCAGTCGTTAAGCGTCCGACTTCAGCCAGGTCACGATCTCGCGGTCCTTGAGTTCGAGCCCGCGTCAGGCTCTGGGCTGATGGCTCGGAGCCTGAAGCCTGTTTCCGATTCTGTGTCTCCCTCTCTCTCTGCCCCTCTCCCGTTCATGCTCTGTCTCTCTCTGTCCCAAAAATAAATAAACGTTGAAAAAAAATTAAAAAAAAATTACTAATCAAATCTAATTACTATATTTTCCAAATTTCCAAATCTCTATTTTTTTCTTCATCTCACTAGTTTTTCTTTTCTATAATCCATATTTTCTATAAATCCCAACATTTTACTTCTTGCTCTTTCCAGTGTAACTCTTCCAGGCTTTCTAACTCTGCTACATGCTGTTCCCTCTGACTGTAATGTCTTCCCTCCCTTTCTGGCAGGCTACTATTCATCTCTGAAGACCAAGCTCAGATAATTCTCCTTCTGGGAATCCTTCTCTGACCACCCAGGCAGAATCACTCTCTACCTCTTACCTAGGCTATAATGGGTCACATTATAGTCTTTGGTCTTTCTCTTCTTCCTCTTCTATTAGACTACAAACTCCTTAAGAGTTGAGACTGTGTCATATTTATATTCCATCTTCAGTGTCTCTTATAGATTCTGGTTCTAGGGTATTGAATTAATTAACTAATTGATCCATTGATTCACATGTCTGTCCTAGGTTCTCTACTCAGGAGCTCTACTTTATTATGAAGCATTTGTCTCTGTCCTTTCTGAATTTTTCAAAATGTATTTATTAAAACTTCCTGAGGTTACTTTGTATTTCTTTTGAAGTCTGTCTTTTTTACCTAAGATCTAAGCAGGCATCATGATCTAGTCTCACTTGAGAATTGTTATCATCAATGGTAGATGATACCATTCCCCGGAGTATGTCTGCATTATATTGGTTCCCTTGAATGATCAGGGACAAATTATTTTGAAAGCTTTCATCACCACTCATACCTTTATTTTCTAACTGAAGGACTTGTCTAGAGGAGCATATATCTCTAACAAGTCCTAGGCCAATAATAAAATCATGATAACTATTTGTCACAGTTGCTGTTGAATTTGAAGATGCTTTCCTTTCTAAGCCAGGCATCTCTGAAGATAAAACTTTTTAACTGTTAATGGTTCCAGAATTAACATTATTTTCTCAGTAATCAGGGCCCAATGATAGAGGGATCACTAATTGCTGATTCTCTGCACGTTTGTCCAATATGCCCTATCTGGAAGGAGAGAAAGTGCTCTTATACTTAGTATTTTTTATTATTTTTTCCAGGATGAAATTTGGAACTATTTCTCCTGTAATAAAACTCAATTGTAATTTCTCTTTGTTTTGTGTGGAAAGCAAAGAGAAGTCTTTCCTTATCTTATATCTGGATATATACATATCAAAATACTAATCGAGTATAACTCCTAACAAAAGGAGCTTTGAAAAAAGGAATTTTATTCATTTTTCTTTCAATTCAGTGATGGAACATTTCAAAAAAAGAGCTCAGCAACTTTGATCCATGTTGTTTAACAAAAATAGAATTTACCGGTCTTAACTGTAGACCCATGAGAAAGAAAAGTTATTATTACATGTTAGCATTCCAGGGACCTCGGGCCCCATTTGAGAATTTTTCCATAGGGTCCTCTTTAACATAACTCCATCTATTTTTCCGGTAGAAAAATCAAGTTCTCAAGTTTTCTGGAGAAACAATCCTTCCAATCTTTGCCTAGAAGTAAGAAGAGGTTTATCCCCCAATCCCAATGGCTGACAATGAGATTACAGAACGGGCAATTTGGGTAACTGTTCTAATACAGATTTTGTTACCTTGTCCTAGAGCTTCCTGATTCCTGATCTTATCTTCCTCTTGAAGAGCTCTTAGCACCCACTCCTCAGCATTCTGTTTCTCCTCCCACCTTCTGTTAAGGTCCTTAACATCTCATCATAATTATATCTTGAATCTCAGACTAAATCTAGAGACAGTTTCCTGATCCTGCATGTCATTCTCACGCACCTTCCATATGCCCTCAAATTACCATTGCTGCTGCCACAGAGAATTGCTAGGTTGAATACTGAATAGAAAGATTTCAGTAATCTAGACAAGAAATGAAGACCTGGACTGAGGTGTGGCAGTAGAAATAAGAGGTTCACATTTGCAAGACAGTTCAGAGTTACAATCAAAATAATTTGGTGCTGGGGCACCTGGTGGCTCAGTTGGTTAAGCATCTGACTTTTGTTTTCCACTCAGGTCATAATCTTATGGTTCATGAGTTCAAGCCCCACATCGGGCTCCATGCTGGCAGTGCAGCACCTGCTTGAGATTCTCTCTCTGCTCTTTCCCTGCTTGTGCTCACGTGCATTCTCTCTCTCTCAAAATAAATAAATACACTTTTGAAAAATTGATGCCTAATTGGGGAGGGGGTGATAGAAAGGGAAGAAGATATTAAGCAGAAATGGAAATCAGATAGCTCTTCTAGTTATTAGTTACTGCTTGAAAGGAAAGGGTGCCAGGGTGTGGGTGTGTGTGTGTGTGCGTGTGCGTGTGTGTGTTTATGCACATTTGTTATCATCGGGAATCCATCAAAACAGGAAGAACCAAGTGAAATTTCCTATATTAAGACCACTTTGACCTATAAAAATGGCAATTTCACTTGATTCAACCCAAAAAAGTAAACCCAGCAAAAGTCATTTGCATTGCTTCCCATCTTACTGGCATGTTCACAACTTTCTATTTCCAATTTCCTTCTAGGTTTTGTGTCCATAGAAAAACACGCAGTGGTAAGTAGTACAAGCCTCCTTAGGCCTCTAAACTACCAGCAAATCTACAGATGTTTTCTTTTTAATAATAATAATACTAGATAAGTGCACTTCCACAAAGATTATATCATATTATCCTCACACTAATATCCCCAGGGAAGATATTATCCTCATCGTACATATGGAAACAGGCTCAAAGAGGTTAAACAGCTTGTCTGATGACAAATGGAAAGTAATGACCTCTAAGGATTCTAGCTGCTAGTCTGCTATTCTTTCCACTGTGTGTGGATTGCCTATCTATGAAACAGAAAAAAGGAGATTAGGTGTGCCTCCCATTAGCCAAGTCTAAATCAGCAGAAATAAACCAACAAAACAAAACAAGGTCAGCTTTTATTCTCTAAATTGTGATCATCTTACATGGACTTGAATGCATGTAGCAGCTTAAAAATTATTAAAATTATTGCTATATCCCTTTTTCAAAATAATTATATCCACAGACCTCCTCTCACATTACATCCTGTAGAGAATGTCACTGTTGGGAAGATCATGAAACAGCCTCACAGTAAAGAAACTTTTCCTGTTCTCCTGCCCAAATTTGCCTTTCCTGGTGTTAGCTGCTTTCTCCTAATGACTGTCTAGAGAACATGCCCAGTGCATTTTCTTTGTTCCACAGAAGAAGCCGCAGAAGACTTTGGATTTTAATTTGGAAAATAAATAAATGCCCTTGAAAAGGACGGATGCACTCTCCTAGGCTTCTTTCATTAATATGAGCTTCATGAAAGGCAGAGTTCAATAATGGGGTTCAAGGTTAGAGGCAGAAGACCACACAAACTTGGAGAAGCCTTAAAAAATTAGAGAGGAAAATGTGGTTTATTAGTTATACTAGTTACAGAATGAACAGCATATTGTATGTGCTGTGTTAGAGGTATGTTATGAATAACAAAAGCCCTGGAGCATTTACATATTTGTTTTCAGCAATCCTGGCAGTTGGACTTCACCATTCTATGCCTCTTTGCCAGAATCACTAAACACTGGTACATATGGCATCTGAAGTACCATATGCCATAGAAAATGTTAGCTGATGCCTATACTTCTATATTATATTTCTATTTCAGATTTTTGCAGTTTGAACAAAGAATAGTAGAAAAAACAAAATATTGGACAAGCAGTAAACAGTAAAGTGAAAAAAAATGCCTTCAGAGAAAGCAAATAAAGGAAGTGAATCTACCATGACTTAACATGGCTATATGGTAATGAATCAGATATGGGAAGTAATTGTTTTGTATGAATAAATTTAGATAGCCTTTCATTCTATTATTTTGGAGCTCAAGGCTGCAACGTGAATAGTGAGAGTTGACATTTTTCTTATCTTATTCTTTCTGACATTTCTTGTTAAAATCATAATCTCCATTTGATTGAAATTAATTAACATGAAGGTTATAGTCAGTGACATCTAAAATCTAGGTTAAAACAGAAAATTCAAATATTAGGAATTATTTTGCAATACTTATTTAGATTTTTGATTGAGATTTTTCAGCTAGCATCTAGGGATTTTTTGTTTTTGTTCTTAGACACAGAAAGACTCTAAAGTTAAAATCAACATAATTGAATACTTAGCTCTCTCAAAACAGAGAAACAAACAAAATCTCATAGCCAACTGTGATATTGTGATTTATAAAAAATATATATATTTGATCCTTCAGATGGCCAAAATGTATTTCTCATATATATTTGGTCTTCATTCACAGTTCCTGGCTCACAGTTCCCCAAACCCTGGAATTCCCTGAGCTGTAAGAGTAATGGGAGCATCTTTTGTTATAATATTTGGTCTCTTATTCTCAGGCCCTGAAATTGCTTCAGAGCCATAAAGCTGAAAAAGGTATCTTGTTATTCACACAAACTCCTATCCTACCACAATTTATGTTAATAAAGGTGACTTCTGGAGCACCTAAGACTGGAACTGTTGCCAAGGGAACCAATTATGGCCAGAGGGGTGGAACTTTTAGTTCCCCCCTGATTTCTGCGGAGGTGGAAGGGCTAAAGGCTGAATCAATCACGAACAGCCAATGAGTTATCAATCATGACCATGTAACGAAGCCTCCATAAAAACCCAAAAGAAGGGAATTCAGAGAGTTTCCAAGTTCGGGAGCCAGAATGAGTCCACATGCCATCAATGCCAGGAGCCAAGCTCCAAGACAGAAGCTCCTTTGCTCAGGACTCACCCATGTATCTCTTCACCTGGTTGTTGATTCATATACTTTAATATCTTTTGTAATAAGTTAGTAATCAGGTAAGTAAAATGTTTTTCTGGCTTCTGTGAACTGTTCTAGAAAATCATCAAAACCCAAGGAATGGGTTATGGGAACCTCTGATTTATAGCCGGTTGTTTGGAAGTACAGGTAACAACGTGGGCTTGCAAATGGCGTCTAAAGTGGAAGGCATCTTGTGGGACTGAGCCCTTTACCTGTGGAATCTGATGCTATCTCCAGGTATTCCTGTATTCTAGAAACAATCCCACCCCAAACTGGAAGTCTGGTAACAAGATACCTCTTTCAGAAGTATTGTATGTTGCCCAATAAGACGCATAATTGTATGTGACATAGAATCTTAAGCTTTTCCTAAGAGTTTGTTCTGTATGGGGTCTATGAAGAGATCTATGTAAACTAAGGGCTGTATTTTTCATGTCCTAATCATTCCAGAACCAAGAATCCCAGGATCCCACACCTACCCAAAAAAACTAAATGTACATCAGGACTATTCTGTAATGCTAGCATGATTCCCTTGACAGAGCTCTAAACCTAAAACCATATATGTGTTTCCTAGGGCTTCCATGACAAATTACTACAAACTCTGTAGCAAAACAACAGAAATTAGTTATTTCACTGTTCTGGGGGCTAGAAGTCCAAAATCAAGGTGTTGTTCTCTCTGAAGGCTCTAAGGGAGAAAACTTCTTGGTCTCTTCCAACTTCTAATGGATCCAAGAATCCCTTAGCTTGTGGCTACATAACTCCAATCTCTGTCTCCCTTTTTTCATGCCCTTCTCCTCACCTTTGATCACGTCTCTCTTCTGTGTCTCTTATAAAAGGGACCCTTGACACTGGATTTAGAGCCCATTCACATAATGTGGATGATTTCATCTTCAAATCCTTAACTTAATTACATCTGAAAATCTCTTTTTCCAAGTAAGATCACATTCACAGATTCTAGGGACTAGAATGTGGACATATTTTTTGGAGAGCAGCAGCATTCAACCCAATATAACCCGTTCTCTGCCCCCTAAAATTCACATCTGTCTCACATGTAAAATATATTCACTCTATCCCTACATCTATCCCAACGTCCTCTCAACTCATTATAGCATCAATTCTAAGTCCCAAACCTCATCTAAATATCATCAGCTCAAAAGTCCCAAATCTCATCATCTACATCAAGTATGAGTTACATTCTGAATATGATCCATCCTGGGACAAAATTTCTTTCTGTGGACATGTAAAACAAGAGAAGAAGTTATTTGTATTTTAAAATACAATGGTGGGGGGAACCTGGGTGGCTAAGCTGGTTAAGTCTCTGACTCTTGATTTCAGCTCATGATCTCACAGTTCATGGGATCAAGGCCTGACCTGGGCTCTGTGCTACAGCGTGGGGCCTGCTTGAGATTCTCTCTCTTGCTCTCTCTCTCTGCCTGTCCTCACATATATGAGGCTCTCTCTCCCCCCAAGATAAATAAATAAACTTATAAAATAATAAAATTAAAATAAAATAAAATAAAATAAAATAAAATGGTGGGATAGGCATAAACATTAGACATAGACAGGATAGACATTCCCATTCCCTAAGGGAGTAAGAGAGTCATTGCAAGGAATAAAGGGGTCACTAGTCCCAGGTAAGTTTGAAATACATAATGAAAAATTCTGTTAAGTTTTAAGGGCTGTGAATAATACCCTGTCTTAATGCTCTGCCCACTAAGACTCCATAGGCTTCTGTACAACCAACCTGCAGTGGCTCTACCCTTGGAATCATTATTACTTTTTCCTGAAGGGTAGCATATGTTTGCAGTTGCAATTTCCTGCTTGAGTAATTTTGGAAGCCCAACAGCTTTCTCTCATTATGTCCTGTTTCTGTCCCTTTCAGTCCAAGTTAGCAGTGTTCCTGCTGATATAAGATTCTCAAAAGACATGTGGGTCTCTCATGTATGTCACAGGGTCTACAGTATTAGATATTTCCTGGATAACCCCATCACTCCTGCCTTCTACTCAGATGATTGAGTGGATCCATGAGTTACACCCTAATTGTTTCAGCAAGTTAATCCAGCCATACACTCGGTCTTCTCTCTCCAGAACACACTTTCTTGATAGTGAATTTCCTAATGTTAGCATCCTTTGAAATCTGGATAGACCAAGAACTTCCAAAATCAAGTGCTGGCTCCTTTTTCCTCACAGCTTCTTCCTTAATTTATCTCTTTCCTCTAGCATTATACTAAGCAGAGAGAAAATACCAGCCTGCATCTTCAGTACTTTGCTTGGAAACTCTTCTGCAACATATTCAATTACATCATTTACAATTTCTGTTTTCTCCACAACTGTAGAGCACAATGCAGCCAAGTTTTATACCACTATATAACAATTCCTCCAGTTATATATAAAATTCCTTCAGTTTCCAATAATGTGTTCCTCTTTTCCTTCTGAATCTTAACCAGAATTGCCTTTTCGACCAACTGTCTCCTCAAGGCAATCTAGATTTTTCTACTATGTGCTCAAATTTCTTCTAGCCACTACCCATTACCCAGTTGTTATATACCCAGAGATGGCCTCTGTGCATTGTCTTCTATGTTGTTTACTTCTTTTTTTTTTTTTTAATGTTCATTTTTGAGAGAGAGAGAGAGAGAGAGAGAGAGAGAGAGAGAGAGAGAGCGCGTGCGAGTGTGCGCGCATGAGCAGGGGAGAGGCAGAGAGAGAGGGAGACACGTGTCTGAAGCAGGCTCCAGGCCCTGAGCCATCAGCACAGAGCCCGACGCGGGGATTGAACTCACAGGCTGTGAGATCATGACCCGAGCTGCAGTCAGGTGCTTAACCAACTGAGCCAGCCAGGCACCCCTATGTTGTTTACTTAACAGCAGACTGTGACTCATTAACTCAAAATCCCACCAGTGTCAAACTCAAATTTTCACACAACCAACTGTTCTAAACTTACCCCAAATAAGCAGATTTTTTAGCCATGTATAGCTTGCCTGCTTTGCTACCCCATACAATTACATACATGTATTAGCCACAGACAAGATAAAGACCCTAAAGTGCTGAAACTCTTCAGAACTCTCTGACCTAGAGAATCCTTCTGTTGGGCTGCTGAATGACCTCACCTCTCCTACCTGCCAACCCTTACAAGTTCCCTTGCCCTCTTCCAAGTGATGGCCCCCACCTGTGGCCTCTGGACAGTCTCATGCTCAAACTCACCAAAGTGTTGCCCAAATAAAGGCTGTTTATTAATCCAAGTTATATTTTTTCTTTTATCAAGCATGCTTTTGACATTATGATTAAGAACACTTTGCTAAATGCCACATCATGAGGATTTGCTTCTATATTTCTTCTACAAGTTTTATAGTTTTTGGCTTTACATGTAGAGCTGATCTATTTGCATGAATATTGGTATAAAGTGTGAAATTTAGTTGTTTTCTTTTGGAAAGGTTTTTGGGGTTTTTTTTGTTTTTTGGGGTTTTTTTGGGATATGAACATCCAATTGTTCCAACGCTATTTGTCGATACAACTGTTCTTTCCCTATTTAATAATTTTTATACTTTTGCCAAAAATCAAATGGTTTTATTTCTATGGGTCTATTTCTGTATTCTCTATCCCGTTCTTTTTGTCTGTTCTTTTGCCAATACCACACTGTCTTGATTGCTGTAGCTTCATAGTAAGTCTAGAATTCAGGTAATATAAATTCTCTAAATTTATTCTTCTTTTTCAAAATTGTTTTAGCTACTCTATTCCCTTTGTCTTTCCATATAAATTTTGTAATCTAGTCTATATCTACAAAATATCCCCCTGTAATTTTGATAACTGTGTTATATCTATACATACATTTAGGAACAATTGACAATTTTCTTATATTGAGTATTTCAATCTATAAGTAAGGCATATCTCTCTATTATTTAAATTTTCTCTGATTTTTTTGGTCAGCATTTTTGTTTCTAGCATATAAATACTACAAAGTTTGGTTAGATTTATTCATAGGCATTTCCCCTTTTTGTCAGAAACTTCTTTAAGTTTAAAAAAAATTGGTATCTAATAGTTCATTGGCAACATGCACAATGATTGTTTTGTGTACTGACCTTATGAAGTTGTGTTCAGTGACCTTGCTTGACTCATACATTTGTCCTAAAATTTTAAAAACAAATTCCTGGAAATTATTTACGTTGGAAATAACGTCACCTACAAACAGGGACAGTTTATTTCTTCCTTTCCACCCCAAACATCTTTAATTTCTTTTGCCTGCCTTAGTGAAATGGCTAGGACTGCCAGGATGATTTTCAATAATAATGAAAGTGGACATTTCTGCCTTTTACCAGTCATAGGAAACATTTAAGCACAGCTCTATCTTCCCATGGGTCCTGTTCCTGTACTTTAATAAAGCCATTCTTTTTGCACCAAAAATATCTCAACAATTCTTTCTTGACAGTTCATTTCCAGACCCTAAGCCACATCAAATCACATTATTTTGGTGCCCAACATGCAGCCTGAGTCTTCTCATCTGGACTCTGACCCTCAGTGCAAACTTGGAATATAGTGTGACTGCTAACATGCCTTCTCATTGCCATGAATCTGTGGAAGACCTCAAACTTCTCTTCAAATGACAATGAAGGACTAGAGCACGTCACTTGGCACATGGAAGCTCTTAATAAGTACACACTCAAAGACCTAAATTACACTCAAAATAGCACTTCCCTATTAAATACTAAAGTAACACAAATGCTTAATGCAGTTTTTATAAAATAAAATGGCATTAGATATTTTAACTGCTGCACAAGGTGGAACATGTGCTATCATAAAAACAGAATGCTGTGTATATATTCCAGATTATCACAAAAATGTAACAGGATTGTTAAAAGATATAAATACTCCAATTGGTGCTTTATATGATCGATCTGTCTCTCTCTCTCCCTCTCTGTCTGTCTCTGTCTCTGTTCTTTAGTGATTAAACTCCTGGAGTGGAGGAAAATTTTGGTCAATGATGAAAGGCTTTTTTTTATTGGGCTTTATTTTCCTCATAATATTATGAGGAATAATAATAATATTAACCTTATATTGTTTTCTTTTCCAGTGTCTCCCTGCCTGGTGCCTAGACTACTTCACTGCATTTGGTAACTCCTATATATAAAAATTCCCCAACTGACCAATGTTGAGCCATAGGTAGGGACAACTCTATGCCCCTACTCAGCAGGAAGAAGTTAGAGAAGATAAGACTTTCCACTCTCAACAACCTTGAAGATTTAAGAGTCAAAATTGTTCAGAGGGGACTGACGTGGAGAACAAAGGCAAAAGAAAATGTAGATAAAATGAAATCTCCTTACAACTTGCAGCCCATTGACAAATACTTGAGACAGGCAGAGTATGACATTCCTCCAGGAACTCCCAACTATCTCAATGCCTTCCTAGAGGGAAAACAACAACAACAACAAAAAAAAAACACCTTAACTTGACAATAGTCAGCTATACTATAAGTCTTCTTTAACATATGAAAATCTTTTTGGAAACTTCCTTTATCTCTACCCCTCCCAACTTAAAAATATAAAACCAATCACTCCTCACAATCCCAGTGCTGCTCTTTCTGTCCAGGGGTCCTGTCCTTGTACTTTAATAAAACTACCTTTTTTGTATCAAAAAAAAAAATCATAGGAAACATTCTATCACCAGAAAGTACAATATTAGCTGCAGATTCTTTGTAGTTGTCTTTTATGAAAAGTTCTCTATTTCCAGCTTGCAAAGAATTTTTATCAAAAATGGATGTTGAATTTTATCAAATACTACGTAAGGATCAAGTGACACAATTATGTGGATTTTTCTTTGTGAAATTGTTAATAGGGTAGATTAAGTTGATTAACTTTCAAATATTGAACCAGCCTTGCATTTCTTGGATAAATCACATTTTTCTTTAGTGTCACTTTCATTTTCTGGATGGTTGGATTCAACGTATTAATATTTTACTGGGGACTTTGTGTCTATGTTCTTGAGACCTATTGATCTGTGAAATATTTCAGTTTGGTTTTTTCCCATATTTGTCTTGGTTTCAGAACATTGTCTCATAAAATTAATTGTGATATATTTCCCTCTCCTTTATTTTCTGAAATAAATTGTGTAGAATTACTGTTAAGTCTCCTTTAAACATTTAGCACATTCACCAGTTAAGCCATGTAAGCATGGAGATTTCTTTTTCAGAAAGATTGTTTTTGTTTGTTTGTTACTATGATTTCAGCTTCTTTAATAGTTATAGTACTGTTCAGGCTATCTGTTCCATCTTGGGTGAGTTTTGGTAGTTTGTGGTTGTCACAGAATCGGCATTCATCTAATCTCATAGATTTGTCCATCGTTTTATAGTCAGCCTTTTCCTTCTCAGTCTTGCTAGAGGCTTCTCAATTTTATTAATCTTTTCAAAGAACCAGCTTGTGTTTTCATTGATTATAATTTCTATTTATTTTTTAAATTTTTTTATTTCTATTATTATCTTTCTTATTTTCTTCTTCTTTTGGGTTTATTTTCCCTTTTCTAGTTTAAAGTAGAAGCTTAGACTATTGATTTGAGACTTTAATCTTTTTTAATGTAAGCATCTAATGTTATAAATTTCCTCCTAAGTACTTTAACTCTGTCCCATAAATCTTGTTATGCATTTTTATTTTCCTTCATTTCAAAATATTTTCTAATTTCTCTTAAAATTCCCAATTTGATGCATGGACTATTTAGAAATGTGTTTAAATTATAAGTGTCTGGAAATTTTCCTATTTGTTTCTTGCTTACTATCTTTCTGATATCTGGTTTTTCCTTAGTAACCATGTACATATGGAAAGAAGTATTTCTACTGTTGTTTGGATGAGTGTTCCAGAAGTTAAAATTAAGTCCCACTGTTTGATGGTGATGTTCAATTATTCTACACCTTTGTTTATTTTCTTTCTATTCATTCAACTATTACTGTGAGAGGAGTTTTTTAATCTGCAATATAACTGTGTAATTGCTTTCACTTTTGTCATATGTAATATAAAGCACTGTTATTAGGTGGATACAGATTTAAGACTGTATGAATTATTGATAATGTGTCCCTTTTATCATTATGATAAATGATCATTTTTTATCCCTGGTACTTTTTAGCTACGAAATCTATGTGAGCTATTCACATAGTCACTGTAGCTTTCTATTGATTAATGTTTTCAGGTATTATTTTTTATCTTTTTAATTTTAATCTATGTCATTATATTTGCAATGATTGCTTTGTGATAGCATAAATTTGGTTAATGTGTTTTTTTTTTTTCTTATCCATTCTGACCATGTTTGTATTTTCTATTGATGTGTTTAGGCCATTTGCATTTAACGTGATTAGTGATATGTTTGCATTCAGGTCTACCACTTTATTATTTCTTTTTGTTCATTTATCTGTTTTTTTGTTACTCTGTTTTCCCTTTACTGACTTCTTTTGGGTGATGTAAACGTTTTTGGGTATTCATTTCAATTTATCTATTATGTTTCTGACTATCTCTCTTTGCATAGCGTTTTTAGCAACTGCTCTAAGGATATAAGATAACTAGTCATCTTTTCACAATCTACTTAGAATGAATATTTCACCAGTTAAAGCAAAATATAGATATATTACCACCACAGGTGTCCCTTTAGTCTCTCCCACAATGAAAATTCCATCAGAAAATGTTTCCTCACTTTCAGTGTGTTGAGTTGTGGTAAGATATACATAAAGTTTACCATCTCAACCCTTTTTAAGTGTACCATTCTGTGGAATTAAGTTCATTCACATTATTGTGCAATCTTTATCATCAGAACTTTTTCATCACCCCCAAATGAAACTCTATACCCCATTAAACTGTAACTTCCCTACCTTTTCCCCCAACTATTCTACATTTCTTCATGAATTTGACTGCTCTAATTAACTCATATAAATAGAGTCCTAGCATATTTGTTCTTTTATGTCTGGTTTATTTCCCTCAGCATAAGTTTGCAAGATTCATCCAGGTTGCAGCTTATATCAGTACATCATTACTTTTTAGGGCTAAATATTATTCCATTCTCTGAATATAAAATAATTTATCCATTTATCAGTTGATGAACATTTGGATTGTTCCCACTTTTTAGCTGTGATGAATAATGCTGCTGGATGACATAACTCTATGTTTAACTTTCTGAGAAACTGTCACATATTTGTTAATACTTGTTATTGTCTGTCTTTTTTTACTAGAGCCACACTAGTGTGTGTGATGTAGCATTTCATTTAAGTTTTCATTTGCATTTCCCCAATGAATAATAATGTTTAGCATCTTTCCATATGATTATTGGCCACTTTCTGTCTTCCTTAGAAAAATGTCTATTCAAATCCTTTGGTCAATCTTTCATTGGGTTATTTAATTTTTTACTACTGAGTAGTAAGAGTTCTTTCTATATGCTAGATATAAGACCCTTATCAGATATACGATTTGCCAATTCGCAACTTATCTGTTTTTTTTCCTCTGTTGTTTGTGATTTTGGTGCCATGTCATAGAAACCTTTCCCAAATCCAAGGTCATGAAGATTTTACCCCTATGTTTTTTTCTAACAGTTTTCCAATTTTTGCTCTTACATTTAGGTCTTTGATCTAGTTTGAGTTAAATTTTGTATATGGTGTTACATTATAAGGAATAATTATATTACTTAAAATGAGTTTTTCTGGTGATCAGTCAGGTACGGACACAAAATAAAAGCATAGAGAGATGTATATACTTTAAAGATATTTCTTATACTCACAAAACAGTGAGTGATAAGAGAAAGACATGGCACACCACTCAGGGGGCTATGTGGGAATAGCTCCCAGAGAGCTGGTTTAACCAAGCAGGCTTGTATTTTTCTCTGAACACATGGAATATGGTACCCCATAACCTTCTGGCCTCCACTATTTCTGCTGGGAAGTCAGCTCTTAATCTTATTGAGGTTCTCTGATAAGTGACATGTCATTTTCCTCTTTCTGCCTACAAGATTTTCTCCTTTCCTTTGACTTTCACCGTATTTACTATGATGTGCCGATTATGGGTCTCTTTTCATCTATCCTACTGAAATTCATTGAGTTCCTGGATGTGTAGGTTATTGATTTTCAACAAATTTAGGGATTCTTCAGTTATTATTTCTTATTTTTCTTCCTCTTTCTTCTTCCTTCTGGTGATATTACTACTACTATACACACTTTGGTACACTTAAGTATGGTGTCCCATACTTTTCTCAGGCTCTGTTAATTTTTCTTCCTTCTTTTTTTCTCTCTGTTCATCAGCTTATACACTCTCTATGAATTTATACTGAAGTCTACTAATTATTTCTTCTGCCAGTTCAAATCTACAGTTAGGCCTTTCCAGTGAATTTTTTTATGTCTGTTATTTCACTTTTGAACTACAAAGTTTCCATTTCTTTTTTAAGAAAATTTCTATCTCTTTCCTTATATTATTTGATATAACATTGTCATTATACCTCCCTTTACATTACTCATGGTTTCCTTCAGTTCTTTGAACATAGTTGTAATGGGTACTTTAAATATTTAAATGTTTTAAATATTTTTCTGTTCAATCTGACATCTGGTCATTTTCACAGGCATTTTCAGTTGCCTACTTTTTATCCAGTATATGGGTCATACTTACCTGTTCCTTTCATGCCTTGTAGTGTTTTAATGGGAACTAAACAGTTTAGACACTTCATTGTAGCAACTCTGGGAATTAGTTCCCTGCCTCAGGTTTGTTGTTATTATCCTCCCTCCCAAACATACACATAGACACACACATACAATATTAAGCCTCTGATGTTCTGTGATTAGGGTGGCACGGCCTATAGTTACTCTGGAATGACAGTGGTACAAGTAAGATTCTCTTCCACATTTTCCTGACCACATCCAGGTGCTAAATTCTAATAATTCCTGGAGTATTGCCCTAATGTTTTCAATAGCGCCCTCACATTTTCTAGAAATTAAAAAAAAAAGTCCTAAAATTTGTCTGAAACCACAAAAGATCCTGAATAGCCAAAACCATCCTGAGAAAGAAGAACAAAGCAGGAGGCATCACACTTCTTGATTTCAAACTCTATTACCAAGCTATAAAGATCAAAACAGTATAGCGACGGCATAAAAACGGACTTATAAACCAATAGAACAGAATATAAACCCATGCATATACTTCATCTAACCTTTGACAAGGGTGCCAAGAACACACAATGAAAGACAGTCACTTCAATAAATGATTTTGGCAAAACTGGGTATCCACATGCAAAAGAATGAAATGGACCACAAACTTACACCATTCACAATAATTTCAAAATGGATTAATTTCAGGCTTAACTGTAAGACCTGAAACCTTAAAACCACTTGAAGAAAACATAGGTAAAAAGCTTCCTAACATCAGTCTTGGCAGTGATTTTTTGGATATGATACTAAAAACAAAGGCAAGAAAAGCAAAAATAAACACTGGGGCTATATCAAACTAAAAATCTTCTGTATAGAAAATAATGAAAAGATAAATTAAAAGGCATCTTACGAAGTGGGAGAAAATATTTGCAAACCATCTAGCTGATATTTGATCAATAACCAAAAAGGGAAGGAATTCATCCAACTTAGTAGCAAATAAATTAATAATCCGATTTAAAAATGAAGAAAAGACCTGAGAAGATAGGTACACAAAAAAAGATGCTTAAGAGGCAAACATATGAAAAGATGCTCAACATCACTAATAATTAGAGAAATTCAAATCAAAACCACAATGAGATATCACCTCACACCCGTTAGTATGGCCATTATCCAAAAAGAAGAAATAACAAGTGTTGGCAAGGATGTGAAGAAAAGGAACCTTTGTATGCTCTTGGTGGGAATGTAAATTGGTATATCCATAATGGAAAACAGTATGGAGGTTCCTCAAAAAATTGAAAATAGAACTACTATAACATCTAGCAATCGTACCTCTAAGTAAATATCCAAAGGAAACCATCAGTATCTTGCAAGATATCTGCACTCCCATGTTCACTGCAGTCTTACTTACAATAACCCAGATATGGAAACAACTAGAGTCTCTGTCAATGGATGAATGGATCAAGAAAATGTGGTACACACACAGACAAAAAAGAAAAAAAAGGAATATTATTCATCCATCAAAAAGAAGGAAATCCTGCCATTTTTGACATGATGAACCCTGAGGATATTATGCTAAGTGAAATAAACCAGAAGAGAAAGACAAATACTGTATAATTTCACTTAGATAATTTTAAAAAGATCAAACTTGAGGCACCTGCCTGGGTCAACCAGTGGAATGTATGACTCTTGATCTCAGGGTTGTGAGTTTGAGCCCCATGTTGGGTGTAGAGATTACTTTAAAATAAAATCTTTTAAAAAATAAAAAAAATAAAAAAATAAAAAAATTAAGAAGGCCAAACTCATAAATGGTGACTACAATGGTGGTTGCCAGGGGCTGCTGGCAGCAGGGGTGGGGAGGGCGGGTGTTGCAAGTAGGTGAGAATAAGGACATAGGGAAATGTTAATCAAAGGATACAAACTTATAAGATGAATAGGTCTTGAGGATGTATTATACAGCATGGTGACTACAGCTAATAATACTGCATTGTATACTTGGAATTTGTAAGGAGAGTACATCTTAATAAACATTCTCACCTAATTAAGTAGGTATATAAGGTGATAGATGTATTAATTAACTTGATTATGGTAATCATTTCACACTGTATATGTATGTCAAATCACCACCTTACATGGCATAAATATACAGAATTTCATTTATCAATTAAAACTCAATAAAGCTGGAAATAAAGGGAAAAAAACAGGAGCAGAATTCCTCTACAAACTAATTCAATCATATTGTAGCTCCTTGGAAAGAACAGTTTCTGAGTTCAGTGTTTGATCTCTGTGCCAAACCCAGGAGGACTCCTCCCAACTCTTATTCCCAAATTCATTCATACAAACTAGCTGGCTTACAGTCTTGGCTATACTAAATCCCCTCCAATTACCTTTTGTCACAACTTATACTGTTGTATTGTTATTGTTGTTTTTAAGCCATCTCTGTGCCCAACATGTGGCTCAAACTCAGAATCCTGAGATCATGAGTCACCTGTTCTACTTGCTGAGCCAGAGAGACACCTCACAACCTATACAGTTCTTGAAAGTCACCCTTAGGTTTAAACTTCACTACTATCACAAATGAAATCAATTCTTTCAGGAAGAGATAAGTAGCTATCTGCTTCATGACTGGTTCCCCCCCTCCACCCACAGGCAAAATTTCTGAACTAGGTCTCCTGGGGTAGGGCCAATGACAAGCTTCTGAGTGACACCAGGGCCCCACGATTCCCAAAGCACCATACCCAAAGTAGAACCTCTATTCCACAAGTAAGGCTTAGGCAGAAGAAGGAAGTTCTGACCTCCTGACCACACTCACCTGAGACAGGTAAGCTAGGGGCAAGATTAGAAAAGCAGAAATCTTGCTCTTAATTGAAAAAACAAACAAACAAACAAACAAGCAAAAACAAAAAGAAATCCTCCAGTTCGGATCTGGAGGATAAAGTGAGCCCTATGTTCTTGGTTGCAGCAGTCTGAAGTTGAGTCTATGCCCCACTGAGTTGGTAAGAGGCAGGTAGGAAGTGCTCTTGGTTCAAATACCACAGACTTTAATTGATCCTACCAAATTTTCATAGATTTTCTTGAATAGACCTTTCTTCATTTGCTATTTGCCTTCAGGCAGTCCTTTAAAGGACTATTTTTTGTATATATATAATTTTCACTAGTTTCACTGGGGGATGGTTCAATAGAGCTCCCCATTCTGTCATGTCAGAAGTTGGTCTATTTCAGTTACCTGCATTGTTTAGTTGTATATGGTACTTATTAAAGTATTCATGCTTGCTTCTCACTAACTTTTCTAGAGTTAATTTGTTTCTCTCCACTGAAATAATGACTGCTAATTTTTTTCCAAAGTAACGTATTTTTTTAAATTTAATAATTTAAATTCAAGTTCATTAACATACCACGTAGTACTGGTTTCAGGAGTAGAACCCAGTGATTCATCACTTACATATAACACCTAGTGCTCATGCCACCAAATGCCCTCCTTAATGCCCATCACCCATTTAACCCATCCCTCCACCTACCTCCACTCCAGTAACCCTCAGTTTGTTCTCTGTATTTAAGAGTCTCTTATGGTTTGCCTCCCTGTTTTTTATCGTATTTTTCCTTCACTTCCCCTATGTTTATCCGTTTTGTTTCTTAAATTCCACATATGAGTGAAATCATATGAAATTTGTCTTTCTCTTATTTCAAAACTTATAATACACTGTAGTTCCATCCACATTGTTGCAAATGGCAAGATTTCATTCTTTTTAGTCACCAAGTAATATTTATACCACATCTTCTTTATTCATTCATCAGTCAATGGACATTTGGGCTCTTTCAATAATTTGGCTATTGTTAATAGAGCTGCTACAACATTGGGGTGCATGTACCCCTTTTATTCAGCATTTTTGTATCCTTTGGATAAATATCTAGCAATCCAATTGCTGGGTCATAGGTAGCTCAATTTTTAATTTTTTGAGGAACCTCCATACTGTTTTCCAGAGTGCCTGCATCAGTTTGCATTCAGGACTGCTAGTTTTATTATCAGTACTCTCAATTTCTCAAACTCTTAGCTTCTAGAAATTCAGAAATGAGGCTTTTGTTTGTTAATATCCAGAGTGAACACTGAAGACTCTGATACTAGTTATAATATTTATCTAAAATTAGGGAAGAAAATAGGTGTCTCTACCACTGTCCTCTTTTATCATTTTATCTCTGGGTTGGTTAATTCAGGTTTAGGAGGAAAGGATAGGGATGGCAAAGTTGGAAAGAGGAAAAGTTACTGCAGTCTGAAGTCCACAAAGACTCTGAACTCATGGGGAGAAGTTAGTAGGACTTCCTGTTACTGTGAGGTTGATATGTTATGAGGTAGTCACCTTTTGCTGAAGCCTGGCTGGCTTCCTTGAAAGTAACAGTCAGCAAGTGACTAACCAGGCCTAGCAAGACTGATCCTGACACAGGAAGCCACAAAATGATGAGAGACCTGGGGATGCCCAAAGGAAGTTCATAGGGCGTACTCTCCAATTATTCTAGGTCTTGGCTTGCAAAGTCTGCCAAGACCTCAGGAAATCTTTCATGAGTGCCAGTAGGAACCTTTCAGCCAAAGTGCTGTGAAAGATGATTCTTAAAAACTTGGATGCTTACGTTTGCAAAGCCTGTTTTTACTCTCAGTTGAAAAAATGTTTGCGGAGAGGGTTCTCCGAGAATCTTATTTATGACTAATAACAACTGTGTGCTGATTATTCTCCATTTGTCTCCTTGAGATTCAGTCTGCATCCTTCTATGCCTAGCTCGAAGTCCTCAGAAGCTGAGCCATGCAGACTCATCACCATGTTCCAACACCTTGCCACCTAGTTTCCTGTTGGGTTTGGCCAATGGAAGATATCAACATGAAACTGGAATGTTTGAGAAGAGAGAGACTGGCATTCTTTCCTGCTTCCTTTTTGCTATACCACTTGCTCTCTGGCAGTAGCTGTATCTCTATTTCACTGGGCCACTCCTTCACAGTTGCAGTCCAGAAACACTAATTTCTCTCCAAAGAGTTTCTTACTAAGCTGTTTCTGTATGCTTCATCATCTCATTTATTCCCATAACTATGCCCACATCTTTTTAAATAGTCTCTTCATTTGGACTGAATTATGTTTCCTGCTGGGTCCCTAACAATTACTACATTTTAAAACCTATTGGGGTGTCTGGGTGGCTCAGTCACTTGAGCATCTGACTCCTGATTTCAGCTCAAGTCATGATCCCAGTGTCCCAGAGATCCCATGTCCCAGGGATCCCATGTCTCAGGGATCTGGCCCCATGTTGAGCTCCATGTTGAGCATGGAGTTTGCTTAAGATTCTCTCGGGGCACTTGGGTGGCTCAGTCGGTTAAGCGTCCGACTTCAGCTCAGGTCACGATCTCACAGACCGTGAGTTCGAGCCCCGCATCAGGCTCTGGGCTGATGGCTCAGAGTCTGGAGCCTGCTTCCGGTTCTGTGTCTCCCTCTCTGTCTGCCCTTCCCCTGTTCATGCTCTGTCTCTCTCTGTCTCAAAAATAAACGTAAAAAAAAAAATTTTTTTTAATAAAAAAAAAGATTCTCTCTCTCCCTCTGCCCCACTCCCCCACTCATGTGCTCTCTCTCATGAAATAAATAAAATAAAATAAAATAATAAATAAAGCCTATCTAAGCCTCACCATAACCCTGCAAGATACTATTATTTCCCATTTATAGATTAGGACATATGATTTAGACAAGTAAAATGCCCAAAGTCACACATCTAGTATCAGAGTTGGTATTAAAACTCTAGTCCTAACAAAATCCATGTTCCTTTTTCCATTTAAGTTTGTAAACAAATTCTATTTATGCTTTTTTCCAAAGATTAATTTTATTTAAATATAAACAAGGTTTTATATCAACGGTTTTATGAATATATCAATTAAGCTTGAGCCCTTATTCTGAAACATAATTTGATTAAGTTCACAAATCACTAATTCAAGTACAGCATCCCTAACTGATAAGCTTTAATAAATATAATGAGAACAAAAGACTCTTATTTAAAACAATGATAAAACCTGATAATCTGCTTTTGCCTGGTGCTAATTTTAAGTCTTCTTTGCCTTTGACTTTTTGGCAGACACCCTGCATTACAACTCCATTACCATTCCTAGTTCCCTTATCCCTATCTTTCTGCACTTTAGAGGCTAATTTCCCCAGACTCCTTTGCGGGTATCTGTAGGCAAGTGACACAGGTCTGGCTAATGAAAAATGAAAGTTTTTCCTTTACTGATAAAAGGAAAGAACTATTTTTCTCTGCCCCTGTCCCTTTCTTCATGCTTAGAACAATGGTGTGATGTCTGGATAATTATAGCAGTCATGTTGTGACCATGAACCAGTATAAGAATGCCCCAAACATTTCATAGTATATACTTACATTAAAAAGAGTACTATAATTTTATATATTATATACAAGTACATATGCAATAAAGAACTGTTAGACTTAACTTAAAAAATTTCATTCCACAAACCCTCAAACCTCTGACTCCTGTTGTTGCTTTATTAAATATTGGGTAGATGAAAAGAATATTCATAAAATAATACATGTCATAAAGAAAAACAATACACTGACCAGCTAGGTAATCGGCACTCAGACTAAGAAAAAGGACAACCTCAGAGGCAAGCTTTATCCTAGATTTTGTTTATCTTTTGCCATTTTAATAATCCCTTATGCTTTCTTTTGTTCATCTTTATCCCCTTTGAAAGGCTAGGAATCAAGACCTTTAGAGTTCTTTCTTCATCCATGTTGCTAATATATGAATCACTTTGGTCCCAACACACTGTATGTTTTAAATTTTAATGTTTATTTGTTTTTTGAGAGAGAGAGACAGAGAATGGGGGAGGGGCAGAGAGAGAGGGAGACGCAGAATCTGAAGCAGGCTCCTGGCTCCGAGCTGTCAGCCCAGAGCCCAACGTGGGGCTTAAACTCACAGACTGAGAGACATGACCTGAAGTCGGATGCTTAACCGACTGAGCCACCCAGGTGCCCCCCAACACACTATATGTTTTAAAATTCAGTAGACAGCCTGACAGCTTCCCTCCCCTCTCAAATTACAAGGCAAAGAGAATGGTGCAACATTAAAAACAGCAGGTTTTAAAGGTTCTCTTTATGTTGGTAACCAAAAGCCTTAGGGAGGACTGAGTTCATCTTTTCAGAGCTGGTTAGATGAACAGAGTACACACAGAATGGGGAGAGGGTCTTACAGTTAGGGTTGGGGGGTGGTCTTTGTATTCAGAGAAGAAACTTCAACTTTGAGGTTTCTGAAGGGGTTCCCCGGCCCCTCCCTCCGCTCAGTCCTAGTCAGGCAGACCCCTGCCCGAGCCTCCCTCCTGAGATCCTGCATATGCTTCCTTGCTAAATGACTCTTCGCACCGTTATCTCCTCACGGGATACATCTGTTGGGTGCCTTGCATCCTCAGCTCCGCTTTCATCTCTTCATATCTCAACACATTGTTTCCTCCAGTCCTGGTGCCAGGGTGGAAGGGAGCCATCCCGCCCGGCCGCGCTCAGGGATTGGCAGCGAATGAATGATTGGCAGCGGGTATCTCTGTCAGGGCTTTGGCATGCTGCAGAGTAGAAGCCCTGTGCTAATGAATGCCATCTACACCTACCAGATGTGCCACTGGGTGACATGCCAGATCTTTTACATAATGCCATTCTGCCGGACAGGAGACAGCTGGGGGAGGGGAGTATATTTTAATGTTTTAATGCCATGGAGTCTTTTTTTTTTTTAATTCAGATCTCCCGCCACAGCAGATGTACCCAATCAGCTCCCCTTACACTAGGCTAAAACCTATGGCTGAGAGCATCTCTGGAGAGCTGGAGTTCCCTGAACAGATCCCTTGGCTCTCTCCTATACTCATCACATCTTTTTCCTTCCTTGAGTTTGCTCGCCTCTCCCATTCAAACTCGGGAATTTTTTTTAAGTTGAAGATATAAAAACACTGGAAGGATCTGAAATGAAAGGGGAGGAACCACACTTCCTACCCCTCCCCCATTCTCTCCTTCCCTATGCTAAATGTCCAAGAAGAGTTTTCTTCACCTCATCCCCTTCCTCTTCCACCGTCCACTGGAAACTAGAGTGTATTTGTCCCCAAGGATGATATCCTATCAGTGACTATCCCACGTCCTGGCTGAGTAGTTGTCTCAATGTGTAGGTGTCCAAAAATCCACGCCTTTGGAGAGGAATGTTTCCTGAAGTGGGATGAACAAAGTGGGAGGGAAGGGAAATGAGAAAAACACTTCTGACGGACAGCGGGTGTGTTTTGGCTCCCCACCCCACCCACCCCCACCCCGCCCAGCTCTCCACACTCCTGTCCCGGGGGAAATGGCTGGGAACGGGGATCGGAGGAACTGCCTACTGGGTCCCCCGCTTTCGCTAGACCTGCCAATCGAAACCGCCCCGAAATTCGGGGGCCATGGCAGGGGCAGGCCTCTCCTTCTCCGCCACACACGCAAGCACTCAGGCCGCTCCTGCGCCGCAGACTCCCGTCCTTTGCCCGCCTCGGCCAGAGCCCTGGCCGCCAGGCCCCTTCCCTCGCACCCGCACCCCTCCCGCTGCCGAGGCTCCAGATGGCGGCTCCTCGCGTCGGGCTCGAGGCCCCCAGACGCCGCCCAGCAGCAGCCGGCGGTCGCTCCCTCCCTCCCTCCCAGCTGCTGCGGCAGAGACCAGGATGGACTGCTTTGAGAGGAGGGCAGGCTCCTGCACAGGCTCTGATTGGGACGGGAGCCCCGCCGCGGAGGGGCACGCGGGAGCCGCGCTCACGGGGAAGCAGCTTTGCAGGCCCCAGGTGAGGAAGCTGCGGCGGAGGGGGCAGGAAAAGACGGGAAAGCCGGGCCACTCTCGTGGCGCCCTCACACCCACTCTCCGTCCTTGGCCTTCCTCCGCGCACCACCTCCCAGTCCTGGCGGAGCAGTAGCTGGACCCGAGCACCCGCAAGACCGCGGGGAGCGACCGTGCAGCTGCCAGGAGGGGGCGCCCAACTCCCCTGAGCCGGGGCTGGAGGGCGGGCTTTGCGCGGGATCCCGCCGCAGCCCAGTGGGAGGCTGTCTCGGCGGGCGGAGTGCCCCCTTCTGCCGGAGAGCGGTAATGTCCAGCAGCTGCGGCCGCCCCCTTCCCCATTTTCTCCTCTTCTTCCTACCACCCCCTCTCGCTTCCTATTTGCTTCTCTTTTTACTTTGCCTGCCAGGTTCCGTTCCTACCCTCCGTGTCCCTCCTTCCATTCTGGAACTTTCCTCTCCTTCCTTCGTCCCTGCACACGCTCGGGGAAGGGTTTGGCTGCCCGCGCGGGGGGGATGCTGGGGAAGGGGATGCATTTCAAGCCTAGACTCCGGCTCCTCTCCACAGATGCTCCTCTGAGTGCCCGACACAGCAGCCCTGAGACTGGCGGCAGGGGTTGAGGTCATTCTCTCGCGGGCCAGGGCCGGGCGACTCTTTATTTGCCGGTGAGTGACGCGTCCGGGAGCAGCGCTTCCCCTGAACCGGGAGTGGGGGACGAACTCCTCTCACAGGACGGATGTATGAAGTTCAGAGGCTTGGTACTGAGCCCCTTTCTCCCACCCAAAAGTCAGGCCACTCGAGGGCATCTTCCCTTTACACATATCCCTAAAAACCCCAAGTCCGTCCCCTGGGACAGTTCTCACAGCTTCCTCCTCCTAAGCAGTTTTGCCGGGTGCCGGGGCGGCACTAAAAGGCCACCGCACCGGGCGTCTGTGCCCATCTGAGGTCCTCTCTAATCCCCCGTGCTCTGGCGCGTGCCCGCAGACCCTCCTCTCACCCCGGCGCCGCGGCCGATGGGCATTAGACCCCCGAGAGCACGTTCCGTAAGCTCCCAGCACAAATCCCCTCGGAAACATTAATCACAACCACCAGTGAATGCAAAATGTGTGCCCGTGCCGTGTCTGCTTTTTAATCCCGAATGTAATTCTGGAAAGCAGCATCAGAAAGGGGCTCTATTAATCCCTTACACGAACAAATACAATCTCTGACCTACTAGACTTGTTTTCCTGCAGTTTCACAAAGAGTTAGCCCCACTCACTAGAGGAATGTTCAAAGACAGGAAAACTGTGAGAGACTTGCCAGGCATTTATGCAATAACGGGGTGCACTTCAGCCAAAAGGCGTACCTGTTGGACAGTGGAATCACTGGCCAGGGATCCCGAAATTCTGCAGGGGCAGCAGCAGAGTACGTCCGGGGAGGGGGGAGAGTGGGCTGGGCAGCAGGCACCTAGAGAGTTTGGAAGCCCCAGAGGAACCCCAGTTCTCTCTCCTCCACAGGCTTGGGACCCAAGTGACCTAATCTGAGGGACTACCTCCTCATGAAGGCGCTAAAGCAGGCAGAAGGGCTCACCCACAACATTCAGGGGTCAGGGTTTGACCCCCTGAGGCCTGTTCCTCGCACTTGAGATTTCATTCTCATGTCCAATTAATCATATCTCCCTTCTCCCATTTTGATCAAAACCATCTTCCAGCCCTTCATCATTGTAATTTGCACCATTGCCTTTTATCTGCGATTAATTAGGAAATCGAAGAAGATAACGGAGGGTCGGGTCAATAAATCGGCCGTAGGGACAGACGGATGGACAGACGGTTGGGTGGGGGGTACTGTGTGGGTGGGGCACTGCCAACCGAGCCGGTTGGAGCCGCGATGGGCTGCGGCCGGAAGGGGTTAAGGCGCTCATGGCGGGCTGAGTGGAGCCTCTGCTCTGAAATAACCCCAGTGGGCACAAGCAAAGACTTCTCACTGTACTACCGCAGTGGAGAGTCTCCTGAGATTTTTTGCTTTTCCTGTTTGAGTCTAGAAAAAGAGAGAGGAGAGGATTTGGGTGGGGTGAGGGTGGGATTCCTATTCCTGTCAAAGGGGCCTCCCTCCTGGCAGATGAACAGATTTAAAGCTGGGTGTTTTTAGGCTGGGATCTATTTCTTCTGAAGATCAATAGATTTACTTGTGCATCCTTTCCTTCCCTCTCCACTTGTCTGCCAGTCTGAGGGAAAGTGAGAGGAAGGGAAGGTAGAAGGGAGGGGGAGGAAGAAAAAGAGAGACTGAGAGACCCTGTTCTTATGATGATATAACTCCCTAGCCAAAGAGAAAAGCTTGTAACACGGCGTGGCTCCCTGCTCTCGTAGAGGCGCAGGACGGTTCCTTATTCTTTTCTCCCTCCATGAAATCGATCACGCCTCCCAGACGGCTGAAGGAGGGCACTTTGCCACTCTTCACAGCTTCGCCCCAGCCTCTTTAGCTTTCAATTGAAAACCAATTAAAGGTTTCTATAAATCTGTTAGCTCCCCTTTTATCTGGGGACCCCTGATGCATGCGATACTGCCCTTTAGATGCCTCTTCCGTGTTTTGTTTTACAATTGTTGTATCAATATAATGCGGCCTTTCTTCTCCTGTCTCTATAGATACAGATACACAAGGAAAACCAAAGCTATTCAGTCTCCTCATTTGTCCAGCAGCCTAACAGTGGTGCCCTTTCTCTGCTGCTGCTTTCCCTGCTTCGGGAGCAGCAGTTATGGTAGAAGCAGATGGCTACTGATTGGGGGAGCTTTGTGGCTCTAATACTGAATACTTTATGGAAAAGGACTTTATCATGCTTCGCTGGGCAGAGGAACAAGGGGGTGAGATTTATGGCCAGGAAAAATAAATCTTTTCCAAGTTGTGGCTCCTTCTCACCAGTTGTCTCCTTTGCTGGTGGTGGGAGGGGGGGGGTCAAAACACTGAGGAATTGGTTTTATTTTATTGTATTCTCTTTTCCGCTAACATCACTTCTTAGTCAGTCTGAGAGGAGAGGAGACTAAGAGCCAGAAGGTTATGAAATACCTTAGGTGACTGTTGCTGCATCAGCATTCTCTGCCCTCAGGAAAAAAGCAGAAGGGAATGGTCTTGAACGCTGTCTGGGGCCAGGTTTTCCCGGACGTCCTGTTAGTTCCTGGGTAAAACATCATCCTCCATTATGCTATTCTCTATAGGGAACAAAAAAGGATGTAAGTGCTCCCATCCGAAAAATCAGAGGAGGTCACTGGTATTGAAGGAGTGGGGCCCTGATGAGGCATATGGTGATGTAGGTATGCTCCCCACTCTGAAAGGGTCTGAGCTGCGAGGATGATTAAGGGATGTCTGGGAATGACAGTTTTGGGGCTCCTCCTCGAATTTTCAAGCTTTGGGGAATATAGAGATTCCAACACTCCGCTGAAGGTCTAACGCACCCCAGGATGACTGACCCTTGCGTCTTTTCTCTTTTCTTCCCCTCACCTGAGTTTTACCTCTCTTGAGTCAGGTATGCTCTCTGTCTGTTGCAGGAATGCAGCCCTTCTCCATATGCAGCAGGTTGCACCTTTACTCCTCTTGCCCCCCAAACCTGTTCCCTAGAGCAGTGCCACCCTGTCTTCTACCCCTCCTTTAGGTCTCCCCCTCCCAGGGGCCATGACTAAAGACAGAAATGCTCCCAACTTGCCTACTGGCAGTTGGGCACAGAGACATGGAAGCCACATCCAATCGTGGGTCTCCCATTCCACATCAGACCCCTTATCTTCTTAACATTTGAAACGACATTTTCTACTCAAGAAACGTTTGTTGAGAATCTTTCGTGTTCCAAGCTCCTTTTCTCTGCCTTTCCTATTATTTTACCTTGTCCCTAGAAACTGAAGAGGAGAAGCTAGGAGGAAGGAAAGGCATGCAGCTTCCAGCCACAAGCTAATTCTTCCCAATTCTGTGGGTACTATCACCCCAAATACCCACACACACCTTTGTGCACTGTTTCTCTCTGAAAATAAGGGAAAGTGAAGCAGGAAAAGCAAGATTTAAAAATTACATTTATCTAGATTTCAAAGTGGCAAGCACTGAGATACTTGAAGTAATTAACTGTTTGGGCTCCTGCTGCATGCTAGGCCGAATGCTCTGCCAGGCTTATCACATTTAATTATAACCCTCTGAGTCAAACGCTATTCTCTCTAGTTCACAGATCCCCTTCCTTCACAGGAAACAGACGCACAGAGAGGCTAACTAGCCCGAGCAAGAAGTCCAGCTGGGATCTGAACCCCGGCTTCCTCTTGCCACCCTGTGAGATAAATGTTGTTTTTGCTATTTTCCAAATGCGGGCACTCAAATTCAGAGAGGTTAGGTGATTCGCTCAAAGACACAGAGCTAGCAGATTCCTAATAAAAGTGTTTAGGAAGCCAAATTTGGAGCTCTTAACCACCACCCCTGGGATCCTTCACAAGAAAGAGCAATAAGGAGCCCGCAACTGACCTCTGTCACCGGGCCCCGGCCTGGGCGGGAGATTTCCCAGAGCTCGAGGCTACAGGCGTGGGGGCGGACAACGCGCCTGCTCGGGGCCGCGGCTGCGCGAAAGCGGCGGGCGGCCCGGGGAGGAAGCTCAGCACCGCAGCCCCGGCCCCGACAGGGGCTCCGTCGGCCTTGCGGCCCATAATGCTCCGCGCGCAGCCCGCGTGCGGGCGTCCGGGGCGGGGCCAGAGGCAGTGGGAGTGAGAGAACTCGCTGTGCTCGAAGTACCCCGGGCAGCGGCCCACCTCGCTCCCCAGACTTGGGTGTGGAGGGGAGAGCCGCGGCTGTCCTGCACGCTCCAGAGCTCGCCCGCTGCTGAGCCGCCGCCCTTCGAGGCAGAGAAGGGGCAGCGTCGCTCACTTTGGCTTTCTGGCTGCAGCTCTTGAGTTAATCCGCGAGGCATCCCGTGCTGCTTGTCCTACGTGCGGGGTCGAACTGCCTCAGCCTTTGCTGCCCTCACTTCCCTGCGTTTCTAACGTGGCGCCGCTATCAGTTCTAACGAAAGGACCCCCTGACGACTGAGGGATGGAAGTCTAATCAGCCTCCTGGCACAAAAGTGCTGCCTCTTCCGTAAAGGGGAGGAGGGAATGGGGATTGCCGCCCCTGCTTGGAACATTCGGGCCCTTCCTTCAGTAGCAGCGATCCCTGAATACCTGAACAGATTCTTCCTGCCTCTATCCTCCAGTACCTCCTTCCGGGTTCCCTAGAAACTTCGAGAATTCCTGTAGCCTTCGCTGAGTGGCTTTGAAAGCGGGTGCACAAGTCCCAATTTTTTTAAAAAGGAAACGCAGGCAGTGTTACTAACAGTGGCATTAGCCCGCACTGAAATAAGTATTTAATATGCGCCAGGTGTTGTTCTCCGCACTCGCTAAGTATCACCTCACCCCTCTCGATAACTTTATGAATACAATTTCCTTTACTACTCTCGGTTCTCAGATGGAGGCCTGAAGCACAGACCGGTTAAATTATCTGCCCGGGGTCAGGGGCCAGGATTCGAACCCAGAGAGTTTAGCTCCCCTAGTGGAGCTGGGGCCTGAACCTGAGTTGTTGGTCCTTCTTGGGTCAGTTCTCCAGACTTGTGAGTCAAAAGAATGCTCCCTAATAAAGGTATTGCGACCTCTCTGGGATGTCCAAGACTGAAATGAAACTAACCCCGGCTCTTGGAAGTTATCCCTTACCATCTGCTCAGAAACTGGCTTTCCAAAAGTCGTTCGCCCTGGTTTTCTGTCCTCACCGCGACCCAGGAGGCAGCTCTTTGCAGATTTAGTTTGCTGAGGAGGAAAACCAAGGCTGAGAGAGGTCACCGGCAACCCTGCATATATGAGATAATAATGCAGACCCGTGCCTCTGGAAAGGGGGTGGGTGCATGGCGGGGGGGGGGGGGGGGGGGGTGGCGCGGACACTGCCTACCAAAGCACGTGCGAAGCGGGCTGGGAGGAGGGTGGTGGTAAAAAGAGCATTGCTGTTCCCTCACGCCCAGCCCTCAGGACGCCTTTCTGCGAGGCAAGTGGCGCCTAGCAGGAGACAAGGGTTGGCAATAATTCCAAGGAGGCAGCAGGAGACTGGAGACTATGGAAAACATGGCGCTTCCTCCCTGCTCAGTCCAGGGCGTGTCTGGAGCACACCCAGCTCACCTCGTGGCCTCTTCTCCCTCCCACCCCCTCCCTCACGTTCATGGTTTACGTGAGCTGCTTCTAAAAGAGAGATCCCCTGTTGAAGGTGGCAAGTCTTGTTCTGTTCAAGTCCTGTCTAGTGTGAGGCTCCATACTCTTTGGTGACTCATCCCAAACATAGTGGGAGCCGTGTCTTCCCTTCATGATACTGTCAGGGTAATCTTCTGAGTCTCTCCCAGGGTGACCTTGTTAGCCCACATCGAACCCCATGTCTGTCATTGGCCTTCTCTGCACTCAGCTTTGTCGCTGTGCTCTTTACTAAGACATGGACACCAGGGACTCCAGACATCAGAAATTGTCTGCGTGTAACAGGCATAAAGCATGGAACCAGCCACACTCTTAGTACATTGACTTTCCCCAAGATATTTTCACACATTCAGATGATCCCCACTTGTCTGAGGCATTAACTTCCCAGAACCCCAGGTAAACTGATTCTGCAATGTAGATAATGCTATGAGGCATCTGATCACACACACAAGGTACTAGATACTAAAACCATACGTGGGAAATCTATTCTTTAGAACTCTATTCAATTTGGCTTCTCCCGGAACAATTGCTCTTCTATATGACTTCACACAAACTATCGTCTCCAGAACTATCCTACGTGAAAACATACAACAAGGAGCACCGCCTACTTTGTGAACTTGGAGCCAAGAAAAATGATAGTCCTGAATGTTGTTTTTTAATTGCTACCCTCAACAATATTCACTTCCAACCAGCTTAAACACACACACACACACACACACACACACACACACACACACACATGCTAGAGAACCATATCTGATTAGATATAAAAATTGTTCAGACCTAAACTGAATTCTAGGCCTTTGGGAAACCTCAACATCCAGGTCTTTATATTCAATATATCTATTTTTCTTAGGATTTTGTGAATAATTTATTTGATATTTCTGAATATTATTTATTTTTAAAATATGAATTTTCCTCAAAACTTTAGAAGAGTTGATGAATTATATCTTGGTTATGTTTATATTATATTACCAGAAGACTATCAAATCAATCTGGGAACTGGCCTTTCAATCAGCAAGAGAACAAATATAACTTTCAATCTCCTTGCATGTTATTTCTAATATTTGGTGATGTATCTACAGTATTGTTTATAGTAGTCATGCAGTTATTGCTGTTTGTGGCAAGTTGATCTTTGAATTCTCTGAGATACCACTTCTCCAAGTATTAGAATTGAAGAAAGACTTACATTGGTAGTTTTTAAGTGCCTATGATGCTTGAATCAAAATCATGAAAGATGGTTTTCACTCAAACAGTCCAATATGTTATATGACCAGGGGATCAGTGGAGGTATGAGAGCATAGTTTGTGAAGAAATCAAACTATATTTCCAAGGCTCTAGCAAAGCAATATGATTTGGTGCTGTGTGGTTACTGACTAATATCTATTCCCCCAAATCTTTTTCAGTTTTTTCCCCTTTATTTGCCTCCCTTTTCCTCAGAGAAAATCAGATGTCTGCCTCTCTCTTTAGCCTTCAGGAAAGTATGCCATGGACAGATTCCAAGCTAGAAAGTTCTGGGCATGTGTGCATTCTTCCTAGACCCCCTTCCCAGGAGAGGAATGTTTATGCTGCTCATCCCCCAGCAGCCCAATTTAAAATCAAAGTCCATACCTCAGAGAACTAGCTGGGATCAGATGCTAGGTATTTCTCCTACTATTAACCCAGTGTAAGTCTATCAGCACCTGTCTTTTTAACTCAGGAATCATACACAGCCTAAAATAGAGAGATAAAGAGGTGAGATTCAAGTACTGAGTGTTGGGATAATGTCCCTTCTCCTGGCTGTGTAAGAAAATTTGATGTAGGACCTCTCAACGTGGTGACATTCCTAAGGCCTAGAGTCAGTCTTCTTAAAATCTGATGCTCTCTCCCATTTGAGACTGCTCCACAGCCCTTGGTCCCCAGTCTGCCTGGACAGCTGGGATCAGGGAGTGAGGAAGCTTGGAGGGGTGACTGTGGCCCTACTTATAGTTCCTTCTGTCCACCCTTCTCCTCCTGCTGAGACCTATTCAAGCACTGTGGTGTCTGAGTCTAGGAAGGACATTGTAACCTACAGATTTGACAAAACTGGGATAGTCCGTGCCAGCTCTATAGATATTATATGGGGAGTGGTATAAAAGCTGGGAGAACCTAACGGGTCGGATGCTGGATATTGGATTTGGTTCACAGGTCACAGTCACACAGATGAGCATGAGGCACTGATTTCAGATTTGTGGTAGTTGTCTCCAATATTACCTCAGTTTGCCAGCCCTGCTCAAAGTCATACTCAGAAGCTAGTAAGCCAGTTAACTAGGACTCAGATCCAGGAGAGGAAATGAATTACACAAAGTCCTCAAAGGCTATCCAGCTCAGAGCTGAACTCCCAAAAGAAGGGGAAGGAGAACTTGAGATCCCTCAGAGTTATAAGCTTGAGAAAGGTAGGTTATAATCATAATGAGAATAGTTGTAGTAGAGCAGCAGCATTAAAAAACAACTACCATGTATTGAGAAACAGGATGAAGCAAGAAAAATGTGAGTCAGGAGTAATGATCTCTGAACTTGAGAGACTGGAGTCCCTCCTCCCAGGCTACAGAATTATCCATCCTTTGAGAGTCTGGCTGTCCCTGGACCAGCCTGGCAAACACTCACTCCTTTATCCCTGATGAACCACCTATAGTACTTAGGCAAGGAATAGACCCAAACTAAGATTGCCATGTACACTTATACAAAACAAAGTGCCCCCCATCCCTGTAAACTTTTACCCAGTCAGCAAGTCTGCCTCTTCTTATCTCTGAGTTATCCCTTAGAACATTTCTTATTCTCCAAGATAAGGCTGTGTAATGCAATACCCCTCCATGAAGTTCCATTCTGTACCTCCCCCCAACACTCACAGCCCCATCCAGAGACTTCCCTGTGTGAAATTAGTAAGTGTAGGAAAAAGTCTCCACAGTCTGTTTCATTGACCATCCTCTTGTCTCCCAGTGCATTTTCCCTCTCACCATGAATTGCTTTTTTTTTTTTTCTTTTTTTGGCAACTGAGACTTGCTGGTGTAGTGCTTTGGAAATAGGATTAGAGGGGGATGGACCAGGACTTGGAAAGGAAGAGAGAAAGCAAAATAATGTGCTTTCATTCTTAAAGGGTAATAATCCTCCTGAGTGAGTTATTCTTGGAGACTTCACCAGCCTCCTATCAACTAAAGTTGAGGTATTTGGGGGCCCCATTTCTCTACCCTGGGAGGAGAAAGGGCATTTCCATTCTAATACTCTCTAAGAATCAGATTTCCTTTCTTACACTTTCTCCACCCTCTCACTTAGTTCATAAAAGGCACCACCTCCGGAATCATTCATCAACATCTCTCCAGCCTTCTCTTCCAAAACAATACTGCAGTTGTCTACATGTGTGTGTGTGTGTGTGTGTGTACCATAATTGCAGGAAGCCTTGCTAAGGCAGAGCAAGGTGAACATACCTTCACTCTTCATTGTTGTCTCTCTAATTATTTAATTGGAAATAAAATCCCAGGGAAAAGAGCTCCAAATATAAACCCATTGTTCCATGTGAATTAGATCAAACTATTGACTGAGATGCATTTTTATAATACTGTTTGCAACTGAATAAATGCCTCAATCCTTCATTTAGTATCAGTGAATTCCAGGAAGTAATAACGCAGAGTGATTTCAAAGTAGTTTATGCACCATTTTAGCCCATAAATTTCTAGGGAAATAAAAGTAATTTCTACATTTTCTTTACATCCTATTAATAATTGTCATTAAGACCATTTATATTACCAGGCAAAATGTGCACCACTTAAAATACTGGAAAACCCTCGAAGTAGGAATGCTGAGCTTAATCTTACCCATAGTTGTTTTTTGCTATAGCAATCATTCAATACATAAGATAGAGAGTTGGTTGGATTCATAGAATGTTAGAAATTCTTTTATTTGGGGATTTTAATTTGAAATCAGTAGGGGAAATCTTAATTAGGGGTCAGAAAAGTGGAATTGAGAACAAGTATCTGATGACCAGATTCTCAATACATCTCTCCCCTCACTGATATATAGAATCTTAGCTATTTTCTAGCTTGGGATTTGGACAGTCAAGCTCCCCACACCCAACTTAAGTGTCAGAAGCATTTTTTTTTTAATTTTTATACAAACTGGAGTTTAGGTTTCAGAACTTCAGAGGAGACATAGTCTAAGTGTCCTGTATATTTAAGAAAAGAAAGGCCAACGGAAAGAAAAATGTTTTCCACTTAGAGTTTAAGGTTATCTAAGTGCCCACACACTGAAGTGGATGCTTTTATATTTACAATATGTAGGAGAATTTTTTTTAATGGAATTGAATGGAGAGATGACTCTTCCTGGGAAAGGAACACTTTCTGTACTCTGCATAACAGCAAAAGGAGGCTCCAAAGAGTGTTCTGATCAACAGTTTAATGGAATAAGGGTCTTGGGCACTGCACACACACACACACACACACGCACACACACACACATACACACACACACAGTCACTTTGTCAGGCTGGAACACCTCTCTAAGAGACCACAACTCTCTTTTGGCTACTTCTTTATCTTAACTTGCTGTTGTTAACATCTGTACCCCTCCTGCCCTTTCTTTTTCCTTTTTTTCTCTGAATTCACTTAAGTGTCTGGCCACTATTCTTCATCCCTGCAGGTTTTCTTCCAGATGTTGAGGCATTTTTTTTTGACATTTCTAATTCTTCCACCCTTTTTTAAAACAAGTGATAGGGGAAGGAGAGATGCTTTCTTGACAGAGAGGCAGAGAGAGAGAGAGAGAGAGAGAGAAAAGATATATGAATGAAGCATCCAGTCATAAGACAACTAGTGGCTAAAACACTCAGATTCTTTTATATGGACTTGTGAAAGTCCTCATCATTGAGCTTTGGTCAGAGTTGCCCTTTACCACAATGTTTAAAAGTGTTCATACATGCATAAAAGAAATGATAGGTTAAGATGAAAGACAATTCCCATTTAAGAAGCTTTGAAACTCAGTAGCTAACCTGGAAATTCCCTTCATCCTCCCTAATGTATAGGGTTTTGCCTAATATATAGGGCTTTTGCAACCCTTCTTTGCCGGAGTCCCAGTTTACACCGAGGCAGGCGCCCGGTCTGATCAGAAGAACTCGGAACTTGGGGGGGGGGGCGGGGAAGGGGGCTAACCAAGACTGGGTGGAAATGGCGGTGGGTGGGTAGGGGGGAGATAGACATTAAGAAGAGAACTCACGTAGTCGGAAATTACTCCCACATTTTTATTTCTCTTCGGCAAAAACCTTCCCTGGCCTCCTTGGACTGCGGGTGCGGCGGGGAAGGGCACGTTCTTCGCTGTCCCACTGGGAGCCAGAGGGAGGTCTCGAAGTTGAGAGAGGGTCAAACACTGTATGCACCCTTTCCTTTTAAGGTACTCTCTGACAACCCCCAAACCACTTACCTTATTGCAGCCTGGATTAAAAAAAACAAAACAAAACCGAGGCTGTGTCCTTCCTAAGTCGTGGTTCTGTTCGGTCCACTTAAGCCGGCTACACAATCTGATTCATCCTAAAGCTAACATACTGCCCCCCTTCAAATTGGTGGTGTTGTGGGTGGGGCTGAGAGAGTGGAGCTGTCTATACACTAAAGGTCTTTCTTCCCTTAGGATTTGGTAGTTGAAAGGTGAAAGAGAACCCTGAGATCCCCCAGCGAAAATGTGTTGCGGCCCCTGTGGAAGGAGTCAACTTTCAGGCTGTTAAAGTCCTCGAGTCATTAGCTTCAGCTGCTGCACTAAAGGGGCAAGCCAGCGCCTCTAAGTGGCTTAGCGCACAAACGAGGCTCCCGAGACGGCCGCGGCAACTCCATCCGCTCTTCCACCACCGGCTGCACGTGAATTGCTCTCCGGAGCCCATCTCGGTAATAATTTTTACTTTGACTACCCCCCTCCGAGGTCTTAGAACACGGGCCGCCCCCAACATGGGACCCCCTCGGGGACAACGAAGAGCTCGCCAGGCAGCGGAAGAGCTGGGACTGCTTGAGCCTAGTAACCTGGATTCTTCCCACCCTTCTCCCCCTCACCTCTCCCCCCGCCCGGATACTCGAGTTCTGGGACCAGAAGACCCCAGTAAGTCCCCTGCTGCGATCTGGTGGCGTCCGCGCTCCAGCATCCTCACCCCATCTCTGGATCCGGGGGGAGACAGAGCCAAGTTCTCACCAAAGCGCATCCTTTCTGAATCTTGCTCGGAAGGGCATGGTACGGTGAGCGCTCCAAGGGAGAGCTGGCGCCGTTTTATCACCCCCGGGCAACTAGCTGCGCAAATCAGCGGTGGCTCAGTGGCCAGAGAATCCCGCGGGGCTAATCCGTAACCCTCCTCCCCTTCGCCAAACTCAGACTCGGGAAAGGCGCGCGGGGTCCGTGCGCGCGCTGGGTGGCCAGCTCTCTGCCAGAGGTTCTCCAAGTGCCAAGAGAAACGGAGAAAGGCCCGCTCCAGGTCTTTTGGTACTCCCCTTTCTGACCTCGACACTGATTTCCCCCTCCTCACAGTCCCAGAGGGCCGAAGCTTTAGGAGGATGCGGGCCAGGCTGCGCCCAGAGAGGCTTTGCCACTTGGGGAGCTCAGGACCTGCGGGGCGCAGGCAGGCCAGAGAGACCGCTTCCAGGCAGGCGGCGCCGGAGGGAGCGCCCAGCCCAGCAAAGAGTTAAAGGGAGGGGACGTGGGCTGTCACGCGTCATTGGGCAGATTATGTGCAGCAAACAAAAAGTGTGTGTCTGCGTGCCAGTCAGTCACTGCATCGGGTCCATCTGTACAACTCTCTCCGCGCGCTCTCGCTCTCACCCCTCTTACTCTCCTCATCTCTTTCACCCCATCTCTCCATCTCTCTCTCTCCCTCTCTCTCTCTCCTCTCTTTAGGCACAGCCTACGAGACAGCAATATCAACACCTCTTGACATGGAAGTGCACTGATACAATAGGCAAAAGAAGCACTCGATTGCCTCTCCCGGTTCCAGGTGGCCTTATTTGGGCGATTCGTTCCTGACCTTATTCCTGGTAAGTGTCCGTGCTTTGATGTGGGAGGGGGATGGGGAGGAAGGCAGGTTTGCTAGGGGAGAGTGGAAAATTTTGCCGTCCGGCTCGTCATCTACCAGAAGAGAAGGGATCTCTCCCGGCAATACGGTTATACAAAGGGAGGAGCGGGTGGGGAGCACTTTGCGGGAGAAGCGAGCGACTGGGGAACGCGCGGCCGCCAGACAATGCCTGCCTATCGGGAGGGCGAGCGGCCGGCGGCAGCCGCGGGCGCTCCGCGAGCCCCGCGGGCTCTGGGGAGGACCCTCCCCCCCGGACCCTGAGCGCGGAGCCTGGAGCCGGCGGCGGAGCTCCGAGCGGCTGGGTGCACGGGCGACCGCACGCCGGCCGGCGAGCCCGGGCTCTCGCCCAGCGGTTATTGTGGCCGGCTCGAGGCTCGTGGCGGCCGCCGCGGCGACGCGAACCCCTATTAGCGCGGCGTAGCGAGGATCTTTTCACCATATTGTTAGGTAGAACTGCATTTTAATGATTGCGTCCCTGCTGTTGCCCGAAGTGACGGGGCGACCTCCCGGCACAATGAAACGTTTGTGTGAAAGAGACTTTTAAAAGGAGGAGAGAAATTGAGGCATAAAACGCTGAATTGAGGAAACTGAAAAGGAGAGAATAGGATTCCGTTGAAAAGGAGATGAGAGGTTCTGAAGCCTTTTTATTTTTTAACGTATTTAAATTTGCAGTTAGAGGTCAGAAAGGCTACGTGTGTGGGGTAAAAGATGCCCAGAGATAGATGCTGTGATAAAGTAAGTTTCTACTTTATGGATATTTTCTCTTATTTCTGTCTGGCAGATACAGCCCAATACTTGACATTTGCCGGATGTAGCGGAGTGAATGGAAAAAGAGGCTGACCAAAGTTTCATGCTCTGTTAGCTGGAAAGGAAAAAAAAAAAAAAAAAGCTCTACCTTGTAATCACATTTGCAAGATTAATTGGTTAATAGACATTAGGATAAAAATGGACATTACTAATATTATTCCATAATGAACAGCAGGAAAAGAATTAGGTCTACTCTTTCCTGCTACTTAAATTATACAAAGCATACATAAATTATTGCCTATCTCGACGTTGTTAGGGAAAAACCAACTTGGGGGAGTCTTTTAATCAGTCAGAGTTAAGAAGGCAGTTAGTTCAAGGCCAGTTTAAAATTTAAATTCCTGCTTTGTTTTTGTTTAAAAATGACAAGTTTTGGAAGGGTGTCCCGTGGCCAAGGAAGGAAAATGTCTCTTTATGACAGTTTAATACAGAGCCTTCCATCAGGGCATTACTCTCTAAATTGCTGTGGATTAGTCAGAGAGCCCACAGAGGTCTACACAAGTGGGGCTGCCCCCTCTTGCCCAGACAGGGTCATATCTGGGGAAGGGAGATTTCACCAGTCACTGCACACACAGTATTTCAACCAGGGGACACTTCAGGCCTGCCCTGTACCTGCTACTTCATGAGGTACATGCAATTCAATCCACCCCCTTGTATAACAAGGTAACTGGGATTCACCCTCATCCATAAATAAGCATGTCGAGAAAAAAATAATTACCTCTGCTTGCTGCTTTTAATTAAAGCCTCGGAGGGACAGTGTTGGATTATGGTAATGAGCAGACATACGTCCCCTCTTGTAGGCTGCAGAGAAAGGCTAGCTGACACAGAATCAGTGGCCCAGACACTCCACTTGAAATCCATTCGCCATGCTCGGCTGTCTCTGCTTGCTCACTAAGGCTGCTCCCCTCTTTGGAAGAAAAACAAAACAAAACAAAACAAATCAACTCCTGGCCACTCAGTTCAATAAACAAGAAGAGAGGAGAAGAGCTTTCTCCCAAGGGTGAAAGTTATTTTCAGTCAGGAAACTATATGCTAGTAAAAAGAAAGAAAGGAAGGAAGGAAGGAAGGGAAGGAAGAAAGAAAGAAAGAGAGAGAGAGAGAGAGAGAGAGAGAGAGAGAAAGAAAGAAAGAAAGAAAGAAAGAAAGAAAGAAAGAAAGAAAGAAAGAAAGAAAGAAAAAAGAAAAAATCCTATTGTTCTCCCCTAATCTGGTCCCAAATCCTGGCCCATCCTCCCCCAAGCTGATGCAAAAACCTGATTTCTCTTTCCTAGCCCTGTTTTCCTTCTGGAGAGCAGTGCACTCTGAGCTCCCACTCTTCCAATTATTTTAAAAAGCGAGTGAGAGGTGGGAAGGAGAGGAAAGTACTCCTTAGTTGTCATTTTCAAAATGCTCCAGATTAATCTGCCACTGGCTTTATTTTGGAAATAAAGGCTATGCAAAAATCAGGCAAATTCAAGAAAATTTTGTCTAAGAGTTGAAATGTTCTGCCTGGATTCATAGAGGCAAAAGGAATAATATAAATTGTTTCCTTGTCCTGTGTATCTGTCTCCAGTGATGGAGGATTCAGGCATCCAGAGGGGCATCTGGGATGGAGATGCCAAGGCTGTCCAGCAATGTCTAACAGATATTTTTACCAGCGTTTACACCACCTGCGACATCCCTGAGAATGCTATATTCGGTCCCTGCATCCTGAGCCATACTTCCCTGTATGACAGCATAGCTTTCATTGCGCTCAAGTCCACAGACAAGAGAACAGTCCCCTATATCTTCCGGGTAAGTCTTGGCCAGTGGTGCACAGGGTATGAGGGTAATGCCCTGTTGAAAACTGACTAAGAATCATTCAAATGACAATCTGAGATAGGTTCTGAATGTAGAAAGTGAAATAATGTGAAATTATTTATGAAATAAATGAAATGTTATTTATGTTATTTATTTATGAAATTTATGAAATGTTATTTATGAAATAAACATCCTATTTAACAGATCAAAACATTAAAAACAGAAAAACAAAAATTAAACTCAAATTATTGGCAACTGATTTCTGGAATAAATGACAAAAATTTGATTCGGAGTACCAGGTATATCTAAATTGCTGCCTCAGTCCTAGGCTTTCCTAGTGATAAACACAACTTCCTTAACTTTGGGGCAGATTTCAACCAGGGTTGAAGCTGTTTGCATAATAACTACTCTCTGTAAGTTCTTTTATTATAAGCATTGGCTGCATTTGTGTTCCAACCCAGGAGGCCTAGTTTTCTCCTAAATGTTACTCTTTCTAGTAAGCTAGCTAGTACCCAGAATTTGTATTTAATAAAGATGTTAATGGCTTGACAATAAAACAGCATTAAATTTGTATGAGTTTCAAGATATAATTCCTCTCTCATTCTGTCTTTCCAAAGAAAAACTATTAATTGTTTAAGGCAAAATTAGGAGGATGAATCAATGCCACAGAATAATTTCTAAGATCTAAACTTGCTTTTTTAACTTCCAGAAACAGACAAAATCCCTCACACTTGTGTAATGTGAGATAATTGAGAAGTGCATTCTCAAGAGGTTAACACTAATTTAAATTGTAAGGAAAAATTTCCTCACCAATATATGAAAACTACAGTTTCATCTATATGATTGATACAGTGTTTCAAAGGACGGTTATCTTGCCTCCTGGTTACAAAAACGAAGATGGGTGCCGACCTGGGTCTTGGTTAAGCTTGAGCTCAGATAATTCTCTGGAAAAGAATAACATAGAGGAAATGGTCCGGTTCCTCTGGCTTCATTCTCTCACAGGAGTCTCCCCCACCCCCCACCCCCATCCCCTACCTCCTTGTATTCTTTCTTTTTTCCAAACTGTAGGTAGACACCTCAGCAGCAAATGGTTCTTCGGAAGGTCTCATGTGGCTGCGTCTCGTCCAATCAGCCAGAGATAAAGAGGAACAGAACCTTGAAGCCTATATAAAAAACGGACAGCTGTTTTACCGCTCTCTCCGCAGGATTGCCAAAGACGAGGAGTTACTAGTTTGGTACGGGAAAGAACTGACTGAGTTACTCTTGCTCTGCCCCTCTAGATCCCACAGCAAAATGAATGGTAGGTTGGCTCGCGACCTGCGACGGGGCCCTTCGCTAGCGGGGAAGACGCAGGGAGAGGCGGGGGCTCCCTCGGGCGCACTGGCGTCTTTCCTCCCTTAGGGCGACTGGGCAGGGAAACTTCGAGCTGGGACAGATAGGTGAGGATGAATCGGGGACACTAGGCTTGATGACTGCACTCCTCCCCCGCGCCCCAAATCAGGAGGGAAAGTTAGATCAGGTCGGACAGGATACTCTTTTCTCAGGCACTCAGGTCCTGAGAGATGAAGGTGGATTTGTGAAAAGGGTGATGGCAAACTGGTCTGGAGACGATGCTTAGTAATCCTGTGGTGTGCCTGTGTGTGTGCGCGCGCGCACGTGTGTGTGTGTGCGTGCGTGGGTGTGTGGTGTTTTCTCACTAAGCAGGGTCGTCCCCTTACACATGCCTGGAATGCAGCCAACGTTTCCAGTTTGAGTTCCCCTATGTGGCGCATCTGCGCTTCCGCTGCCCCAAGAGACTTCACAGCGCTGATGCCAGCCCCCAAGAAGAGCAAGGCGGCGGCGTGGGCACCAAGGATCACGGGGGCGGGGGCGGTGGCAAAGACCAGCAGCCGCAGCAACAGGAAGCGCCCTTGGGCCCCGGCCCCAAGTTCGGCAAAGCCGGACCTATCCACCACTACCCGGCCCCCTCCCCCGAGGGCAGTAACCAGCCCGCGGCAGGCGGCGGCGGCGGCGCCAAGCCCTCCACGGACTTTCACAACCTGGCCCGGGAGCTCGAAAACTCGGGGGGAGGCAACAGCTGCTCCCCCGTCCGGGGCCTCGGTGGCGGCGGCGGCGGCGGCGGCCACCAGGAGGCGGAGCTGAGTCCCGACGGCAACGCCACAAGCGGCGGCAAGGGGAAGAGGAAATTCCCGGAGGAGGCGGCGGAGGGGGGCGGCGGCGTGGGGCTGGCGGGGGGCCGGGGCCGCTTCGCCGAGCGGCCCCTGACCGCCTCCAAGGAGGACTTGGTGTGCACCCCGCAGCAGTACCGCGCCTCGGGCAGCTACTTCAGCCTGGAAGAGAACGGCCGCCTCTTCGCGCCGCCCAGCCCCGAGACGGGCGAGGCCAAGCGCAGCGCCTTCGTGGAGGTGAAGAAGGCGGCCCGAGCGGCCGGTCTGCAGGAGGACGCGGCCGCCGACGGCGGGGGCGCGGCCGCCGAAGACCAGGACGCGGGCGGCGGCGGCGGCGGCGGCTCCTCCACGCCCGTGGCCGCTTCGCCGGCAGGCGCCGACAAGCTGCTGGCCCCGCGGCCTGGGGGCCCGCTGCCCGGCCGGCTGGAGGGCGGCAGCCCGGCGCGGGGCAGCGCCTTCACCTCGGTGCCGCAGCTGGGCGGCGCGGGCGGCAACGGGGCGGGCGGCGGCGCGGGCGCCGGGGCCTCCGGCGGAGCGGGCGGCGGCCAGGGCGCCGCGTCGGACGAGCGCAAGAGCGCCTTCTCGCAGCCGGCGCGCTCCTTCTCCCAGCTGTCCCCGCTGGTGCTGGGCCAGAAGCTGAGCGCGCTCGAGCCGTGCCACCCCGGCGACGGCGTGGGCCCCACCAGACTCTACCCCGCCGCCTCCGACCCTCTGGCCGTGAAGCTCCAGGGGGCCGCGGACCTGAACGGAGGTTGCGGGGCCCTGCCGAGCGGTGGCGGCGGCGGCCTGCCCAAACAGAACCCCTTCCTCTACGCCACCGCCTTCTGGCCCAAGAGCTCCGCTGCCGCCGCGGCGGCGGCCGCGGCGGCCGCGGGGCCCCTGCAGTTGCAGCTGCCCTCGGCGCTCACGCTGCTGCCGCCTTCCTTCACCTCGCTGTGTCTGCCCGCGCAGAACTGGTGTGCCAAGTGCAATGCCTCCTTCCGCATGACCTCCGACCTGGTGTACCACATGCGGTCGCATCACAAAAAGGAGTACGCGATGGAGCCCTTGGTGAAGCGGCGGCGGGAGGAGAAACTCAAGTGCCCCATTTGCAATGAGTCCTTCAGGGAGCGCCACCACCTCTCCAGGCACATGACCTCGCATAATTGACACGGAAAGGACCCTAGCTTTCCACGCGCGCACAGTCACAGTCAAGCCACCTACAGGAAAAACACGCGAGGACATCCACCACCTCCTTGTGACCTGAAACATTGCACCCAAAGACAGACACACACACACACATACACGTGCCACCCCAACCTTCTCATTGACCTGTTTACCCGAGACCTGCATTATACACGCAGACACACACACGCACGCACGCACACACACGCACGCACGCATACAAGACAGGATGGTGGATTTTTGATTGGGTGGGTTGTTCGAGGGGTTTTCTTTTGAATGCACGCATTTTCACTTTCCAAAAACAAAGGTACATTTTTAAAAATGTCATATATTGCAACATATTGATGCATTTGTCATACGTTTCTACTTAAATTATTAAGCACTTACGGTTTAGATGTAATAATTATATGTAAGGGCAAAATTTATTTTAGATATAAAGTAAAGGAGGAAGGTGAGATGCTTTCTGCATTTCTTGATGACAGTTTGTGTTCTTACAAAAAAATAAAATAAATAAAAAGGGGTCACCATTCAATTTAAGTTTCCAGGGGGAAGTGCATGTATCATGAAATGATTATGGACTTCAATGAAGAATGTCATCATTATGTAAATATGTATTTCCTTTTAATACAAAGTGTAATTTTGTGCCAGTGAAATGGAGTCTGAATAGTTATGTGTTTCTTTTATCCCTGGAAAGATTTATTAAACTTTATAGATTATCCAGGTATGTTGGATGCTTTGACAATAAATGACTATTTTCTTCAAAGCAATTATTTGGAAAGTGTTTTAAAATACTTGTTGTGTAGCTCAGGGCTACACTTTGAGTAGAGACCACCTATTTTCATTGAGTCTCTGAAGGAGGAGATGATAGCAAAAGAGGGATAATTAATCCCGTCCCACTTATATTTATTCACCCTAAGCCAATACTGAGCCTAAAAGGAAGAAGACAAAGCTTGATTATTGTTGGGAAAATCTTTAGCTGGAAAGTGGTGGTCTTCTTCATATAAGGACAAATCATTTAGACAAAGATGTCTGCCATGAAGCTAGCCTGTCAGTGGGATGTCAGCATTCTTTTCAGCAGTAGGGTAATTAGCATCTTCACGAGTGGCCAGAGACAATTTTCAGGCCTGGATCAGAGAAGCCAGATGAAAGGACCACTTTAATTCTACTAAGTGATGCCTACATGGAGGAGTATCTTGTCCTCTAGAATCCTTCAGCATTCTGTCACTACCTATTAGGAGGCCCAATGGGGGAGTTTCTTTAGAAACCAAGGTGAAATGACCATGATAGTCTATGTATTGCGGGGCTCAGCTTTCCCTCTAAAGGCTTGAGCAGCTGCACTGCACAGCCTTTGTGGGGTGGTAGTTGCGGGGGGGGGGGGGGGTGGAAACCAGTCCTGGAGAATTACCATACAGAGGAATCTGAGAATTCTCCTCCTCTTTCTGCTCTTCCTCTTATGAAAAGTCTCTCTGTACTCTTCATATATGGACAATTCTTAGTTAAGTTCTTCAGCAACCATTAGGTGCAAAACCAAATAAATGATGAACCTTTAGTTCTTACAGTAGCATGCATTTAATCCATTAATCCACAAACACTCCCCTAACAAATACTACACTGGTTTATCTATCACAGGAGGTATTCTTTCCTATTTTTTCTTTCTTCACATCTTGCCAGCCTTCCCCATATGTCAGAAGGACATCTGTGAAAAAGTCTGAAGAATGAAAATTGCATATTGTCTCACTGAAGGCATTCAATGGTTCCCCCTCTAAAAAGATTTCAAAGCCTTCATTATCTTAAGGTGACCACAGAAAAAGTTATGATTAGGGCAGGGACCAAGCAAAGACCAGGGGTAGGGCAAAGAATTGTATCCGCAGTGTGAACCCTGTTTGGCAGAAAAGTAGGTTGACTTTCTTATCATCTAAGTACTGTTCTGTGCCACATTACTCTGAGGCCTGTTCTCAGTTTTCACAGGCAACAGTTGGACGATGTGAAACACTAATCCCCAGTAAAGTGGAATGAGAACAGACCAAAATTTCAGTTCTGTTATTCGTGACTAACATGACTCTGCATCATTACTGGCATCCTTTGATTTAGCTGCATCTTGGTTTTCTCATCTACACAATAAGTGAGGCAGGTTAAACTACTTCTAGCAATGGGGAATTATTTTTGCTAATGGACTAATCGGGTCCCAATTACATCTAAAGGGGAATGTGTAGAGAAAAGACCAAGAATGGTCATGAAGCAAATTCAATGGCAAGAAGTGAGAAAGGTATTTGGAGACAAATGAAACATGGGCCTCCGGAGATCCTTAAATCACAATGCTTGAGAGGCTAACTAAATTGTCCATACCTGAGATGCTAGTGGATCTTTCGAGCAAAATATCTTTAAAACCAGCCCACCAACAAACAACACAGGTTGCTTGGGGCCTCACTTTCCAAAACAACCCCCCCCCAAAACTTAAATGCCCCTATGTTTCTGTTCCAGTCGTCCAGAATCTCCTCTTCATCAGCTGGCTTTGTTACCTATTGGGGATTCAGAGATGAACTTAGGTCTAGAAAAAGGTAAGTAGATGCTGCTTTTTGTAAAGTCTGGAAACATGTAGTTTGAAGGATATGTGTAGATTTCCCTTGTGTTTTCTTTTGTATGATCGTTAATTTAGTCACACTATCAGGAGTAATGCTCAATCTTGGCTGAGCTACAGCCCAGGCAATGCAGGTAGGTGTGTTCACAGCAGATACTTGAGGGCTGGGCTCCTGTGCTGATCAATTTGCCCATGAGATCTTTTTGGCGGGAATTATTAGGGGAAGGGTGCTCAGAGCTAGTCTGCCTTCAGCCAAGGCAAACTGAGAAATGTTTCATTTTAATGCTTCATTTTCAAGCTTTCTGATGTATGTTAACTCTCTCCACGTCTGAACTTTCTCAGATGAGACTTTCTAAGATTCCATAGCCTCACCCATCTGCCCAGCTAGCCGAGGTCACTGAGGCCAGGGGCATAGATGTCTGCTCACAGCTGCAAAGGTAACAAGGTCACAGGGTCATGCAGGCTTGCAGCTGTATTGGTTAGCTGAAGTTCAGGCAGGTGGCCTGAGCTCACAGCCCTGAGACCGAAGGTTCTAAACACCGGGGAAAGGGAAATCAACCGGTTGCTGCTCCAGGATCTGCTCTGTCCCAGTCGGGGGCAGAATACCAGGTGCCTAGGGCCTTCGATCTCCAAGCGTGCTCTCTGAGCAGATTCCGAATCCCTCTCCTCTTTTGGCTTTTGTCAGTGGGGTACGCTAAGGGCGGGGAGAGGTGGGGGGGACGCCTGTATTTCCCAGGATCTGCTTGCAGGGTATAGTTTACGCCCATAGGCTGGGCAACTGAAGGGCCCCAGAAGACACGCAGATCCTGCACCTGTTCCAAGGCGTTTCAGAGGGGAGACCGAAACCCGACCCGCCCGAGAAAAGTTCCCAAGGTCCCGGGCCCACTTCTAGGTTATTCGTCTCTTGGAGGCCCAGAGTCTCGAGTTTTGCAGTGGCCGCCAATCGCGCCAGTTCCAAGCACCCGTCTGCCGCCGCAATTCCGCGCCGCGGTGGACGGGGTGGGGGTGGGGGACAGGTGTTCTAGCCCTAGTTCTGCATTTCCCACCTCCCACCCCCAATCTCTGAACTGTGATGCACCGCTTGCTCTCCGTCCTGTATTAAGTTTTCCCTCCCCGCAGCTTCTCCCTTAGACGCCGTGACCAGTAACCGTCCAGGAAGTACTCCCCAGCCCATCCCGATTCCGAGGACCCGAGCCCTAGAGCGGCCTAGCCGGGTGGATCCGGAGGTTCCCACCTCTCGCTCTCTTTCCACCCACTATCCGTGCACACCCCTTTGACAGCCAAGACCTTGCGGAGAGCCAGAGACCGGTCCCCTGGGGCAGACCACTGCCGACTCACGGAGCTTGGGGCCAACGCTCGAGCAAGGATCCGGCCCCGGGAGGTGGAGGACGGGGGCGGGGGGCGGGGGTTAGATTTAGATTTTCTTTCTTTTTTCTCCTTGCCCAGTCCCGTGTTCTGAAATCATTATTGGCTCCTACCGTGGTGTCTTCTGTCTCCCCTTACCTCAATCCCTCCTCACCTCCATGTCTCAAGCATTTCTGAAGATTTGAGACATTCCTGGAGTTTTTCATAGAAGCCTGCCCTTGCTGATTCTCAGCCATCCAGGCAACCGACTTTCTGGGAGCAGCACCAGCCCAATAGGAGACTTTATTGTCAATTTACTGGGTATTGGGACTCCCCCCACACCTGATCTGGGGATTCAAAGAGATGGACACGTGCCAGTTCCCCCCCCCCCCCCCCACACACACACTTCTACAACAAGTTCTTCCTAGGAGAAGAAGCAGTTTGCCTGGCTTTTGAATTGATATGCTTTTGGCCTTGCTTGGAAATGTCATTGTCTTCCCTTGAAGGCGCAAAAACACCTCGCCAGGTGTAATAATTTTAGCCTGCCCAGAAGTTTTATGAACTGGAAATGGAATGAGAAGCTCGGCCACCTCCTTTTTCTCTTCCACATGCATTTTGGTTGACAGGTCGGCCATGAGGCCTAGAATGTTGAGGCCGGAAGCCATCTCTTAGACTAGTGGGCTTGAATGCCCCCTGACTTTGTAATCTGGTGGGGCAGGGAGAACAGACATTTTGACTCTCTACTTCACAGATCCCATCCGTACGGGAACTTTAGTTTTTCTTACTTTAAATTAGAACTTAAAACTTTCCAGGGGTGCCTGGGTGGCTCAGTTGGTTAAGTGTCCTACTTTGGCTCAGGTCACAATCTTGCAGTTGGTGGCTTCAGGCCCCAAGTTGGGCTCTGTGCTGACAGCTCAGAGCCTAGAGTCTGCTTCAGATTCTGTGTCTCCCTCTCTTTCTGCCCCTCCCTTGCTCACTCTCTCTCTCTCAAAAATAAATAAACATTAACAAATCAAAAAAAAAAGAACTTAAAACTTTTCAGAAACACATCTATTCTCCAGTGGTGGTAGATGAGGAAACTGAAGAAAAAGTTCTATAAAGAAATTCTTTTTTTTAAATCTGTAGGATTAGAGGTCTGGTAAAGTGTCCTATGTAAATAGCTAACCTGGTTATACTCATTATTATTTACTTATCCCTTTTCAAGCTATGTGTGTATGTGTGTGTGTACTGAAATATATATGTATGCATGTTTTTACACATGGCATATATATATTATATACACACATATATACTTATATATACCAGTGTACATATCCAATTTAGTACACACATACACAGGCACACAACAGGCAGGCATTGTTTTCAGTACTTTTCATTTGTCGATTTGGATTAATTCTCACAACCTACCCAAGAAGAAGCCTGCTAAAGGCTCCACTCCTTCGTGTTTTAGGATTGTGTGGTGAGTATGGCTGTCATCTTGGAACAAAAAGATGAATCTAATACATGGTAATGGAAAGAATAATGACTTCTAAGTCAGACGGCCTGCTCCAAAATTTGTGGCCTTTCCATGCATGCGTCTCAGTTTATTTTACTTGAACTTGTGAATAATACCACCTCTGGTCTTATCACACAACTGTGTCTTGAATAGCAAACCAAATCATTCACATAGAAGCTTTTCACTTATTATACATGACTGTCTTCCCTGTTGGTGAAAGGGATGTGCTTTTAGCCTTAACTTACTTTCCTTAGGTGGTTAGGATGCTTTATTACCTCCATAAGAAATCTTTTGTGATTTTAATTTCCTTTAGTGATCTTTGCTCGTTTTTAAGCAGAAGTGGGAGTAACAGCTGGTCTGATTTTGAGTTTTGATCTGGCAGGGACCCCTGACTCCAGCTCACATTTCCTAGTGTTTTTAAATGGATCTTAAGCGACAGTGCATTATTTCATTATACATTTCCTGGCTTTTAAAGAGATTTGAAGGATACATACAATATCTTTTTCTTTTTCCCAAATTCTTCAGGAAATAAACTCTTCAGAGAAATATTAAGATTGTGTGTGTGTGTGTGTGTGTGTGTGTGTGTGTGTGTGTGTGTATGAACCAAGAAAAGGAATTACATTTGGAAGAAAAAGCCATGGGACAAACATAACTATCAGTTCTTTATCCCTTCACTTGTCTGCAGATGTCCAGCTACCAATTCCACATTCTTCTCATCCTTCTCCCCGCCTCTGGAGAAAAGCAGAAGTGTGGGTTTCAGGAGAGGAATCCAGAAAACGGTCTCACCCTTGACCAGGATCCCAGAGCACATCTGCTCTGGGGGTTGAAATCTGGAGAAATGTAGCATGATTACACTCTTGTCTGGGGATTCATCTCTGAATGGGTGTGCCAGGGTTACACCATCCCTTGTAGAACTCAGAGTAGCTTTTTCTGCGTTTAGTTACTTTTTTGTGAAGTGTGAAACTTTTTTTTAAAAAAAGCTTTTGATGACTTCTTTTCTCCCAGACAAACAAATGAATTAAGATCTGTTTTCCCCTCTGGCAAGATTTCACTGGGTCTTTGAGAAAGACAAACATAGCCTAACAGCGACACCCAGCCCAGAAATTGATGCAAATCATTCAGTTAAAAACTTTTAGTATCCCTAAGCTTCTGTAGGCTCAGGGGTTCAGTGTGGGAGCCAAATGAGGATGGAAGAAAGAAAATAAAGGGACTATTATTGCAGAGTCACTCTTAGAAAGAGGGGTAAATTAGAAGTTCCCATTAAAATGCTGCTGGAGAGAGTACAGGTAAAACTATTCACTTTAGCAGAGTTGGTAGAGGTAAATAGTGACTGCCATGAAGCTTATCCCCATAGACAATGTAATCTGCTCTCTGAGTTCCAGCTCAGAACTTCCTTCTTCCGCTGCCTCTGCCTTTAGGCTTTATTAGTTCCCCCTTAGTCCTCCCCTCCAGCAAAGGGGTGGCATACCAAATTCCCACTGGTATGAGTAAATAGCAAAGAAAAAACGTTTGAATTTACATGAAGGTATTTTTCCCTCCATTAGTTTACTTTGAGCTTCATTTCTAATTTTGGAACTGTCTAAAGAAGAACGAGGCATTGTTATGCAGCAGAACTTCTCTTCCTGGGGTGATAATGCTTAAAACGACTTCCAAATCAGAAGTTTTTTTTTTTTTTTTTTTTATTTTGAGGCTGCACTTGAAAGTATTTATTAAGCTTCCAAACATGCCTAAACATAAAACCAGAGAGATATTTAGAAAACTTACCTCTCAAAAATTGAATTCCATGCATAGTAAAGATAATAGCATAGTAAAACAAGTTTCATCCAGTTACATGATTGCCAGCAGCTCACATCTGAATTTTTTAAATCCTTTAAATATTCAAAATACATTTATTTTGATATTAGGCCAATTTTTTTTAAGTAAGTTCCACACCCAACATAGGGCCCGAACTCACAACTCCAAGATGTAGAGTCATGTACTCTGCCGACTGAGCCAGCCAGGTGACCCAGTATTAAGCCAATTTTATGACAGTTCAGAAAGAAGGACTTGGGATTTCAGATACCACAGATTTCTCTCTTCTCTGGGTTGGTGGCTTTCCTTTGAACACATTTCAGGAGAAAGAATTTAATGCTTAATATGTACAGTTTCTGAGTCGCTGTCATAACTCTTTACAACAGCCTGCTCAGGGATCCAAGAGCATGGTCAACTGGCAAGACAGATAAAGATACTGAAGAGAGAGGACCTCTGATAATGACTTCACAATTTCCTTGGCCGTAAGGAAACAACTCCAAAAGAAGGTAATTTCCCCAAAACTCCCATTCTCAGAAATTTTCGTTGGAAATGATAGATATTAAGAGCTCACAGAGTAGTGATAATAGAAAAGTAATATTTCCCAGAAAAGCAATAATGTCTATAGGACATTATAGAGGAATATATTCCTTGGGTAAGAGGTCTCTGTAAATCATCTACTAACTGTTAAAAATGCAGATTCCCAGATGAACTTCCAGAAATTGGATAGATCTCATTAGGGGCCCAGAATCTTGTGTTTTAAGTAATCATTCTAGGTGATTCTAGAGCAGTGGTTCTTTTTTTCTTTTTTTAAATATTTTTCTAAATGTTTATTTACTTTAGAAAGAGAGAGAGTGTGGAGAAGGGGCAGAGAGAGGGGGACAGAGGATCTGAAGGAGAAGGCTGTGCGCTAATAGCAGTGGGGCCTGAACTCACAAATTGTGAGATCATGACCTGAGCAGAAGTCAGACACTCAGTTGACTGAGCCACCCAGACACCCCCAGAACAGGTGGTTCTTGATCCACACTTTGAGAAACACTGCAAAGGGTTTAAGCCATAATTAGCCCTATGGAAACAAATTAAAATATATGAGTACCTCAGTCTAGAACCTTGCTATGTTTCTGAAATACTGAGCCTAAATTGAATTACAGTGTTATAAATATACAGTAAAAGTTTTTGTTGTTGTTTTTTCAATCTTCAGTGATGCTCTGTCTTTGTTTCAGATCAATTTTTAATTCCTGGTGATTGATAACATGTCAACATTTTCCTCTTTCTTTCCCGTTCAGGCCTGGGTCATTTGTATAAACAACAACAAAAAATGCGTAAATTCATAAGAAAGACTCTGTTTAAGAAAACTTTTAAGTTCAATCTTTATGGACAATTTTTATTTTATTTTATTTATTTTATTTTATTTTATTTTACTTATTTTTTGAGAGAGAGAGGGTGCAAATGAGTGAGGAGCACAGAGAGAGAGAATCCCAGTAGTGGCAGAAAGAGAGAAGCAGGGCTCACCCAAAGAGGGGCTCCTGCTCACCAGAAGCAGGGCTCAAGCTCACCTGATGTGGGACTCGAACTCACGAACCGTGAGATCATGACCTGAGCCAAAGTCCGATGCTTACAACTGAGCCACCCAGCTGCCCCTATGGAAAGATTTTTAAATGTTCATGGATCATCACCCCTTGAGGGGTTTGCTTTTTATTTGGGGGGTTTTCAATAATTCGGGGTTTTCTAAAATTGTGTTACAACTTATTTGTAGATGTCCGTTCATGGCCTTCACCCATCAGGCTCTGACACTAAACTCCTAAGGACTCTCTCTACCCATGGATTTTGAATGGATAATAGCAACAGAATTGACAATCTCTTAAGCTAACAGTTTGCTCCCTGTTCCAACTCCCCAGTCAACCACTGCTGCTTCTCTGACAGCCCATGCCTGCACAGAGACTGCTATTTTCTGATGGTGAGTGAGTCTAAGCCACCAGCCACCAGCTCAGACTACAGAAGCTACTGGTGCCCCGGAAACAGATCCCTCCTCTGCTGGCTTCATCTCACTGAGTTTGCTAACTTGTACTACCATCTCCATTAGGGACTCAGATCTAAATCCGAGGGGGTGGGACCAGAAGAGCCTGGTAGCACCAGATGTAGTGCAGCATCCACAGTAACCCATCAGCTCTGATGTTGCCTGTTATCCCTGACCAGGTTATGGGCTCCTGAAATGCATTTTTAAAATGTAAACGTAGCTATAAGAATCTTGTCCTAGCCTACTGGGCTTCTAGATTTGTCAGGATATGCCTGAATTGAAAGATAGGTACAACCTGAAACTGAGCCAGAGCTACAAGATGATTTTAGGTCCATACAGTTCTTCATTAGCACAGAGAATCCTGCTAAAATAATTCGATTAAATTGCACGAGATGGAACGTCTAATCTGCTTCTGGCTCTGCCATTCCCCAAGCTGTGTGACCTTGCATGAACTAACTTCTGCAAACTCCGGTCTTCTCACCTGTAAAATGAGAGTTAGATCAGAGCTTCTGACGTCTGGGTTATAATAATTACTAGGGCACTTGATAAATGGATTTGGCTCCATTTCTGGAGATTCAGAATGAAGGCAACAGTGCCCTATGTATAAGAATTTGCATTTTAATAAACTCTGGGTGACTCACTGTCCACATTTGGGAAATATCTGAACCAGTGGTTCTCCACTCTAGTATTCTGTTAGAAACACAAGGAAAGTTTTAAAAAATACTCTTGACTGGTCCCACTCCAAATCAGTTTATCAGAATATCTGATGGGGTACCAGGTGCAGCTGTGCTTTAAAAGTTCTTTTGTGCAGCAGGGGTTGAGAATCGGTGGATTAGATAATCTTTAAGGTATTTCCTTAGGTCTAGAACTCTGACTTTTAATCTGGGATTCTTGGTTCTATACCACAATACCTCTGTTTAGAAATATGGACTGATATTCATATTCATATTCATACTCCTCAAATTCATATGTGAAAGTCCTAGGCCCCTAGTACCTCAGAATGTGACTGTATTTGGAGATGAGGACTTTAGAGGAGTAATTAAGGTAAAAGAGGGCCATAAGGGGGCGCCTGGGTGGCGCAGTCGGTTGAGCGTCCGACTTCAGCCAGGTCACGATCTCGCGGTCCTTGAGTTCGAGCCCCGCGTCAGGCTCTGGGCTGATGGCTCAGAGCCTGGAGCCTGCTTCCGATTCTGTGTCTCCCTCTCTCTCTGCCCCTCCCCCGTTCATGCTCTGTCTCCCTCTGTCCCAAAAATAAATAAACGTTGAAAAAAATTAAAAAAAAAAAAAAAAGAGGGCCATAAGGATGGACCATAATCCAGTATAACTGCTGTCCTTAGAAGAGGAGATTAGGACATAGACAAGACAGGAACAGCCATGTAAGGATACAAGGAGAAGGCTGCAATCTGCTCCAAAAAGAGAAGCCTCAAAAGAAGCCAACACTGTCAGCATCTTGACCTTGGACTTTTATGCTTCTGGAATTGTATGAGAATAAATTTCTGTTGTTTAAGTCCCCCAGTTTGTGGTGTTGTGCTACGATGGCCCCAGCAACAAATACATTAGTTGAATAGTTTTCAGAAACCTAACTGACTTTAAAGAAAATAGTTTGTCTTATTATTGTTCAGAACCAATTTATCTCTTGCACGGATACAAATAAACTAAAAAGAAAATGATTTAATGAGTATTTTTTCACAGTCCTGATTAAAGATAAGCTGTGAAGTAAGTAACGCAATTTAAAATACTATGACCTAATTTTGAGGATGATGTTTTAAGTTGACAGCACTAAGAAAATTTCCAGGGCTTTTGGCTACTAATCATAAATAGCAAGCCTGATTTTAATTAAACAATAAATTACTACCAAATTTTTAATGTGGTCATGTAAATTTAGTGTAAATTTTAATTATGAGTATACATGAAACAGAATTTATTATTTTAATTTTAATTCTGCATTTTATAAGACAACCCTGTCACCTATCCAATATATCCCTAATTTCTCATGCCTCTTTCTTAATATTTCCTTAGTCTTAATTTTCAATTGGGTCTACTCAAAGAGAAACTACTCAAGTATTTTCAACATACCCTGGAAAAACATATTTAGACTATAAAGAAAAAGATATATTGCCACCTAGTGGAAAATAGGCTGAATCATTTGGTTGTCATTCAGTTTTTAAACCACAAAATGCTTAGTACAAGAAATGTTTAAAAATGTTCTTTGATCTTGAATAACTACACTTTGTTAATTAAATGATGTCTTCCACATTTAGCTTCTATATTATTTTTAACTTTTAAGTTATGTATTCTTTATTTTTATTTAGCAACTACTCATATACAAATGCTACTGTTATATGATGAGTGGTTAAGTTGAGCATAATCTTTCTCAAGGACAATTAGCTAAAATGACAAAGGTATTTACAGGCAAATATAATGAATATTTACTATGCACAGAAGGTTAGGAGTATAGCAAACGACTATATGATTAAACTTGGATGAGTCACAGCTCTGGACCTGTTTCCTTATCGGAGAAAAAATGGTATTGAACTACATAACTGATCAGATATTTTCAATTATAATATGATCAGATCATATATCTATAGTACATGCTTATAGTTATTATGCTCAGGGTCTTTTTAAGAATTACGTGAGTACCCAACTTAGTTTAGGGAACAGTGTTGGTGAGTTAATAGGTGTGTGTCTTTGGAATAACATTGCAGCACAGAACTAAAAGAAGCTTGTTAATGGAAAGGAAGTTCCCATCTATTTATTTGGTTGCCAGGTTCCCAGGGTTGTTTTTTTCCCCCCCTAAGAGTAAGGTGACCTGGCTAATTTTAATTTCTGCAATTACATTCTACCCAGCTAAGTTATCCTTGCAGCTTCTATTTGGTTATAGCATCCTTTATTGTTTCCTGTCCTAAACTTTTAGAAGGTTGCTATTAACTGATTTACTGTTGCTGACCTTTAATAACCATGAAGGATGACATTAACCACTTGGTAATTCTATAAGTCTTTCTTGCCATAGGCCAGGAAAGGAAAGGAGAGTTTAAGGACACTTCCCTTTTAATAGCCCTTGGTATGTTCCAAGAATGTCACAAGCCTTAAGTAGTTAACCCTACTATGTGTATGCCCTCTGGAAAGGTCGTATTTCAAATGATGTGATTTGGGGAGCTTAATTTATCACATTATTAACTTAAATTCTTGGATACAATCTTGTTCTCTACAGCATAAACACAGAAGTCTTTCCCTTTCAAACAGGAGGGGCTTCATGTGAAAATGTCAATATGTCTATGGGACATAAGGAAGTATGCTAAACTAGCAGGTGTCATGAAATACTATAGGAAGGTAGGTTGTTAGATTCACTCAACTTTTAAATAATTAGATGTGAAAAACTGCATTTATACAAGCACTAATAAAATAGAGGACAAAGGAAGGATTGATATCAAACTTCTGTTTGAGACTTTGTCCAGAGATAAGGTACTCAAGAAAGCTAATTATATGATTTCTAGTAAATTCCTTTCTTTCTTCCTTCTTTTATCCCATTGAAGAAGAAGAAGAAGAAGAAGAAGAAGAAGAAGAAGAAGAAGAAGAAGAAAGGGGGTGGGGGAGGGGGGAGAAGAAAAAGAAGGAAGAAGAGAAAGAAAGAAAGAATGAATGAATGAAAGAAAAAGAAGAGAAAGAAAGAAAGAAAGAAAGAGAGGAAGGAAGGAAGGAAGAAAGTAAGAACGAAAGTTAATTTCCCAGAGCACATTTATTTTTAATAAAGTCTGGGAAAGTTGCTTTTAACAACTAGGAGGAAGAGAGAAGACTTCTAGTGTCTCATTTTTGCTTCTTAGAAACTCTTTGTATGTTCTCTTTAGTAATATTTATTCTCAGATTCATTTTGTAGTATTTGTTGCCCACTTATCTATTTACTTCCTTTTGAAACAAGCAACACAGCAGAAAAATAATGTTCTAGTCTCAAACACCAAGCTGGAAACTACCTGCCTTCTTAGAATGAACAACTGTCTCTATTCTATTGCTTTTTTAATACAAATAGTTTAGTAGCCAGATCTACCTAATTTCAGAGGTAAAAAATTCAGTGAATAAAGTGAAACATTCTTTATTCTATCAGATTATATGGCTGCCTCACATCACTTTCATTATCAATGTTGCCAGCTTATTATGTGTCTTGTAATTCCTTAGGTAGGTAGCTTTAGCAATAAAATCTGGAAGAGGATACTGTATGCCTGACATAACAGTTGGATGGAAAAGGACAAATTAAAGATCATGACACATGTCATTAAGGAAGCAATTTCAGTAGGTTTGAAAATAACCCTCTAAGATTGATCTACCACTTAAATTTCAGCATAATTTAATATATCTGTGGTTTTTTTTTTTTGCCACATACATTTGTCAACTGATTACTATTATTATTTTCTTAAAGATAGCATTTTCCCAGGATGCCTGGGTGGCTTAGTTGGTTAAGCGTCTGACTTCGGCTCAAGTCATGATCTCACAGCTGGTGGGTTTGAGCCCCGCTTCAGGATGTGTGCTGACAGCTCAGAGCCTGGAGCCTGCTTTGGATTCTATGTCTCCCTCTCTCTCTGTCCCTCCCCTGCTCACGCTCTGTCTCTATCTCTGTCTCTCAAAAATAAATAAACATTAATTAAAAAAAAAAGATAGCATTTTCCTTGTATTGTACTGCAACAGTACTAAATAGCATATGTAATGGTGAGATATGCCCTCTCTAGTAATCTAAAATTAAAATATTCCATTTCAGTTAATGAAGGAATCCTAAGTGCAGCCTCATGAAAGGATTCTCTATAGGGTAACTTTGTTTTGACTACATTGATTTTTTTTTTCTTTTTATTATCTAAATGCACATTCATCTGATACACATTCCAAGGAAGTGGAGTTAAGAAAGTTAAAGGTTTGGGCACCTGGGGGGCTCAGTCAGTTAAGCTTCCAACACTTGATTTCGGCTCAGGTCATGATCTCACGGTTGGTGAGTTCGAGCCCTGCGTGGAGCTCAGGGGAACCTGCTTGGGATTCTCTGTCTCCCTCTGTCTTTGCCCCTGCCCCATTCATGCTCTCTCTTTCTCTCTCTCAAAAATAAATAAATAAACATAAAAAAAGAAAGTTAAAGGTTTTGTCACATTAAATGAGAAGAGATTTCTGAAGTCATACATGTTAAATTCTAAGCATTTTCTCTGGCTCATAATTGAAAGAGTTTGCAATATAATGAAATAATTTGGAAATATGGCTGGTATTTAGAATTCAGAGTGCTAAGATGGTAAAATGTCCCAGAAATATAGGCAAAACTGACAATGATTGTTTCAGACAAAATATTGGTCTGTTTAGGTGTAAAATGTCTTATTAACCCTCAATTCTGTTGTACACGTTTATGCATATGTATGATAACAAACTTATTTGTATTCAGCCAAACATCCATTTGGCAAGCAGCGTAGAATATTCTAGTGTTCTAAGAGTTAAATGCCTCAGAGATTCAAAGTCTTCATTTCTTTCTTAAAATCTCAAATCAGGACAATTTTTTTGACCTCTTATTGCTGCACTCTAAAAAGTATATTAACTGACAGGCTACATCAGGCACCTGAATGCCTTCCATATCTACCTTAGAGATAGAGCCTTCATTTGGGGTTCATATCTGATATCTTTACTATCTCTGTGTGCTTAAGTGGATGCATTTGGTTTCTAGGTGGCTTGAGAAAAGTCACAAGTCTTCATTTTAGTTTGTTTTGTTATTGTTTTTTTTTTTGTTTTTTTTTTTTTTTTAGATCACAGATGGAACGAAACTGAAGTCAGGGTCTAGAATTATTGGCTAGGCAGCTAATAAAAATGATCATTCAGACATTGAGATTACTGGTGACTTAAGGAATGACCACCCCCCTTCCTTGCTTTTCTGGGCTATGTTGGGATGAACAGCAAAAACAAGGAGTAGTGGGGTCAGAAAGGCCTTGGCCTTACCACTCAGTAGTGTTCTGTTGCGATGTGTCCTGTTGGCAAGCCAGCTTACTTTTCTGAACTTGTTTTCTCCCCTGTAAGCTAGAATATTGACCACCATACGGGGTTGTTATCAAGATTGCAGATAAAAGCATGGAGGTCTACATAGTAGGCACTAGATACATGAAAATTGTTATTTTCGTAATTCCCCTTTATAGGCCTTTCTGAATTTTCCATTTTCTTGTGGTTTCTCAACTTTACGGCTGTCAACTCTTTTCTCAACTTTACGGCTGTCAACTCTTTTCTGCCTTTTGTGAATAAAGGGAGGCATCTCCTTTCTTTCTGTAAGAAGAGGATGTTGTTGGGAAACTATGAAAGGAGATATCCTGGAATATAAACTGTTTCATTTCCTGAGAACTGCAGGTGAGAAAGTAAGACAAAAGAAGTCAGAGTCTGAACCAAGGGCTCCTCCACTTGTCAGCATAGATTCCCTATCTCCCCTAAATATCTTGGGGAAAAATCCACTCCCCAGACTCCTTTGGAAGCTCACCACTCGAGGGAGCTCCCTTCCCTGGTGGTCTGGTGGAGCCCAGGAATGCTGGCCTGTAGGGCACAGCACCAGACCTGTTTGCTCACTCATGCTCAGAGCGAGCAGCGTGGGAGGTCCTGATAAGCTGGCTACTTAAGGACGTAAGATACATTCTGAGCATTTGTACACACTGGTGAGACAAATTACCAAGTGGTCGCTACAAAGTCTGTATTCAAAAATAATGAAAGCATGGATTTTATTAACATATTATCATTTTGGAGCACTAAAAATGATTCTATAGAGGATATTTTCAAGTATCTATGTTTGACTTTGGAAAAGAATTATGCTATCTCTTTAAATAGCCTTTTGAGTCTCCTTATTTCTAAATTACCTAGGTGCCAGAAGAATTTGAACCAGTAAGGATAGAAAACTCAAGGTTCTGTAGTTTCCATTCTAAGAGAGTTGAGGAAAGAGAAAGAACAAAACACGGGATCAGAGGGTAAAATTCAATCCTTGTTTAATTTAGTTTCAGCCCGAATTAAATTGGAAGTTGTATATGAAAAGTAAGTGAAAGTAATACTAAGCTTAGACACTTCATTCCATTCAATATTTCTTTGAATGGGTGTGGGGTTGAACTAACAGAGGTTTTCAACAGTTACAGAAATCTCAGTAGTCCTATAAAATTATGTTATATTAGGTGAGGAAGACCTATCAAGTTCTCCTTCTAAAAATCTAATCTCAAGGTGATTACTGATTTGACAATTTTCTTGGGTTTAGAAAAAGTAAAAGGATTTATTCAGGGAATTTTCTATGCTCTTTGGAACTTGCACAGAATTTCTATGTTTACTTGGAAACATGGTTTCTGAGTACACTTTCTTTTTACTCAATGAATTTCATCTTACTTATTTTGCTGTCTAAAAAATGATTCTTTCTCCTTTTTTAAAGAACTATTTTATTGTGCTTTTCAAAGAGAAATCTCATCTTTAATGTGGTGAGGATCTCTTCTACTTTTACTATTTCATCACAGTACTATAAATCACTATTTCGTTTCCAATCTGTGCTTTTTAACAAATTTCCTTCAAGATCTTGAAGTTGGAAAACAAGGGGTGCTGGTTTATGGCACTTATTCAGCAGAGGATCTGGGCTCCTGGAGAGGATTAGCCTTATTTTAGAATGTAAGAAACCAGCATATGCCGTGGGGTCAGTCTTGCGGAGGTGTGCCATTGACCAGCAATGTGGGAGGTAAAAGAAAGGAAATATCAGGCCCACAAATGCGTGGGCTAATGAGATCTCACCAATCACGTGTCCTGAATCTAAACTGTCCTAATCATACTGAAGATGCTTTTTTGGCCCATAAGTGCTATTCCATATGTGAAAAGCACTTTTTAAACTTTATGTTATTTTAAATATATAACATATCAGGGGAATTCGTGAACTTCTTTTGTAATAATGCTTTTAAAACTTTGGAAGCAATCACAATAAATACAATGTTGCAGTGTTTTTAAATACACCATCCAGATTCCATGTCCTCAGCAACTTACATTCATAATAAAAACTTTTAGTTTTTTTTTCAAAATAAGAAAAGCCAGCTTTATATAGAAAGCTAGTCCACTAGAGGTCACTTTTCAACTTACTTCCCTTAAAAACAGAAAAATTTAGCTTTGATTCCCATCATTGAATCTTTCATGTCTCTGTTTCCACTGTTGGAAATTTCGTTTCTTCCCAGAAAAAATTTCTGCTATTCCTCAAAGTTGTTTTTTTTCAGAAATCTTTCTGACACTGGGGTCATATATTCTTAAATATCACATATATTTTCTACTGTGACTTTTTAAATGATTTTCTTGGATACCTAATTGAATCTATATTATTATTTTTTCAATGTCACTATTTGAACACTAGCAACATGTGTCTATTTCCCAAGCTTTTTTAAAAAAACTTTTTAAATGTTTATTTATTTTTGAGAGAGAGAAAGAGAGAGAGAGCAAGAAGGGGAGGGGCAGAGAGAGAGAGAGGGAGACACAGAATCTGAACCAGGCTTTAGGCTCTGAGCTGTCAGCAAAGAGCCCTACGTGGGGCTCAAACCCACAATGCTGTATTAGAATGAAAGAACTGGAGATGTCCAGCCTTCTTAGGACTTAGAAGCAGCCATTCAATTTCTGCTCCTTGCCACAAACCCTAGTGCTGAAGAAAAATATCCAATATCAACACCTGTTGACGAATCTCTGAGTTTCATCTTTCTCGATTTAATTTCTCTTGTAATCCATGTGAGGTATGTTTTGAACTACTTTTTAAAAAACAATGACTTCACAATGTGATATTTGATATACTTTATCTTTTATTCCGTATGCTTAAGGGTTTGAATAGCATAAACATGTTCACAGGCTGCTATTACACTGTTAGTGTCACTACTTGTACAAGAAGTAACATTACAACATTATCTATCTATCTATCTATCTATCTATATCTTTGTGTATTTATAGTTTTGTGTATTTTCTACTAAGACACCTGGTTACAATTTCCCCATTTCCTATTGAAAAACATGCCCACAGGGGCGCCTGGGTGGCGCAGTCAGTTAAGCGGCCGACTTCAGCTCAGGTCATGATCTCACGGTCCGTGAGTTCAAGCCCCGCGTCGGGCTCTGTGCTGACAGCTCAGAGCCTGGAGCCTGCTTCGGATTCTGTGTCTCCCTCTCTTTCTGCCCCTCCCCCGTTCATGCTCTGTCTCTCTCTGTCCCAAAAATAAATAAACGTTGAAAAAAAAATTAAAAAAAAAAAAGAAAAACATGCCCACTATATCTCTCCTGTATCTGTAACTGTATTGTTTTAAAACATTGTTTAACTATTCTTAAAATTTACCCCAAATCAGCAGTTTTAAAACTCGGCAATATCTCATTTCTCTATGAAATGGAGACATTTATAAGGAAATCACATAGAGATTTATTCTTGCCTTCTAAAAGCATGTCTATCTCTTTATATCATTCATGTACTGCTAACTTATCTAAACACACACTAGAGCAGAGATCCCTTTAACATAATTTCTACCACTTATGAAAAGCTCTTATGGAAGAAAATCTTTGAAATCTGAAAACAAAATAAGAGGGTTAAAACACCAGGTATGCTTTAAATCATTATACATATAATACACATAATTTTAATAGGATTACTTGTTAAAGTTATTTTCATGCATGAATATAATTCGTAAATAGTTTTCTCATGTGAAATACTGAAATATTGCACATAAGCTGCAAGCTGCAATGTTTACTAGCCCTAATCTCCCAACCTTCCCAAAGGTAACTCCTGTGTATTTTTCCAGATCTTTTGATAGAAATTTACATTACATTCAAATGTGAGTACACTTAGAATATATACCATACCATTTTGCTTTATATACACTTTTTTAAATAAATGTCGTGGAACATTGAACAATTGTTTCTGTCATTTAGACTTTTGATTTTTATTCAATAATAGATGTTGAAGTTATTTGTATGTCAGCTTCTATAAATCTGTGTCATTCTTTTGAACTAGGGGACAATGTCTTTGAAAATGTACATATCCATAATTTAACTACTCATCTTCCTAGGGAACTACTGTTAGTTTGTTTCTATCTTGTCTCTCTTAGAAGCAATGTGTCTGTGTTTATCCACCTGCACGTGATCAAGCGTTCCACTCTGGTGGGTATTGTGAAGAGCATTGCTAAATCATTAAAAGGAGGCATTGAACATTTTAGTAGACACTGCCAACTAGCTCTCCCAGAGTCCTAAAAAATGTCCTCTCAAATAGCAACAATTGGAGAATAGTAGGTTCTCTGCACCTTGGTCAGCATTCAGGATCAGGCTTTCCAGTTTTCGTCATTTCTATGGTATCTCCTGTTTGAAGTTGTGTTTGCCTACTTGTTACCATTATTTACGTTCCTCGTCTTTCCATACATTTACTGGGTATTTGTGATTTCTTCTGTGAACTTCTTATTTATAATTTTTGCCCATTTTTTTATTTGCTTTTTCTTACCAATCTCTAGGAGATTTTTATATATTTTGAATATCAAATGCTTGTTGGCTATATTCATGCAAATATTTTTCCAGTCCATCTCTTGATTTTTAGTTTTGCTTACAATTTCTCTGTCATGAAGGATTTTTTGTTTTTATACTGTTCATTCATCAATTCTTTCTCATGTGACTTTAATTTCGGTATCTTGCTTAAGAAGATTGCTCTTACCCTCAAAACAAAGGTATATCTTATACATTTATCTTATACCTTGTATTTTCTTCTGATTCTTTTTTGGTTTTGTTGTTATAATTATTATTTAAGTAGTCAGATTTTCTAAGGATTATTTTCATGTGTGAGGTACATATCTCATTGCATTTTTTCCCCAAATGAATAACAAACAATCCTGAAACCATTTGATGAGTAGTTCATATTTTCCGACTGACTTAAAATGCTACTTATATGATAATGTAAATTTCCTTATGTTCACAGAGTTATTTCTTGGCACTTTGCTATTAATTATTATTATTAGTGTATTCCTGGGTAATACCACATTTAAAAAATTAACACATGTTTTGCTAACTGGCATATCAAAATTTTTCTTTCTTCATTTTTTGTCAAAATTATCTTTGCATTCTTGCTCACTTACTCTTTTGTGTTAATTTTAAAATTGGTTTATTAAAATTATTGAAAAATTCTATTGAAAGCAAGAATTGCACTGAATTTGCATATTAATCTGAAGAGAAATGGCATATTGACTCCTTTCATCAATGAATATATATATCGCTGAAATCTTTATGTCATAAATGTCCTTCAGTTAACTTATTTTTCTAATAGACTGGTCTTTCCAGGTTTAATCTCAGTCATGGTATAATTATTGATATTATAAATGGAGTGTTTTACTCATTTGCCATTTCTGATGATTGCTTATATAAAAGGAGGCTACAGATATTTATTTGTTTTTCTTTAAGTTTTTATTTAAATTCCAGTTACTTAGCATACAGTGTAATAGTAGTTTCATGTTTAGAATTTAGTGATTCATCACTTATATACAACACCTAGGGCTGAAAGCTACATGTTTTTAAAGATTGACTTTGTGTCTGTCTATCTCAGTGGATTAATTCTAATGATTAATTCTAATATTTTTTCAGGTAATCCTCCTGGGTGATTTTTACATTAGTGATTATATCATCATCAAATAATAACAGTTTTATTTTTTCCTTCCTGAGATATTTATTTATTTATTTTCCCAGTTTATTGCATTAACCAGGATCTTGAAAATGTTGAATGGAAGGAATATTGGGCATCTATGTCTTTTATTGGCTTTAATGGGAAATTTTTTAATATGTTATCATTATGATTTTGCTAAAGTGTTTTAACAGTCACCTTTCATTAAGTTAGGGAACACAGCATTAATTTTAAATTTGGATATAACATAGTAAAATATTGTTCTTGTTATATAGAAAAATCACTATTTTCTAAGTGTTGAGCTATAATGAGTTATTCTGTTGCCCAGAATAAATAAATTATATACTCCAAATAAATTATATACCAATATAAATTAGTCTATTAGACATCCAATGTAAGTGAAGCTGGGGCTAATCCCAGAAAAATATTCAGAGGCAGCTGAAACAACTAACCTTTAGATTTTCTTTTCATTGAAGTCCTTTTTTCAGAGGTTGCTTGTCAGTGAAATCTGTTGCCAAAGATATAAAGAATATATCACTGGTGTTGATTAAAATAACAAGTACAGAACAATTTTAAACTACATAATAAATACGTTGTCAAGTCTTTTTCCTAAGAACACTGGTGCTTAAGATTTACCAGCTAAGAGGCAGTCTGATATTGGTCTTGACATTTTTATAATGAATATTTATAACCAATGAGAGTATAGGGAGCTTGAAATTCAATCAACAAAACAGTTAAAGAATGCTTATTCTGTATCAGGCATAGAAAATGAATATTGAAATTTGGAGGGAGATCATGCCTCTGAAAATCTGAGGAATTGATTCAATTGTCATTCCCATATTCTAGAGGTAGAAACAGATATTTGAACTTAAAAATTGATCAGTGGTGTACAATGGCAATTCTGAAAGTTCAGAGATGCCGAGACACTTTTCAGGAGGCTGCAACGTCAACACTATCTCAGATGTCACTTTCTTATACTGGATTGGAGTGTTTCAGAGGCTATGGGACATGCACTATCTCGACCGACCAAATGCAGATATGAGAATCCAGCTCTCTTTTAATCCAGGGAGTAAAGAGATCTTTAAAAATGTAAAACAATGCTTTTCTGCCTACTAAATTACTTTTGGTTTTGGAAAATGTAATTATTCTTCATAAAATATTTGCAATTCTATTATCACAATCTATCATACTAAAAACCTTGGAGTTATCCTCAATTCCTCTCTTTTTCTCCTATTCCACATGTAATCTATCAACAAATCCTGTTGGCTCTACATCAACACTTATCAGAATGCAAGGTACCTCTCATAATTTCTACTACCAAACTGCCTGGTCCAAGTCATGACGATTTCAGGCTTGGATTATTATAATAACCTCCCAAGGTTTCTCTTTACTGAAACTCTTTTCTGGCTTCAGTGACTTGATTCTGACTTAAATTCCAAAGTAATTGGAATTACTTTGGAATTACTCTAGCAGCTGGGCTAAGTATGGACTGTAAAGTGGGGCAAAAGTGGGATCCGTGTGACCAGTTAGGAGACACTGCAATCATTCAGGTGCGAGGTGAGTGTAGCTCTTACTGGGCTAGTGGTGGTAGAAATAGTGGCAGCAAATTATTAAATTTGGGGCATTTTCCATTATGGGAAACTTCAAACATATGGGAAATAGAATAATGAACCCATATGTAACTATCTCCCAACTTCATCAATGGTTACCACACGACCAATTCTTTTTCATCTACAACTTTCTACTCTCTCCTTGAATAGATTATTTTGAAGCAAGTCCCAGATGGGAAATAATTTCATCCATAAATATTTCCGTATGTAATTCTAAAAGATATGGATCTTTTTAAAACAAACAGAAACAGTATTATATTTTAAAAATTAGGAATAATTTCTTGACATCATCGAGTACCAAAATCAATTTTCAAGTTTCCCTAATTGTCTCTTACTAATATTACAATCTGTTTGAGTTAAGATCAAAACTGCACCTGATTTATATGCCCCTTAAAGCTTTTAATATGTACAAATTCTTCATTTTTTTTTCTCACACCTAATTTTGTGAGGAAATTGGACCATTTGTCCTATAAAATTTCATACACTCCAGATTTTTCTGGTTGTATTATTGTGGTGTCAGTAAATTATGTTTCTCTGCCATTTTGGTTTCCTGTAAACTGGCAGTTAAATGTATAGACTTGACCAGAATTCTTCATAGGTGGCATTGTAAACTTGCGTCAGGAGTCATTTGTCAGGCTGATTTATTTAGGAATGATAATGATCATTGATGGGTATTGCCTTGATCCATTATTTCATTAAATGTTGAAAAATGGTACCATTCTAATTCTAACATTTCTTCTTCAATTATTAGCTGGAATTCTTCTGTCTTATCCTGGAGAGAGTGGATTTAGAAGATGAAAGAAAGGAAAGACAACAGAGATTCTAGCTTGAAGAGATTAAATAGTTCAGTTGAGGATTTAAAAATAAAATAACTTATTTCTTGATTGGGAGATTTTTAGCTGTAATACAGAGAGAAAGAATGTTGAAGAGTAATACACATCACTCATTGACCACAAGAAATAATACAATGAGATGTTTATCCAAGTTTATTTTTCCGAAAACATCCCAAAACACCAGATTTTATTTTATTCCCATATGCCACTGAAATACAGACACGTTATAATTTCCAGCAGTCTCATATGTAACTATAAGCTTTGTGATTTTATTTTCCATAATGTTACTTTGCATGTAAGTGATTCTTTTGGAATTTGCAAATCTGCCTCACATATTACCTCGTTCAAACCTCAGAACAACACAGTGAGTTATTCCAGCGAAGTAGCATTGCTCCATATTACAAATGAGGGAACCAAAAATGGTTTTCTTTCACAGTCTTCAAAAGTTATTGCTCATAAGGAGGGCTGTTAGCCATAAATAAGTATTGCATTGCCAATGTTCACAGTGGTGTTGCTCTGGACAATGAGGAATGGATGAGTCAAAGGATATGTTATGTGCAACATCACATAATCTTTGCTAATTTGGCTCACCTGAATATTCTGAGTATCAACTTGCCGGGATTGGGTCACAAGTTATATAGCTAGCTGGGGTGGAAATGAGCAAGCAGCAATAATTATTCCAATGTAATGTAAGAAGTGTACAACTTGGAAGTGTGTTCCTAACTTGCTTTGAGAATGTCGGCAAGCAGTGACCTCTGTCTTCAGTTCTCCACCAGACAAAGTGAAGAAATTATGGATGTTTTTAAGAGGAAAGTTTAACTTTTCCAGTTGTATTTTGCATGGATTGTAGGATCGAGAGGCTAGGAGGAAAAAAAAAAAACAACCTCCATTAAACAACGTTCTAAAGAAATTGACTTAGGAATAAACAGAATTAATTCAGGCTGGTTTACAAAGAACATATTTTAGATATATTTACAAAAGAATTGTAGGATTGGAAAGTTTCTTTTATATTAGAAAAGAATATCAACACAATCATGGTGTTTTAACACTGTTTAATGAATTCAAAAGGACCATAGCCATTACTCTAACTCTAAATTTTAAGACAGCTTCTAAGGTAATATGAAAATGTACATAAAGTGAGTACAATGCAACATCTGGAAATATATACAGATTTTATATCTTTTACTCTGATTTTTATCTATTTCCTTTCTATTGTTATTCAAAACATTAAAAATTATGTTACTTCCATCATCATGAATGTCCTTCTTCGACTCCTGATTGATCACCTGATTGAGGCTAAAGTGGAATGAACACGTAAGTTTCATTCCCCAAGTTACTTGCATACTTAACTTTTGAACATTTTATTTCTTATAATTTCATTGTCTAACCAAAAAACTTTTTTTCTGCTACAGGGGAAAGAGTATGGTATTTGTTGGCACCCAAGCCTAGGTTCAAGACCTTATCCCTTTCCTAACAATGTAGGAACAACGTGAAAAGCACTTGGCACAGCAGGTGTTTTATACACAGAGTTTTCCATTCTTCACTTACTTCATTGTAAAACCTCTACTTGAGTGTTTCGTTCACAGGGCTGGTCTCACAAAGAATGCAGCAGTTCATGCTTAGAGCCTTGCTTCCTTCTTTCAGCCATCAGGGTCTTTTTCAAGTGATCTCAAGATCTGCCGAGTTCCACAAGTTAGCCATTTACACATGCTTTATATGGATTTAATTATGGATGCCCTTGAGCTTGAAGTGGCTTTACAGATAGATAATTTAGCTCATCTTACAGTTGAGGAAATTAGGGGCCAAACATGTAACTTCCCCAAACATACGTGGTAACAGTGCTGGGAGGGGATTCCTCTTTTCCAGTGAAGTCCACTGCTCTCCCTGTTATACTTCTTTGTGCATTGTAAGCTTCTTTGTCATTGTAGAAGGCCAATTCTTGTGTTATTTTAGCAGAACTTAAGGCCCCAGTAAGTGGAGGGGGATTTAGGGTGATGGGAGGGATGTGGCCCAGAGGTCGGGATAGGACTGCCTACATAATGTGAGGGTCTAGTGCAAAGTGAAAGTGTTGGGTCTCCTGTTCAAAATGCAGGAAAAAAATGCCATTAAAGGTATTGAAATATGTTTCCCTTTCCTTCTGCTTCTCTTCTCAACACTGTCATGACTATTTAATGTTCATATAATGTTTTAAGTAAAGAAAATTTTTAAAAATTTTAAGTTTTATTTTACTTGTTTTGACAGAGAGAGAGAGAGTGCACAGCAGGGGAGGAACAGAGAGAGAGGGAGAGAGAGAGAGCATAGCAAGCAGGCTCAGCACTGACAGTGCAGAGCCTGATGCAGGGGTCGAACTCACGAACCGTGAGATCATGACCTGAGCCAAAATCAAGAGTCGGACACTTAACTAGGCGACCCAAGGAAATTAAAATTTTAAATCACTGCAGAAATATTATAATTAGTCTTTGTATTATACAATGCCTGTTTTAAATGTAAATATAAGGACATTTAACTTATAAATAGAAGCACCAAAATTATACAACTCTATTTTGTGCCCCATGTACGTGTGTGTGTATTTTGTTCCTACCAGAATAGTGGAAATCTGCACAAAATTAAGTGTTTTTATTTCCTTCCTTGATAGGTACACATTCTGCCGATACTTGCGACATTTGGCTTACTGCTAAGTAAGGAAGACTGAAAGCCAGAAGAATTGCGGATGGCCCCATCTTTCCTTTTTCTTCTATGTCATTATTTTCACCATAAGTGGTCGGCTAATACAGGGAGGTAACACACTAACATTGCCTTCTTTCTGCATTCAAAGTAAGTTTTAGTTCAACCAGAAAGCCTCCCGGGACTGTCAGCAACTTGCCCTCATCCCCATCTTTACTTAGTCTTAGACATAACAACTCACTGGCTCTGAGCCTCGTGGAACTCCCCTGCGTCATGGGGCCACTAGAATCGCATGCTCACGGGCATCACAAATACAATATGTGATTGATGCAGCAAGGAACAGAGGTGGACGCTCGTGTCGGGGATATCTCCTCTGCTCTCTCACATGTTCCAATGTTGTGTCTGACTTCATTTCCAAAACATAATTTTAAAGATAAAATTAAGACTTTCAGGATGGCAACAGCAGAGCTTTAAACCAAGTGGGTCATTTCTGAGTCTTGAGCCCTGTGCAACTGCACAGGTCATGCCCGTGAAAGTGACCCTATTTGAAATGTTCCTGAAATCAGTCAGGCAGACGCCTGGCTTACATACACAGTGGGACCAATCTGTTCTGCTTTGCGTCACCTCTTTCCCCTTTTCCCTCAATCTTCCAAGGAAATTTTTTTCAGAAAATCTTCCTTCACCGTTTACACTCATCTTGTACAGTTTCAGTTGCCAACTGGCCTCTTATTTTATTTTACATTGTTTTGTTTTCATTTCATTTATAGTTCACATCACCGTATGTCAGTCATATAAATTATCTGAGACACTACGCCTCTTTACCACACTACCCCGTCTTTACAAAATCATTTATCAACATTGCACATTCTAACAAAACTATTGTGTGTCTATTTTTCTTGTTCTTTCTGAAATATGTTCTACAAATACAAGGCATTTCCACACAAATTTTTCCTCATGAGTAAACATTGTAAGTTTCTGTGTTGGGATGGCCATTATCCCCTTACAAGAGTATTAGTAGTAAATATTTTCACTAGTTAAACATTGGTCAACATTCCTTGGTTTTCTTTCTTAAGTATTTGTAGTGTCTTCCAAACTTCATTTGTCTCTAAATGTTCAGGAACCGAATTATCTTTCTTCAGATGTATTTTATCATTTAATGTTTTCATTTAGTTGAACTATCAGTAATGCATATTTACTATGACTTATTTCAGAAGCACTATGAATAATAATAGAGCTAAAACGTCTTTAGTATTTATATTTACCAAAGCATTTCACATACTTTTCACTTCATCTTCATGGCAACCCTGGGAACGATCTACCAATGTACAGAAATTAACAAATAATACATTAAATAGCACATATTAACATACAATTCCCCTCTTCTTCGTTTTAAACTTTTCTAAGAATTTCTCTAGAAATTATACATTAGCCTTCCCCACCCTGCCCCTGCCAAGTCTATAATTGAGGAAATATCAGGCCTTCATTACAAACAAATAAAATAGCCATTTTGCAGCTATTACAGTCATTTGGGTACAGTTACATACCATTAAAATCACAATAGAATTGGGGCACCTGGGTGGCTCAGTCCTTTAAGCAGTGACTCCTGATTCAGTTCAGGTCATCATCTTCTGCTTCAGGGTTCGAGCCCCACACTGGGCTCTATGCTCACAGTGTGGAGCCTGCTTGGGATTCTCTCTCTCCTTCTCCTTCTCTCCCTCCCCCCTTCTCTCTCTCAAAATAAATAAACTTTAAAAACATAAAATCACAATAGAATAACTTTAAAATAAAGTATTTTTGGGGCACCTGGGTGGCTCAGTCGGTTAAGTGACCGACTTCAGCTCAGGTCATGATCTCACAGTTCGTGAGTTTGAGCCCCACGTTAGGCTCTGTGCTGACAGCTGAGAGCCTGGAGCCTACCTCAGATTCTGTGTCTCCCCTCTCTCCGCCCCTCCCTTGCTCACGCTCTGTGTCTCTCTGTCTCTCAGTAATAAATAAACGTTTAAAAAATTTTAATAAATTATTCTTTATTCCTGTACATTTTAAAATTGCAGGTGCTTGTTTTCCAGGTCAAAGGTGGAGGGTAGTGAAAGAGGGGGCTGAGTGATCAGGCCTGGCCTTTTTGCAGTGGCCTCTGTTGTCAAGCAGAACTCAGCATTTCACTGTTACAAAACACGGGTGCAAACATAAAACCAACCCCAAGCCCCCGATTTCCTTGAAAATGCTGAATAAATTTTCTCCCCCCAAATTTAAGTTGCACATATTCATACTTGAAATCAGAACCGCTGCCAGATATTCTTTCTGGTCATGGCAACATATAAGAATCTGGAAAGTTGGGCGTGTCTGGGTGGCTCAGTCAGTTGAGCATCTGACTTTGGCTTTGGTCATGATCTCATGGTTTATGGGTTTGGGGCCCACTTCGGACTCTGTGCTGGCAGCTCAGACCCTGGAGCCTGCTTCAGACTCTCTGTTTTCCTCTCTCCCTTTCTCTCAAAAGTAAATAAACATTAAAAAAAAAAAAGAATTTGGAAAGCCATTCAAGCTGAAAGGCTGGCCAAATGAATCAACATTTCCCATTCACACAGCAGCACAGTAGTATCCTAAATGTATTCCATTTTTGACTATATCACCTGTTTAACTTTCTTGGAAAGTATTCTTTTTTCTTGGAAATTATTTACATATATATTATATGGTATTATGGTTATATGATATCTAATATTTAAAAATATCTCTGTGATTATATTTGTACGATTTTGATAGAGCTTCTAAGCTATCTATTCTTAGGTAAGTTTTAACAAAGGTCTCAGTGCTTGCTGCCTTCCTTAAATTTTATTCTGATGACCAGTTTCTATTTTAAATCCAATTTCTGCTCACTTTCCATTCCTTCAGTGGGGACACGCCAATGCTTGGAATACCTTTTCACATTCACACTTCCTCCCCCAGTGGTTTCACTTTCCTTCCTTTTCCTTTCTCAGGTGTTCAGTTTCCCTACTCTCAGGTCCTTCCATACTCTCCCCTCTTCACTCATTCCAGTTGGTATAGCCGACCGGGAGTTGTCAGTTTCCAAAAAGGAGAAAGAGGAAGCATATTCACATCCTATACCTTTGGGTTACTTTCCTGCTGTTACTTCCCCCACTCCCTCTCCTGCTGTGAACAGTAACCTCTCCCCTCCCTCTTTCATGTCTCCAAATTTTTCCTCTTGATTGTTCCCATCATACCAGTAACAGTGCTCATCTGAAAAAACTTTTTTTCTCTTCCAGCTACCTCCTTAACTCTCTGGTTCCCTGAGCAACAAAAGTCATGAATGAGTGTAGGTCTCCAGAGTCCTCTTTTCTCATTGTTTCTTAACCCCACTGTAATCAAGCTTGCTTTCTCCCCATCTGCTGTTGAACATCACGTGGTCAAATTTAATGGTCAATTCCTACTTTTCATCTGATGTAACCAGCAACATTTAACATGACTGATCACTGCCTGCTTCTTGAAATTTCTTCCCTGGGATTTTCGCCCCTATCTCAGTGTTTCCTTGACCCCACTGGGTGGTGGTTGTCTGTCTCTTTTGCTCTTTTTTTTTTTACTCACAGCTTCACGTTGAAGTCTTTACACTTCTCTTCTCTCTACACTAGTTTCCTAGGTGACCTCATCTGGTCCCAGGACTTTAAATTTCATCTTTATGCACATGGCTCTTGAATTTATATCTCTAGCGCTGATTTCTAACTCCAGACTTTTACAATCAACACCTAACATCTTCACATGGTTACCCAATCAATAAACAAAACAGAACTCCTGATTTTCTCCTCAAAAATCTGCTCTGCCAGTCAAGTGTTCCCTATCTCTGCTAATGGCATATCCATTCTGTTAAATTGCTTGGTTCAAAAATCTTGGTATGCTCTCTGGCTCCCTCTGTTTCCCGTGTAATCCACACATTCTATCCATCAGCCACTCCCGTTGCTTTATCTTCAAAATGTAGCCAGCCCCCAACCACTTCAATCCCATCCACTGAAAAGACATTAGTCCAACACACATCATCAGACATATCATCCCGGCACCGTATGAGTTCAATTAGCCTCCTAGTAGAACTTCCAGCTTTGACCTTTGTGTCCCTTACAGTCTATCCTCTATCTAACAGCCAGAGTGAGCCTTTGGAAAATTCATTCAGACCACATGGTTTTGCTCAGAACCCTTCAACAGTTTCCCTTAGCGCTCGGAATAAAATTCATAATCCTTATCATCATCTGCAAGGTCACATGGGATAAGCATCCTGCTCCCCTCGGACCTTTTCTCCTTACTGTTCTTAATTCTCTCTCACTGTTTCCATCACATTGACCTCTTTGTTCTTCCTGAATGAATTGCACCAAGCCTGTCTTTTCCAGAATATTTTTTTCTCTTCATATCTGCATGGCTTGCTCACTTTATATGTCTCTGACCAATGACAATTTGTCAAAAAAGAAATGCTGCACTTGACCACTCTATATAAAATAACAACATTCTATTCTCCAACCTAATATCCCCATCCTCCTGTGTTTAATATTTTTTCGTGGTGTATTTATTTATCATTTGCCTCCTTTCACTGCAACGAAAGTTCCACGAAGGTCATGGCCGTTTTGTTGTTATTTATTATGACATCTCCAGCAACCAGAATAACACCTGGCACAAAGTAAGCACTAAGGAAATTTTTCTGAATGAATAAACCAATTTTGTCATTGCTAGATTGTGAATTTTAAAAAACCATTACCTTTAAAATTATCATTAAGTGTATCAGAAAACGTACTATACTATAGCTACTGGAGCTTAACTTTGCTTTGCAACTCAACTCTTCCTTGAGCAGAATTGACACTTTGGAATATTATCTTTCTCCAGGAATATCTTCTTTTGTGAGACTCTTTGTCAAAGCGAACATAGTAATATATTGATGGAGTTCTATCACATTGAATTAAATGTCTTCACACTGTGTAGTCACATAGTGTCAAAGCAGTACCCCAGTCCAGCATGGTAGCAGCCCTCAGTGGCTCCCTATTGTACAGAACTTTTATGCAGTAATCTGACATCAGTAATATTTATTCAATTAAATCATATGAGAAAGCATTTCACAATCATCTATAATTAGCCATCATGATATGTGGTCTCCAATGGCTATAGAATTGGGGCCGTCACAAGATGTTTAATCTCTGGTTCTGAAGCTAAGAACTCTGGGTTCTTAGAGTATTTGGGGACACCCAGATGCTCCCCTCACATCATTGTTCCTTGCGTGGAAAAAAAAAGCAGCAGCATCAATAAATGGAAAATAAAGTATCCCTAAGTTTCCTCTCTCTTTGTTTTCTTCTCTCCGCGGTGGCTGCAGTGTGCGGGCTGCCTTCTGGCACGTGAGCTCGAGTGACTCTCACGTCTGCTGGAGGACTGCAGGCTTCCCTGTCATCGTGGTGTGATCCTCCCTAGCCAGTTTGGGGCTGCAGGCCCCCGCTTCCACTCTCATCACGTTCCCTGTTTGTGCTTGTTCCGGGGGTACCTGTCATCCTGCTATGACAGTCTGTTCTGCCCTGCTCCTCTAGCCCCATGCCACCATCTCTGCTCTTTCTCTGCTATCAGTAGTTCCTGAACTCTGGCTACCGACAGCTTGCCAACAGCACACTCTGTGCCCTTGTCATCTCTCGCCTATCACACCTGCTGCTGCCACCTGTTCCGGTACTTTGCCAACATCTCCCCTACTGCCTTCAGTGCTGGCCATGCTCCTTCAGGGGGAGGAAGGCGTTTTTTTCCTAATCAGTGGCTGCTGCTGGACAGTGACACAACTAAACAGTGACATCTGGGAAATATCATGTCACCTGTCCTTGAGATGGTGTACTCGTGTCATTGCTGCCAAGATATTTAACCACCAAATTCTGAGATCTGTGATGTTTACCATTCTAAGAATGTTTTCTTTCCCTGGCTTTCTAAGAACGGC